>NW_020174149.1:5555664-5621206 GCF_003031525.2 Neophocaena asiaeorientalis asiaeorientalis
TTTTTTTTGCGGTACGTGGGCCTCTCACTGCTGCGGCCTCTCCGGCTGCGGAGCACAGGCTCCAGACCCGCAGGCCCAGCGGCCATGGCCCACGGGCCCAGCCGCTCCGCGGCACGTGGGATCCTCCCCGACCGGAGCACGAACCCGTGTCCCCTGCATCGGCAGGCGGACCCCCAACCACTGCGCCACCAGGGAAGCCCAGCAATGTAAATTTTTAACGAATTAAATTTCATGTCTCTACATGAAACCTGGGCCTCTGCTCTTGTGGAGCAGGACCACGAGGCCGGCCCTGGACTTCTTACCCTAGACTCTTGAAGTGACTATATTCTGGAATGTCTTTATTGCAGCAGCTTAGTTTGTACCTTGACTCATAAATCCACTGTCATACTTTACGTGTTCCTTGTAAACATCAGTAGAGAGACATGACTCTGAAAATGGAACAGTAATATATGGTATTATCTACAAGAACACCAGATGCCTCCACAGCCTAGAAATTTCCTTTTCTCAGTGTCTAGCAGTGATCAGGCCCCGAGACACTGGGACAAGTCTAAAATGCACAAGAGACCAAAGTAGACACCTGAATGCAAATTTATTAATTTACTGGGAGAAATAAAACAGCAACAGTCCTGTAAGCATAATTAACACATTCTCTCCCCTGTGATGAAACTACATAGAAATCCAAGTTATCAAAAGCCATTTCACAAATGTTTAAAGTTCATGGAATCAACTCATTCTCTCTCTGTAGGCAGACCTATATGGAACTTAGAAGGTTGCTTCATGAGCATGAAATCAAAACAAGGAGAAACCAACGAATCAAATGTCTAGTGAATGTCCTTTCAACCTTGTGACCATAGTGACAGGAAGTACTCAAAATCAGATGCCTAAGTCTCCTATATTTACCTTCGCATTAGAAAAGGTGTTGCGGACTTCCCTGGTGGCGCCGTGGTTAAGAATCCTCCTGCCAATGCAGGGGACACGGGTTCGAGCCCTGGTCTGGGAAGATCCCACATGCCACGGAGCAACTAAGCCCGTGTGCCACAACTACTGAGCCTGTGCTCTAGAGCCCGTGTGCCGCAACTACTGAAGCCCGTGCGCCTGGAGCCCGTGCTCCGCAACACGAGAAGCCACCACAATGAGAAGCCCACACACCACAGCGAAGAGTAGCCCCCACTCGCCACAACTAGAGAAAGCCCGCACGCAGCAACAAAGGCCCAACGCAGCCAAAAATAAATAAATAAATAAGTGTATTAAAAAAAAAAAAAAAGAAATGGTGTTGCAACTGGGACAAGGAAAAGGTCAGAGACCGACAGTAAGGCTTCCTTTTCCCTAGAGAACAGGCACTACCAATATTTCCCTCTGTGATCCTTCTTTTCTTATCCCAAGGGCTGGTCCAAGAGAGTGTTGCTTGTCTTTAATGAGATTTTCACCTGTTTTGGAAGAAAAGAAAAAAATATCTCCCTGGATTAGTGGACTTTCTGGGAACAATTGTGTTTGTTCTGAGAATATGGTATTTATTAATTTTCGGTGGTAAACTTCTTTTCTTTTTTGCCATGATGGTGGATCTTTTTCATGCCGGTCTGTGGTAAATTGAAAAGTTGGCAGCACTTCATCAGATCCTCCTTTTTTTTTAAAAACTGAGTCATAAAGCCTAAAGGCCTGGAACTACTGTTTCATCCTCCCGCAGATGAACAAACACTGTTTTTGACTGATACATTCTTAAGATATGGTAATGACTTCAAACTGGTTATACTGAAATTTTCTGAGCCTTCAAGCTATCCTTTGGGTGATTCATTTTTTATTCATTTTATGGCTCTAAATTCTTAGAGGTTTTATTTTATCTCATTTACAAGTTAGCAGGGCATATCTTTATAGCCCTCAAGTATTTAGAACATCCTATAAACTCACTTTCTAAGAGCACAAGAAGTATGTCGTATTACAATAATAACATCTACCATTTCTTGAGCATATACTATATACCAGGCCCTGTGAATTCTTTTCTTTATATGGATTAATTTAAGTAGCCCTTTCACAACACTATGAAGTAATTATAATTATTATTTGCATTTTAAGATGAGATGATTAGGGTGTAAAGAGTTTATTAATCTGTCCAAGATCACATAGGTAGCAGCAAGACCTAGAACTAAAAACAGGCTTCTGATTCCAAAGTCCATTTTCATATCATGTCTCTCAAAAAATCAGGGTCTGCCTTCTCATTAGGAAATTAAACCTTGGTTTCCTGTGAGATAGTAAAACTAATGAGGCCTAGTATATTTTTGAATATTTGATAATTTAAAAATATTTGGTGCTAAACCTAATTCACCCTATCCATAGAAATACATAAACGACTTGCATTTTCTGGAGAAAAAAATGAAAATACTTCTTAATAACTCCCTCTATCCTTTTTTAATCTTCTATTTGTGAACATTTTGTCCCTAAAATAACTTCTGACTGCAGCTTTATCAAGAACAGTATTTCTTTTTTATATATTTATTTGTTTATTTATTTATTTTTGGCGGCATTTGGGTCTTTGTTGCTGCGCATGGGCTACTCTTCGTCACGGTGTGCAGGCTTCTTATTGCAATGGCTTCTCTTGTTGTGGAGCACGGGCTCTAGGCACGTGGACTTCAGTAGTTGTGGCACACTGGCTCAATAGCTGTGGCTTGCAGGCTCTAGAGTGCAGGCTCAGTAGTTGTGGAGCACGGGCTTAGTGGCTCCGCGGCATGTGGGATCTTCCCGGACAAGGGCTCGAACCCGTGTCCCCTGTATTGGCAGGCGGATTCTTAACGACTATGCCACCAGGAAAGTCCCAAGAACAGTATTTCTTAAGAAAGAAGTTTTTCCTTGTACTGATACTAGTTTTTTGTTTTGTTTTGTTTCAACAGAATTCCTGGTTTTAACCTACTCTGTCATTGTGGCTGGGACAAGACCAGCCCTTGTCCCTCTATTTCCTTTTCTAGGACATGGCCTTGGATTCTGTTCCAGGAGGGTCCTGCCTCTGATTTATGTGTCTTTCTGCCATGCTGAATCCTCCAAAACTTCCTTGGCCTTCCTCCACTGACCTATCTTGAGTGTACCTTTCCTAGCAGGTGTCTTTTGAGAAGTTTACATCATCTGCCAATTTTCCACATACTGTTAGTCTCAGCTTTAGTGCTTTGGGTCTCCCAACCGCATTCTGAAATGTTAGGTGTATCGAAGAGTTCCAACTTCCACCTCTTTTTTTTTTTTTATAATCTTTTTCTTTTTTTTATACAGCAGGTTCTTATTAGTTATCTATTTTATACATATTAGTGTATATATGTCAATCCCAACCTCCCAGTTCATCCCACCACCCTCCCTCCCTGCCACTTTCCCCCCTTGGTGTCCATACGTTTGTTCTCTACATCTGTGTCTCTACCAACTTCTAACTCTTTAAGAGAGAAAATCAAACCAAAACTCATTTACATTCAAGTCTTCCTCTAGTGGGTTCACTATATTACCTCATTGTCAAGGGATCTCCAAGACCACCTCTAGGTTTAGGGATTCGCTAGAAGGACAGGACGTAGCATACAGTCATACTCATGGCTATGATTCATTTCCACAAAAAAGATACAAAGCAAAATAGCAAGAGTAAAAGGCACATGGGGCAAAGTCCAGAGGAAACCAAGAACAAGCTTCTAAGAATCCTCTGCTGGTAGAGTCGCATAGGCCACGCTTAATTCCCCAGCATTTAACACATGTAGAATGTTATCTACCAGAGACACTCATTAGAGACTCTGTGCCCAGAGTTTTCACTGGGAGCTGGTCACAGAGGTGCTCTCTGCCTAACACAAAATTCCAGACTCTAGAAGGTGTTCAACATAAACTACATTGTTGGGCTTCCCTGGTGGCGCAGTGGTTAAGAATCTGCCTGCCAATGCAGGGGACACGGGTTCAAGCCCTGGTCCCAGAAGATCCCACATGCCACAGAGCAACTAAGTCTGTGTGCCACAACTACTGTCCTCACGTGCCACAACTACTGAAGCCCACGTGCCTAAAGCCTGTGCTCCGCAACAAAAGAAGCCACCACAATGAGAAGCCCGCGCACTGGAACAAAGAGTAGCCCCCGCTCGCTGCAGCTAGAGAAAGCCTGCGCACAGCAACGAAGACCCAATGCTGCCAAAAATAAATAAATAAATAGATAAATAAAATTTTAAAAATAAATAAATAACTGATGACATACAAATAAAGGAGATCTGGTAGAACAGGTCTAAGGCAAAGTCCTTGAGGGAGGGCCAAGAGCCTGAAGCTGGAGCTTCCAGACATAACTGTCAAGTCCAAAGGTCTATGCTGGACAGTGAATGAGAAAGAAAACCAGAAATGGGAAAACAAGCAGGAACCAGATTGAAGTAAAGTCCACTGAGGGTTTTGATCCGAGGTGATTGATCCCAAATGCTGCTGGTGCCCAAGGGTACCCCTCCTGGTCCACAGCTGAATTAAATTCTTGAAGATACAGAGCCAAGGCTGGCAAGTGCTCTCCAGATACCCCCACAGCATGGCAAGGATATTTCAGGGAAGAAAGGCTGAGACTGGTCATTGAGATGTGTGCTTGTCTTGGAAAGCCAGTGCCATGACAATTTTCTGGGCCTCACTTTATCCATTACCCCAGCTTCTTTGGTGCCTGCCAAAGTCTAATGTCTCCTAAGTGACTGACACAGACCCAAGCAACCTTTCAGAAGTGCATCTGTGGCTGAGGCTGGCTTCTGTGGATATTGTCCCCACGATACACAGCCAGCTGTTCTTGAAGAAGGGCTCCCTCCTCAATTCAGATCAGACTGCCGGTGTCCCATGCTTCTTGTGGAGAATGAGACCGTATTTCAGGAATTCTGTGACTGCACACAGTGACCATAGGGCACTTTTATCCACTAACCTCCTTCTCGGCCAGTATTAATGGGCCCCGAAAGGCTCATCAGAGAGTTGGGTCTCCAAGGAGGATAGAGCCTTGGGCATGTCTCTCATGCCCAAATAAAAACATTTTTCCAAACCCAATTCAAGCTGTTTGAGTACTGGTTACAAATATTACTACTGTTTTCTTGCATTAATTAAGAATATGTTTATGACTCTCTGGATTAATAAACTTCTTTGCTCCCTGGATCTTGCCTCGCATGAGCTGAGGTGCTGAAAGTCCTGGAATGATATGGAGGCAGAATATTCATCTCTGGGCCAATCCTGAGAAATTCACTTGTAGATGCCTTGAATGCCGAGGGAACCTCCTCAGACATGAGAAAGAGTCATAGATTTCGGATTTTCTAGGCTCTGGACACACTTTCAATAGTCTAACCATCTCCCTGACTTTCCTCAACAGCAGTACCGTGCAAAAGAAATATGATGTGAGCCACACGTCATTGTAAATTTTCTAGTAGCCACATTTTAAAAGACTAAAAGAAACAAGTGAAATTAATTTTAATAATAAATGTTACATAACCAATATTAAAAAATCATTTCCTCATAGGAACAATATTAAAAATTATTAATGAGATATTTCCATTCTTTTATCATGCAAAATCTTTGAATTCGGTGTCTATTTTATACTTCCAGCACATCTCAATTTGGATCAATCTCATTTCAAGTGCTCAATAGCTACACGTGACAAGGACCTACCGGATAGCACAGGGATCTATACTCAATATCTTGTAATAACCTATAATGGAAAAGAATCTGAAAAAAAAAAAAAAGAATCACTTTACTGCACAGCTGAAACTAACACAACATTGTAAATCAATGATATTTCAATAAAAACTTTTTAAAAAACAGCCACGTGTGGCCAGTGGCTACCGTATTGGACAGTGCAACTCAAGAGAAAGACCAAGAGGTCACTCAGAATCTAGCTACTGCCAGAACAGTCAGGAGGCTGGAGATGCTGTAATGTACTCTACCCCTTGGTAGGGGTAATAGAGACTGATGCTTCCAATGCCTCTGTCCCAGGAAAATGCCTGGGCAGGTGCCCTGATATACGTTCAGTACTTTCACGTGAACTTAATTACTAGGATAGAAAAGTAGCTCCTCACCATGAAGTTCACCTTTAACCCCTAAAGACATACTTCATGTTAGTATGTTAGAATGACACACTTAGTAAGTTCAGAATGAAACCCTGAACAGCTATTGCCCTTAGAAATTAAGGGCAAGGCTTAATTCTTCCAATGGTTAATTTTAGGTTTGAATGTGCTTTGAGACCAAGAAGTCAGAAATCTATCCCATCCCAGATTAGCCATTCAAAAACCTCTGTAGTCCTGAGAACTCAAAAGGATTGGTAAACCTCATCCAGTGCCACCAAAAGAAAATTCCTACATCTGTCCATGCTCGGCAGAACTCTGGGAACACCCTGACAGTTAGCACTGTGAACTGGGAATAAGGAAGGCCTCCTGTGCGACTACAGCCAGTTACATTTACATGTCCCTGCAGACAAGCGTGGATCCAGGCCTTTCTGCTGTGCCAGGATGCAAACTGATAGGGCCACTGGGGACTTTTCAAGAGAACTAATTTGACTCATTAGGGACTCTAATAGTCGCATATGCAACATAACTTCTTTCATTAATCAGACAAATGCAAAGGATACCCTCAGCCAAAAGATAAGTCAGTGATCCCCGAGGAGCTATTTTGTTCCTTTTCCTGCCCCCTAAGCCTGCTATTCATGCAATTTAATCATAAACCTTCCTTTTTCTCTGTGCCATCTCAGGGTGATGGGGCTATTGGTGAAGAGAGTTTATATATCACCTGTGTCTGTTCACACAGCACTGGACACTCAACCATGTGCCTGCAAGATACCCCTGCATCACGCACCTGCAAAATGTGGTGGAATGGTACAGACTACCAAATACACTCCTTTTCTACAGGACCCTTGGGGGGCACCAGACTTGTAACACCTCCATAGGCATTTCAAATACAGGTCCAAGTCTACTTCTCATCACCTCTAAACTCATGGCCAAGAATCCATGAACCAAATACCAGACTGTTTCAGATTCAGGCCATCTTATTAATAGGGCAGTTATCCTTAATAGAGCAGCCTTCACACTATGAAATTTTTCTATGACTCTGTTCAACCAGTATTTAAATATCCACTACAGTTATGGGTTTCACTCATTATTCACTTCGATTACCTCTCCAGCAATCTACCTATAAGAATTCCATGCAGTTCTGGAGAAACTTTAGGCTTTTTGAGACCTACACAATTGGACTCTGAAGTCTGAAATATGGCGAAACAATAACTGTTTTGTAGATGGTGCGCATAAAATTGTCAGGTTTACTTGCACTCTGCAGTCACTCAGGAATATCATCTTTTGCTAGGCATACTATGAGAAACAGATAAGCCAGAATGTTCGGGATTGCTGTTCCTTCCCCTGAGAATACCAATAGCAAGGAAATATTCTGTTGCTTATTTGTCAGGCTTTTTGTGGGTTTCTTACTATAACTTTTACACTGTTTCTTCTTTTTTAAAGAAAAAAAAATATATGGTGTGTTTAATTACATTTCATAGAATTATTATCCCTGAATTATAATTCTGTTAGTACACCAGTATAGAGATTATTTCTTAATATTTAGGTGAGAACCATTTCCTTCTGTTTTTGAGAATAATTCTCTAAACTCAATTCCAGTAATGGCACTCTCCCCCAAGTCAAAGGTTTAACAAGGGAGATGCAAGCAGAATAATCATGAAAACACAAAGCAATACAACAGCAACAAAAAAATTCTAACTTCCAGTAACAGCTCAATTTAAAAGAGAGTTTATATCTTCAGAACAAAAGCATTCCTCCTTGACTTTGTAACCAGTCAAAATCTGTATTTTACAGAAAATCTGTGATGTTATTCCCAGAAAACTACCCTTTACTGCTTCTGCCTCCATTAGATTTCCTAAGCACTAGTGTTTTATTTTTACTTTTTATTTTTTCCAACTTTATTGGTGTGTAATTTTTTTTACATCTTTATTGGAGTATAATTGCTTTACAATGGTGTGTTAGTTTCTGCTTTATAACAAAGTGAATCAGTTATACATATACATATGTTCCCATATCTCTTCCCTCTTGCGTCTCCCTCCCTCCCAACCTCTCTGTCCCACCCCTCCAGGCGGTCACAAAGCACCGAGCTGATCTCCCTGTGCCATGCGGCTGCTTCCCACTAGCTATCTACCTTCCGTTTACATTGTTTCTTTTCAGTCAATCATTAGTGAGGGAAAGTTACGTCTAATGAATTCCGCTTTGGAGTTTATAATTATTGTACATACATCATGATGAGCATTATTCTATATCCTCTCCAAGCCTGACACTCTTGAAGGATATAGTCCTATTTCCCCGAGGATTGTACTCTAAGTAATAGGATAATCTAACAAATGACCTATTCTATATCAAATGGGAGAGCTTCCTATAAATTACACCTTTTTTTTTTTTTTTTTTTGGCCATGCAGCATGTGGAACTTCTCCAACCAGGGATTGAACCCGTGCCTGCTGCTTGGAAGCATGGAGTCTTAACCACTGGACCACAAGGGAAGTCCTAAATTATATCTTTTCAAAGGATATATCATGATTATTATGGCCAGGCTTTACTGCATTGCTGCAGAAGACTAATTTATTTTCCTTGACAATAATTTTATGAGTTAGAATAATTTGGGGAAGGCAATAGTAAAAAGGCTTTTGTAGTAGCACTGAGGAAGATTAGGGTGGGAGTAATGGTCATTAAGCATGTGGAACTTCTCCAACCAGGGATTGAACCCGTGCCTGCTGCTTGGAAGCATGGAGTCTTAACCACTGGACCACAAGGGAAGTCCTAAATTATATCTTTTCAAAGGATATATCATGATTATTATGGCCAGGCTTTACTGCATTGCTGCAGAAGACTAATTTATTTTCCTTGACAATAATTTTATGAGTTAGAATAATTTGGGGAAGGCAATAGTAAAAAGGCTTTTGTAGTAGCACTGAGGAAGATTAGGGTGGGAGTAATGGTCATTGTTGTTTTCCTGCAAGACACCCATTTCCATTTCCTTCTCTCCCCTTCCTAACAGCATCCTAATTTGAGTACCAGTAAGACTCTTTTTCATGTACGTCAGGGGAAACCGTCACACCCAACTCCAGAGAAAAACTGTTTTGAATTAAGGATGATACTATGTCCCTTGTTATACTTACTGGTGCTGGAACTCAGGCCTAAGCTGATCTGCACATGGCATACCTCTGGCCCCAGGGACTGGTTCAGGAAGAACATAGTAAACCTGTTTGGGCTGATAAGAAATGAGAAGAGACATGCAGAAACTTCTGAGAAAGAGTTTTCCTTGTTCTTGCAAGAGAATCACAGGAAAAAATACTCTGTCTTTGGACATTGAGGAGAGCATATGTGAAGGCAGCATTTTGCCATAAGAAAGCCAGTGTGAAGATGAATCCGACAAACAGTCCTAACAGGCTGAACTAGGCTGAACCTGAAGCCCACCCTTCTCCAGACTTCCATTATGTGAACCAATGAATTCCCAGTTACATGAGCCAATAAAAACTAAGTGGAGTCTGGTTTTCTGTTACTTTTGGGCAAAAGTATCCTAAGTGAAAAGGTGAGTTAGTTTTAATTTTGTTTCATTTTCCAAATGTTTTAAAGCTTAAAAACAATTTTTACAAGCAAGCATATGGTAAAATTCTAGCAGTGTAAAAAGACAAAGAAAATGTCCGTCTCATTTCAGACATCATTCAACCTCTCCAGAGTCAACCACAGAATAAGTTTCACAGATGTACATGTGTGTGTGTTCTTGTTTCTACTCAAGCAGAAGCACGATGTATACATTTTTCTAACATCTTGTTTTTTGTACTTTCTATATCTTGGAGATTATTTCAAATCATACCTATAGATTTACCTCATTCTTTGTAAAGCCTGTGTGGTATTCTATTGTATAGATGTACCACAATTCCTTTAACCAATTCTAATTTTTTGCCACTATAAATAATGATGAAATGAATATCCATAAATTTAACTATTTGAACAAAGATATGAATATAAATCTGAGGATAGATTCCTAGAGTGGAATACCTGGGTCAAAAAGTGTATACATTTTATATCTTAATAGTTATTGCCAAAATTGATAGAACCTCTTTAGAAGGGATGTTGGTAATAGCTATTAAAATATAAAATGCATACATATTTGTATAGTCAAATACATTTTTTTTTCCCTTGTACTCTACCAATTGCTCAAAATTATAGTGCATTTTAGATTGATTACTATTTGGACCACAACTATTTGTTTTCTCTATTTTTCTGGAGTTTTTAATTGCCTTTTTTTTCTCTTGGGAAAAGGAATATGCCTTCACCATATCCAAATAACTTCCAACACCTTATTTATTCTATCTATAGCGTGGAATTTATTCTTTTCGTATTACAGACATTCCTTTCGGTCCCCACTGAGTTCTTGTTCTAATTTGGAAAGACATTTCTAGGCCTTCAGTGCTAGCAGTCATTTGGGATTTCTGTTCATTGAACCCTGGGTTAGGTCCATGTTTTTCCGTACTCCAGGTCATTTTCTTTCTAATTTCCCTCACTCCTGTTTTTTCTCAATTACATCGAGTAACTTCCTAAGAAAAGGAGTTTCTGAGTTCTTCAATTTCTTTACAGTGGGCCCTCCCTATCCATGGTTTTGGCATCCACCATTATGGGGGGCCAACTGTAAGGGACTTGAGCATCTGTGGATTTGGTATCCACGGGGGTCCTGGAATGAATTCTCTGAAAACCAAGGGATGACTGTATCTTGTTCTATTGCTTACTTGACAGTTTGACTCCAAGTTTCCAACCTCAGAAAATCTCTGAGGTTTTACTGGGCAAATTCACTCCTACTGCCACTGCAGCCCCTCCTGATTGTATCTGGGTTGTGGCTTCTTTCTCTCTGTTTAATCCATCACATGATTCCATCTCTTTTCTGACTTCCATAAAATTTTAAAAATCTTTCATCTCTTGGTGATTCTCTTCCTATTCTCTTCATTCATGTAATTTTATTTCCTTTTTTGATTTTTGTTCCTTTACTATCATTTTAATTGCATCCAGACCAAATACATGTGTACAGTTTGCCATTCGAGTGGGAAGCCTCTCCCTAGTCCTTCTTATTTTTCAGAGTCTCAAAATAATTTTGTTGGTTGTCATCATACATAAGAATTTACCTGTCGAGTGGAAAAAGGAAAAAGTAGCTCATGATGAGATCTAACCTCTTATATAATTGTATAAATTTGAACTTCCAGAAATATTAGTCACTTAGCACTTCAGGATGGTTTTAAAGCAGCACCACAGATGTCATAGGAATTCACTTGTCTATTTACCAGCAAAGTACTTAAGGAAACAACTGAATGTGTATTCCTATTAAGCATTGGTAATAGCCTGAACTTTTTTGTAGCATAGATGGAGTATGACTCAGGATGGAATCCTATTGCTCTGGAACTAAGTGGGTGTGAGTGGAATGACGTGATGCATTATTTATATTTTGTAATTACTAGCAATTCATTATAAACACATAACCTATAAGCAGTAGTGTGCTAGTAAATAATAGTCAACTCTTCAGGGAAAAAGAGTGTGCATATATATATATATATGTTTATTGTAAATTTTTATAAAATAAAGAATGTGTAACATAAATTTACAAATAATAATAAAATATACAATACTTTTATTGTAACTGCCACATAGCCAATGGATTCTTACACACTGCTTTTGCCAAACTTTTGTATCTGTGGCCAAAATATGGTTGTAATTGAATTACGATTTGACAAATGGAGTTGAATCCCAGTCTGCTAACTCTTTTCCTGATAAATCTATTGTCATTAAATCTGACATATGTAGTCAATTTTTCACGACATTTTTGCTTAACAACGAGCTTGCAAAATTTCTAAAAATTTAATAATCAGCTCCGGCAAACTGGCACAAGCGAACTCCAGGACATCTATAAACTCCCCTTCGGGGGATCAAAATGAAGACCCACCTATTTTTGTTATCCAAACAATACTTCACTGATATCATGAAAACATCCTTCTTCTCAGTAATCCCCACTCTCTAACCATTCCTCATCTCCCACCATATGAAATCCATACACCCCAGTGACTGAGAGGTTAGCCCCACTTAGGTCACCTACGGAAGAGAAAACCAGAAATTCAGCTGTTCAACCAAGGTGGCATATTAGGCTGGGGCTAAGCTGTTCCTGGTGTCACAGCCACATGGTGGCACTATTGAAACACAGGTATTGCAACTGCCTCAGTACCCCTCCCCACACCACCCCCACCTCAGCTTGCTCCCAGTTATGCAAAGCTTTACAGCGCACCAGCCTACACCTCCTCTGAAAACCTAGCATCCCTCTCCCCTTTCACACACAGCTCCTTTCATGCAGGAAATTCCATCAAGGCAAACAAGCTGATGCACATTCTGCTTGTTAAAAGTTATATAACAGGACCTTCTGGTGGCGTCTGTCCCAGCAAGTTCTACTTGTTGACCTCTGGTTTTTAGACCCTGTCATCCATATGTCACTGGGAGCCGTCCTGTCTCAGATTTACCTGTGATGCAGGTAAATCTTTGACTACCAGTTCAGGGCCTGGGGAAGCTCAAGCCCTTTTTTTTTTTTTTTTTTTCATTTAAATAAAAATTTACTTGGTTTTCTTTCCCAGTATCAATTTTCTTGTATGCAGTAAGTGAAAACATGTACTCCAAAACTTTCCCAAGGTCTTATTTAAAAACCTCTTTGTAACAAAGGTTTTTCATTAAAAAAAAAAAAAACTTTTTAGGATTTTTATTTATAAAAAATATATAAAAGATATTCATTGAAAGCATTCTAATTGTTTTTACATTCATACATAATCTCTCCAGTGTGACTTTTACAATAAATTAACATAGCCTTTTCCACACTCCCTATATTTATAATTTATGGTTCTTCTCCAGTATGAATCATGTTTCCTAATGACAAAGAACAATCAAAGGCTTTCCTATATCCCTTTCATTCAGGGGATTTCTCATTATGTGTGCTTTCATACTTTCCCAAAGCAGAGAATAAAAACTAAAAAAAATCCTATACTTTTTACATTCGTAATATTTTCACACCCGTGAACTCACAGCTGAATATTAAAGTATAAGGCAGAGCAAAAGGCTTCCCACATTCCTTACAATAAGGTTACCTCCACTATGAATTAGTACATGTTCAGTAAGTGTGAAAGTATCAAAGGCTTTCCCACACTCTTTACAAGCGTTAAGTTCTCTCTCAAATGTGAATGTGTATACATTCAGAAAGGCATGAAGTATTATTAAGGTTTTCCCATATTCCTCATATATATGGCTTCTCCCCACTGTGAGTTCTTAAATGTTTAATAAGACATGTGGATCGAGTAAAGGATTTCCCACATCCCTTACATTCAAAAGGTTGTTCACCAGTGTGAGTTCTCATGTGTACTGTAAGGCCTGATGAAATAGTGAAGGCTTTATGACATTTTTTACATTTATACACTTCTCTCCAGTATGTGTTTCTTTTATGTTGACTAAAGTACCCGGATTATCTAAATGCTTTACCACATTCTTTACATTCAAAAGGTCTTTCTGTGCACTCTTTTTTAAATTTTTAAAAATTTAATTATTTTTGGCTACACCAGCATATGTGGGATCTTAGTTCCCCAACCTGGAATAGAACCTGTGCCCCCTGCATTGGAAGCGTAGTCTTAACCACTGGACCACCAGGGAAGTCCCTACACCATGCATTCTTAAATGTCGAATAAGAAATGAGAATCAAATAAAGGCTTTCCCACAGTGCTTATAATTATAAGGTTTTACCCCAGGGTGAGTTTCCAGGTGACTTTTAAAGCAAGATGAAATACTAAACATTTTCCCACATTCCTTACAATGATAAGGCATCTCACCAGTGTGAATTCTTCATATGTACAGTAAGGTATGAGGAACTAACAAAGGCTTTTCCACATTCTCCAGTTTAAATTCGCATGTGAATACTGTTTTGAGAAAAGTAAACTCTGGGCTGCACTCCTTACAAACACAGTGTTTCTAGTATAAAATCTTATATGCTTAGCAAGATCTGGGGAATAAGAAAAGCCTTTTTCAAGTTTCTTACATTTCACAGGCATCAGTCCTCTGTGAATTCTTAAATGCTGAACAACATGAAGATTGAGTGAAAGTCTTCCCACATCCTTTACACTCATAGGATATTTCTCTAGTGAGTTCGCATATGTACAAAAAGGTTTGTAGAATGTTAAAGAGCTTTCCTACGTTCTTTAAAAGCATACGTCCTCTCTCCACCATGAAAAAAAACGTTCCCTAAGGTACGAGGAAGAAGGTAATCCTTTCTTACAGTCAGCACATTTATAGGGTTCTCTTGAGTGTAAGTTTTCTTGTGAACCAGGTGTAAATTTTGTTTGAAGGCTGTTTCACACCGATTATACTCAGCAGCATTCTCTCCAGAATGGGTTTTCTTGTGTAGATCAAGGGCACAGTTCTTTATGAAGGCATTTTCACACTGATAACACTCACAAGTTTTCTTTCTAATGTAAGTTTTCCTTTGAGCCTTAAGGCATGAGTGTTCACTCAAGGCTTCTTCACAATGGTTAAAATTGATTTCTCTCCAGTGTAGTTTCTCTCCATTTCCACCACACTGGATTTTTTCCCATCCAAAATATTCCACCGCGGTGCTGACCATCTGGCATTAAGACAAATCTCCTAATCTCAGACCCGCGCCAGACCACACAGCAAAGACAGCCGCCGCCTTGCGCACGCCAAGCCCTTTTTTATAATGTATCTGTCCTTAACTTATTTGCATCTTCCTGTCTTTTGCTGTCCATTGTATCTACATGGCCTGCTAGGTTTCATTCCACATTAAACCCCAATGGAAATGCTCCATTATTTATCATCTTCCATAAGAAATTCAACAAAACTCAGCATTTTTGTGTTTGGGTGAATTGTAAATATCCCAGGGAGGGACTCTAATTGGCCCAGCTTGGGTCATGTGCCTACCACTGGGCCAGTGTATGGTCAGGAGGTTGGGATAGTATGACCGACCAGACCTGTATCACATGCCAGCTTCTATGATGGGGGCAGTATGAGTGGCAGCCCAGAACCACATGGAGTGAGGAAAGGAGAACATTTCCAAAGGAAATGGAGAAATCTTACCTGAAGATGAAAGACAGAAATGCTGAAAGAACAAAAGCAACAAACATTCACTCCTGGTAGAGATTCAACCCTTCCTCGTGGCTAGTTTTTCCTTTTTGGGGTGTTTTAACAATTCCTAGAGAACAACAGGGAAAGGTATTCTTTATAGGAAACAATTGTAAAATGAAAACATACTTAACACAAAGCAATGCTGAAGGATGTCCTTTGAAGCATTTCTTTGAAATACTAGCTTATCTATTATGAAGTTTAGATTTTTATATTATTGGTGTTCTCACAGTGGGGCATAAGTTTGCATGCTTTCCAACTCTCTGATGTGTGGAATTACTTTAAATTTTTACTTAATGTGACACAATAATTTAGAACCTTCAGTGGTAACATTAAGTCAGAAGATGCCTTATGCACTTAGGCAGAGGCAAAAAAGGCAAATAATCTCACTGCTAGTTACTCACCACGATTCTAGCTTTATGATTTTGTATCTTATAAGCTGTTTCATCTCTTAAATGTTCTGTATTAAAATATGACTGTATTCTGTATTAAAATATGATTGGAATGTGAGCTGTTATGATAGGAAGCATTAACAAAGTAGTTCCCTTTGTCCTACTGAGTTTCTGGTATGCCTGTTGCCGTCTGAGTGTCTCACCATTGGAAGACTATCTTGTATCTTGAATCTTTGTACCACACATACTCTTCCAAATAGGGTTTAGAGCAGCCAACTTCAAACTGGGTACTCATGCTCCTAGGGTGAGTAGACTCTCCCAAAACACATGGTGATTGGATAGTTTTAATGCAACCAATTTCCAGTTCTCAATTTCCACAGGTCCCTTTCCTGACAGCCCCCTCCATAGGCCTGCCAATGTCTCCTTTTACACATTCACCCTTCTCCCCCCTCAGAGAAGAAGACACATCTCTCTCCCTACCTGAATCTTACCTTGGTGCATTGCTCCAGGCTATAAAAATTTCTAAGGCAACTCAAAAGGGGAAAATTAGACATGCGCTGCACTTGAGGGGGCATCGTCCCATTCCCTACCTTCCCCCCCCAAAAAAGCAAAGAAAGCCTCAGTAGAAAGTACTAAAGTCTTATTTTATCTAGGTAACAACTCTTGGCAAGTCTCCATGCCTTCTCTATCTCCTGCCTCTGTTATGTGGAATTAGGCTTCAGAAGGATATCATCTCAATTGTTTAAATTTTAAAATGATAGACAGTAAGTCTGATTTAACTGATTGGTTTGACAATGAAGACTGGCTTCAAAAGTGTTATATTCATATATTGGACTTATTCTATGAACTGAATGAGCTAAACCTACAGCTCCAAGGATTTGATAAAAACAAAGTTAAAATATATGTTCAAATTACAATATACCTGAAAGTACGTTCTTTGCAATGATTTAAACTTAAAATGTTATAAAACAGTTTTAGATGTCAATGTAAAATGTTCAAGGGGCCTTATGTTTTTCAAAATTCTTTCAGGATTACATATGCAAAGAATTTTGAAGATCCCCATGTAAGAACCGACAAACCACCTCAAGCAAATTAAACCCTTCATTAGGGAAACACAACTATACATACAACTTACAGCTATAATTAACTATGAAAAACATCCCTTTTAATAGAAGGTTGTAAAAGAACATAACATCTTAGTAAAAATTCATACTTAACAGAGCTAACATTTTTCTTCTGTTGATTTAATTACTCTTGAGTCTAATCAAGTGTGGGTTTCTCCCTGTTAAATATAGAATTTGGCCTGAGGACATACTAAAGCTTTCCATCCTGGTCTTTCAGCCTGTTTGTTTATGCTGTAGGTGGGAAGTGGTTGGTGTTTAAACTCCATTTTCCCCATATTTAAGCCAATGAAGTCTATATTTGCATCCCCACAAGACCAAAATTTTCTGATTACAGTTCTGATAGTGGTTTTTCCCTCCTCCACTAAATATCAAAGAAGAAAGTAGCCATTTTTCCAGATGCTGGTGGATCCCATGACTGTTTCAACTCTATGAAAAACAAAATTACAAAAGCACTACTAACTCTTACCTTCTACCTCTGCTGCTTAGATATCTTTAGGGTCTTTTACTACAATAAGATGCAAAATTCATTACTAAGGTGTGATTCTATTAAATTGCCAGACAGGTTTAGTGACCCAGAGCCAAACTGGTTTTTCTGCGACCAAAATTTTCCTCCCTGTTTCTAATAACTGAAAAATGTTGAAACATATAAAGAAGTTGTAAATACTTAGAATCACATTTTCTCCACAAACGTACCCTCTTACTCATTAATTAGCTGCCAATTGAGAGCAAAATTTAGCCAGGGACAGAGAGACCCCTGAGAGCAAGAGGGAAAGAGAAGAGGTGGCCACCGAGGGCAAAGGGAGCTGTTTGGATAGTGTACCAGGGACAAACTTCCTATTGCACAAGCTTGCCCCTGGCCAGCCCAGTCCTTGAGGACAAGGCCCTCTTTAGCTACCACATTTAGCCTGGCATAACCTTGGCTTGGAGAGAAAGCCTGTGCTTTTTTTTTTTAATTTGCATACTGTGTATATCCCATTTTTAAAAACCTATCAAAGGTAAGTTTTCCCAATAATCAAATATCCTTCTTTAGCAGTAAGTTAGTGGCTACCCTGTATACTATGAGTGTCATTTAGGATTAGATTTAGCTATAAAAAAATAACAGTGATTTAAACACAAAAGTAGGCAGATCACAGATGGTATGTTGGCTCTAAGAAGTCAAGGCTGGCTACATAATTGTGGAGTCCAGTGCAAAATGAGAATGTGGGTCTTCTTGTTTAAAAAGTAGAGAGTTCTGCACTTCCCTGGTGGCGCAGTGGTTGACAGTCCGCTTGCCGATGCAGGGGACACGGGTTCGTGCCCCGGTCTGGGAAGATCCCACATGCGGCGGAGTGGCTGGGCCCATGAGCCATGGCTGCTGAGCCTGAGCGTCTGGAGCCTGTGCTCCACAACGGGAGAGGCCACAACAGTGAGAGGCCTGCGCACCACAAAAAAAAAAAAAAAGTAGAGTGTTCTGAAACCATGCCCCACAGGGTTAACAGAAACTGGTGACTAACAGAAATTCTTGAGCTTGTCCTACAGAACAGCAGGTAAGGGAACAGCTTGTTGAAAATCCCTCTGCTTGTAACCTGCTTCTCTGAACTGTTTTAATTATTTTTGACTCTTTACCTTATAGATAACACCTCGCTATTGTAACGGGGGGCTTAAGTTGTTTTTCAGAAACTTGGAGTCAGCTCTTGTCCAGTTCAAGCCAGCTAAGACTGGTTGGCACCATCGACCCTAAAACTGGACCTGCGCAGGTGTCTGATGATGTCAGAGGGCCCAAAACCCCACCGTCAAATCATGCTAAATACCTCCATTTTCGAACATGTATCCCATGAAGAAGCATGTAACTTGGATGCTTCGGATTTGAGATTTGTTCCGTTGTCTTCTGACTTGTCTGCCTTGTGAATAAACTCTTTCTCTGCTGTAAATCTTGGTGTCTCAGCATGAACTTGCTGTTCGTTGGGCAAATGTTAAAAGTACTAAAATACAGGGGGAGACTTCCCTGGCAGTCCGGTGGTTAAGACTCTGCATTTCCATTGCATGGGTTTGATCCCTGGTTGGGGAACTAAGATCCTGCAAGCCATGGGGCATGGCCAAAAAAAAAAGAAAGTTCTTTCATTTTGAGATCTCTTTCTTGATTTGTTATGGTGCTTTTTTATTTTCCATTTAATGTCATTCTAGGTAACAAAAAGATAAAATTTTAAGTTATTAGTATGTGTTGTACCCTTCATGTTTATATTGAGTAATGCCAATTTAAATGCAAATATAAGGGACTTTCCTGGTGGTCCAGTGGTTAGGGCTTGGTGCTT
Organism: Neophocaena asiaeorientalis asiaeorientalis; assembly: GCF_003031525.2. Lineage (NCBI taxonomy): Eukaryota > Metazoa > Chordata > Mammalia > Artiodactyla > Phocoenidae > Neophocaena > Neophocaena asiaeorientalis. The sequence goes on from NW_020174149.1 coordinate 5,574,631, forward strand.
TTACTGCCATGGACCCAGGTTCCATCCCTGGTCCGGGAACTAACATCCCACAAGCTGTATGGTGTGGCCAAAAAAAACCCCAACAACCAGTAAATAGAGGAACATTTAAATTGTATGTGGAATCACTAAAATCACATTCATTCATAATTCGTAGCGTGTACAAACATTTGTACCTTGTTCTTACCAGAACAACGTTGCACAAAAGGAAATCAACTGTTTTTATTTCAGTTCTTGACACACACACCTTCTACCAATGCTCTACCTTCAGCATACTATTGAGTAAAAAGGACTGAAATGAAAAGGATCTTTGGGTTATCTTCTTTTTTCCTTCTATGTCATCCTTTGCATAAGTTGTTGACTATTACAGGGAAGTAACATAACATGGGTAAGGAGTGATATAACAGGGTTCCTTGGTTGTCGTATTTCTAGGAACGCCATTGCCTTCTTACCGAGTAACAAGTTCTGGTTCAAACAAAAAGTATGTCCTCTCAGGGCTCTCAGGGCCCCGGCTTAATCAGCTGTATAGATGTAACACGCTTTCCTTGGACTCACTTTGAGTCTTGCTGAACTCTGGCTCATTGTGGGACCACGGGAATTCTGAGCTCACGGGGCTCATGCAAATGGGGCAACAAGGTACAGCAACCAAGCATATTGCATGTAACCCTCTTCTCACACACATGCTCCGTCATTCTATCAGATTTCATTTACAAAGCACAAGTTCAAAGACAAAATTATTAAGAATTTCAAGATAGCCACAGTAGAAACCACCAATGCAGAGCCCTTCTGAGCAGGGTCCTCGTGTGATAGCACAGTTTGCATGCCCATGGAGCTGCCATGCTCCACCAAGTCTGCAAGACTTCTTTTCTCTTTTTGCTCCTTCATCTTCTGTGTGGGGACTTCCATCCTCAAGGTCACTTCATGATCCAAGTTGGCTGCTGGAGTTCAACAACAGCAGAAAGGAGAAAGGGAGAAGTGCAAAAGGACCAACTCTTCCAGGCCGAATCAGTGCTCTGAAGGAGCCTTTCAGAAGCCCAGCTCTGCTTCCATCTCACTAATCAAGACTTAGTCATGAGTCTACATTTAACTCTCAGGTCGGCTGGAAACGTAATCTTTTTGCTGGATGCATTGCCACCCTGAATACCCGGAATGAAATAAGGCTGTTATTAAAAAATAAAGGTTAATTGACATGGATGGACAACTAACTGTTCCTGCCATGCCAAAAGCTAATATATTTAATCAAACCTTAATTTTTATTTATTTATTTTTTGCGATACGCGGGCCTCTCACTGTTGTGGCCTCTCCCATTGCGGAGCACAGGCTCTGGACGCGCAGGCTCAGCAGCCATGGCTCATGGGCCCAGTTGCTCCACGGCATGTGGGATCTTCCCGGCCCGGGGCACGAACCCGTGTCCCCTGCATCGGCAGGTGGACTCTCAATCACTGCACCACCAGGGAAACCCAAACCTTAATTTTTATTTACGTGGGTTGTTTCTGATTTTTCACTATTATCAACATCATTTTAAAACTTTTAAATTACAATTTAATTTTAAATTTACTCTAATTTTTAAAAAAGTATTCCTATGGGACTTCCCTGGCGGTTCAGTGGTTAAGACTCGGTGCTCCCAGTGCAGGGGGCCTGGGTTTGAACACGGGTCAAGGAACTAAGATCCCACATGCCACATGGCGCAGCCAAAAAAGAAAGTATTCCTAAACAACTAGCACATTTCTTTGGAAGAATTTTTCCACTTATGAAGTCAAAATAAACAATAGGTACTTAATGAAACATGTAATGATAACAACAGTAGAGTTTTTTGGTTTTCGTTTTTTACAAAAACGCGGTGGAGGGGGTGGGGCAGGCGGCGGTGGGGCAATTAAACGTTTATACTGATATGTAGTCCTGACATAAACACTGTGTGGGTCAAGGAATAGATAGCTAAAGATAAAGATGTGTTAAATTATGTGGCTTTTATGATCCTCTGATCCTGTACAGTATTGCTAATTTGCGCGTGACTAGATGACAAAAAGCAAAAATAATGTAAGTAACATCTGAAGGTTGTTGATTTTGTGAAGATCACCTACTTCTACTGGAATCAATCTACTGTCAATATCTGGATACACTGTATCATCTTGTGTTAATATTATCTGTTTCTAATATTGACTGTCAAGATGCCTTCTATAATCTTGGTTTTTTTTTGTTTTTTTTTGCGGTACGCGGGCCTCTCACTGTTGTGGTCTCTCCCGTTACGGAACACAGGTTCCGGACGCAGGCTCAACGGCCATGGCTCACGGGCCCAGCCGCTCCGCGGCATGTGGGATCTTCCCAGACCGGGGCACGAACCCGTGTCCCCTGCATCGGCAGGCGGACTCTCAACCACTGCGCCACCAGGGAAGCCCCTATAATCTTGTTTTAATGTTATCATATCTCTGATATTGAGTATCTGGATGCATTGTGTCATCTTGAATTAATATTATCTACTTGAAGCTTGCCAGAATATGACACCTAGGTGAGAACTAGCTGTTGTTCATTTTCCCATTAGCATCTGCATAGCATATAATCAAGCTGTTCTTTAATTGGTGAAAACTAGTTCTTTGTTCAGTGCTAGTAACCCAGGACTAAAATAACTTGAATGTTCTTAGCTCATTTGTTTGTCACATCCTTGCCAAGCATATCAAATTATTTCCATATGAAATGAAAAAAAGGTTTAACAAGCCTCCAAAACACTTTTATTTGCAGTAAACAACTGTGAAAGAATTTACTTATTCTGTTTTTTAACCAGTTCTTAAATGACAAGAACTTATAATTTATTAAGCAGAACAATACCTGCATATTCAGATTCTAATATGAAGTTTTTCCTGAATGAATTTGGGTACAATTAGATTTCAGAAATGGAACCATTAAAATCTGAGCAAACCTTATTTATAGAGTATAGTTCTACAAACTCTAACATTTTGTCCTTCACGTATAAATATCTCGGTACATGCACCATCTGAGTGTATAAAATTAAACTACCTGAACACCTTTAAAAAATTAAAGTAAAATGTAAAAATGTCTATAAAGAGAAATTCATTAGAGATTTCAAAATATCCGTAAGTGCTAAATACTTTTTCCAGAAATCAGTGATTATGCCAAAACGTGTCACAAGGGGAACTGTTAACAAGTGTTACTTTGCCGATGGTAGGAAGATTGCCAACGTTTAATTGGCTTTAAAGTTGGTGTTCTGTCAATGGTGTATTGTAAAAAGCAATAATGCCCACATTTATGATTTAAGCTTGAAATGGGAACTCTAGATTTGACTAAATGTGGCACCATGTACTAGTCCTTCTAATTAAAAATATTCAAATGCTTGCCTTTTAAATTTGATTAGGATGTTTATTATCATGCCTTTGTTAACAGCAACAACAAAAGATGTTTGTCTGCAATCTATAATGTACAATGACAAGTCAACCCCCTCTTGCATTGCTGGGCATTAAGTGTTCTGGTTTAATGGAAATACTGAGAATAGCTCTTTTGAGGCTGCTGGGAAGATGGAATTCTACTGAATTAAACAAAAATCTGGCATGGCGTCATTCTTTGGATTCTGTAAGGAAAGGTGTCCTCATTAATAAAAGCAAATGAGAAATCATATTATCTTTAATAACAGAGTAAACCATGCTCTGTCCATTGGCTTCTGAATTTCTAACTGTGAATTCCTAAGTACCTACTGACCCTGATCCTCCAGCATTGCATGAGAACTCATGAATAAAACATGAACAAACAAATACAGAGTAAACTTCCAGGCAAACCGTTAAGAGGGGAAATCTCAACAGAAAGATCACTTTCAATATGAGTGAGGCTTCAGAGAGTGGGGAAAAGATCCAGTAAGGTCTTCCTGGGGGGAACACTCAGTGCTTAGTATTCAGTATTCAGTATTCAGCATTCGATTACCCTGACTGATTTGTCCTACTGACTTGAGTGGCTTTGTGGATTAGGGAGAGTTTACAACTTTTCTGACTCTTGCAGGCTACCAATTCATCAGCCTGCCTTTCTATACCAGCCAGATGTTTTCCACTCTCCTCTTCCTCCTACTCCCTGTGACATGGCACACTCCGTATTTTTGCTCATTGGCCATTAGAAACCGGCAAGGCACATGCAGTGACCATAGCTACAAAGCCCCTGGGCAGACACTGTTGGCTGCCTTCCCAAGGTCAACCTCCTCTCCCTTGTCTTCCTGGCTGGCAGGAATGTCTCCCACAGCAGAGGCAGAAAATACCAAGTGCTTGCATTCTCAGCCTCTCTTGTGACCTCAATTCTGGCCTGTGATGTAAGGGGAAGTCTGCTGGGAATTTCTGGGAAAGAAGAAGAGAAAGGAAAGTTTATTCTCCCCACCTCACATCCCCATCTTTTTTGTTTTTAATGTGATTGTGTGAAAGTGTGATGCTTGGAGCCCAGGAGACCATCTTGTGACAATGAGGATAAAGATCAAGAAATGGCAGAAAAGTCATCTTTGAGCTTTCTGGACTTTTGTTGTGTGACAAAAATAAGTTATTTTTGGGTTCCCTTGGTGGCGCAGTGGTTGAGAGTCCGCCTGCCGATGCAGGGGACACGGGTTCGTGCCCCGGTCCGGGAAGATCCCACATGCCGCCGAGCAGCTGGGCCCGTGAGCCATGGCCGCTGAGCCTGCGCATCCGGAGCCTGTGCTCTGCAATGGGAGAGGCCACAACAGTGAGAGGCCCGTGTACCGCAAAAAAAAAAAAAAAATAATAATAATAATAAATCAGTGACAGCCACTATAATTCAGCAACCCCAAATTTGAAACCTGTAGGGCCAATTATGTTCCAGAATTCATAAGATTTAGGGTTTTAAAATGGTAATTCTAAAATAAAATAACATAAAATGGTAATTCTATGTATTATATAGTACCCCCAGGGGGTCTGGAGCAAAACCCTCTAATCAAGTACATTAATATTTCTGCAGTAAAACATATAAATAGTCACAGTAACTGGTTTACATAAAGACTTTAAATAAATTAATGTCAGTGCAGGTGATGATTCGCCACTAAATGAGTCCAGATCAGTATAAGGTTTGGGCATCAAATGAGTTGTGAACAAAATGCCAGCTTTCAGAGTTCCTTAGATTTCAGTTTTTGAAGAAAACGTTGTGGGCTTGAATTAAGAATACGAGGTCTTTGCCCTGGGAACTGAAAACCAACAAACCAAGTCACTAGACTCTAGCTATCCTCACTGCCGACTCCCAACAATGCATCATTGATCTGACCCTTTACAAAATAAACTGTGCTTCCTTTGACCCATTCATGTTTTACTAAGCTAGCTGAAAACAATGCCCTTTCTAAGTGCATCGATTGTTCTACCACTTTGGCAAAAGTACTTGGTGTCGAGCAGACAGGCCTCTTAGATGACTATAACAGTGCAGAGATTTATTAAATGGTGCCCCCCTAGTTAACAAGCATTCGTACAACTCTGAAACATGCCTAATTATAACCAGGAAGTGTCAGGCATAAGGCTGAGTTCATCGGAGATTTTATCCACCTTAAAGAGTATAGAGTACACCCCTTAGTTATTAGTCCCTTTAAAGTATTATTTTCTGGCTACTGTCAGTTGATTATACATGTCATGGACTTTGGCCAACCTCCTTCTACTATTGAATGGCTGATTTTTTTTTAAGTTTAAATAAAGGTAGAATAAAAACTATAATCTAGAGTCCTCAGTTTTCTTACATTTATTCTTGGGCTTAAGATATTTACTATCAATTAATCGACTTATTTAAAATAATACAGTGTAGAAAGCTTCATGTGATGCTAAAAATATTTTTAGTATTAACTTATTAAAGCAATAAGAGATTTTTAGCACAATGTCAAAAATGCCCTAGGGCTTTAGAATTGAAAGAGTATGTTTGTAACGTCCACAGGTTGGCATGAAATGTAATTTTCAAGAAATACACCCGATGTTAAACGTTCAATTCAGAACAGTAGTTATCCTTGTAGGAAAGGGAATGCAATCTTTGAAGGGGTACATAGGAGCTTACACCTGTAATGATAAAATTTTATTCTTTGAACTGGATTAAGGGTAAATGGGTGTTTATTATTCTTTATACATTTAATGTCTGAAATATTTCATGATACATTAGATATACCTGTACAATTTGCATTAATTCATCTAAGCTAGGGACAGAGAAGCACAAAATATACTTCTATGTCAAATATCTTGAGAATGATGAACCGTTTACTATTCAGCCATCCTTCAGTGGATTAGCTTCTTGTGTACTTTTATGTTTCTTGATCATTGAATGCCCTTCATGCTCAGAATTCTTTGTAGGAATTAGTTGGCAGATAAAGAGGAAGGCTTGCAGACAAAATGCCTGTGGAAAATGATTCCTTTTTTTTTTTTTTTTTTTTTGGGCCGCGCCGTGCAACATGCAATATCCCAGTTCCCAAACCAGGGATGGAACCTGCACCTCCTACATTGGAAGCACGGTGTCTTAACCACTGGACCACCAGGGAAGTCCCCCATGATTCCATTTTGAATGTGAAGTGTGACACTTTAGTCTTAGAGGGAGATTGAAAGCACTGGAGGAACTCCTGGCCTCCTCCAAGGCCACTGCGATCACATTCCTGCCCCCTCAGTCGTTTCTTGCATGTCTCCTCCTAGACTTACCTTTGCATGGTGCAGAAGTTGGTCATTTGTCATGCTCTCTGCATTTTTGGTTCTGTGCTTCCTTTCTCATGGAAACTATTGAAAATAAGGCATCATTATTACATGGGAGAGGACTTTCCCAGAATCCCAGTTTTTTTCCCATAAAAGTTTACATGTAAAAAAAGCCAGAGTCCACATTAGTCAGCCTTAACAAGATGTGGGAATCTAATCCTGGATCTATTTGGTAGGCAGAAAAATCTTCTTGAAAGCAAATGCTAAACAAGCATTATGAAAGTGCTTATTTAGCACTATTTACACGAACTTTACTATATTTAATAATTTCTCCTATTAAAGTTTTGTTCTCCTTTTAGATATCATCCCAACAGTTATATAACATTCCATTATGAATGTAGCTCGGATAAGAAAGGTCTTTGATATCATGTACATATGTGTTATGTATAATGCTTGCAATAAGATTGTTCTTAGAATCTTGGAGAAATATGTTTATTTTCCTGAAGTAAAATATGCTAAATTTGAAATCCTCAAATAAACTCATGCTTTTCAAAATTTCTTGCTTCAGAAAGAGGACATCTAAGTTTTGCTGGTGACGTTTACCTTCTGCCTGTGGGCTGGTCTTTGTGGAATGGGCAGCTTTAAGCCCTGCTGGCTCAGTAGGTGTCTCTGCTATTAACCTCCCAAAAGAGGTGTGGGGAACAACCAGGAGGAGAACCAAGGAAGAGCGAGAAGTCAAAGGCTGCTAAGAGTGTCCATTAAATAGGGTAAAGGAAAGAGAACTAGGGGCATGGATCCTGCAAGTCTCTGTGATTTGGGGAATGAAGCCAGGACCCTGGTTTTCTCAGTTCCATGGACAGTGGCCAGGGTCAGTTTCACGTGAATGTGCACACCTGGTCCTGAGACGGACCAGTCTACAGCTGTAAGGAGCCCAGAGTAAATTCACTGCTATTAGAAAAGCAATCCAAACTTATGCTCTTCAAAGCATGCAGTGATTACATATCTTCCGCAAAAGGAGACTCCAGTGTCCAGTTGTAGAATATCCTAATGGTCTGTTTCTAAGGGTTAAATTAGCCAGAATACATTTGCTTGTAAGCAGTTACCTTGATAAGAGCTGATTTCTACAGCAGAAGATTTTCTAAGACATTGCAGACCTGGTGACTTCAGCATAGTGATCTAATAATTCCTTTTTAGTGCCTCCAAACTGTATTGAGAATGATGATAACAAACCTATATAGCACCTTAGCATTTACCAAGTGCTTTCTCTCATCCTTAAATGCAGGAGTAGAACTCTGGACAGAGGATCAATTGGTAGTATATAAAGGAACTCTGCATAGCAAGAATTCTGATCTGGCTTTGATGGGGACTGTAAGCTGTGTAACATGTACATTCATTCATTGGTTATCTCTGGTGTTTCTCTTACATTCCAGGTGCTGTTCAAGGCATGGAGACATTGCAATAAATGAAACAGAGTCCCTGTCCTAATAGAGCCTACATTTTTACAAAAGAAAATATGGCAGGGACTTCCCTGGTGGTCCAGCAGTTAGGACTGCACGCTCCCAATGCAGGGGGCCCGGGTTCGATCCCTGGTTGGGGAACTTGATCCCACATGCCGCAGCTAAGAGCCCACATGCCGCAAAGAAGATCCTGCATGCTGCAACTAAGACCTGGTTCAGCCAAATTATAAAAAAATATATATATGGCAAATACCAGTTAGTGAGAAGTACTCTGAAGAAAAACATAGGAGGATAAAGGGCTAGAAAAGTAAAGCAAGAGAAGAGGGATGCTGTCTTGTGTAAAGTAGTCAGAGAAAGCACTTCTAAGGAGATGACATTTGAGCAGAGACCAGCATAAATCAAGGAAGTATGCTATGTGGCTGTCTGGAAGAACAACATTCCTGGCAGAGGTAACAGCACGTGCAAAGCATATTCTCAGGCAGAGGTACATTTACCTCATTTTTTACTTTTTATTATGGAAACATTTAAACATATACAAAAGTAGATGGAATTGTATAATGAACCCCATGTATCCATCACTCTGCTTCTATACTTCCAGCCAATTCACCAGCCTCCCATATTGGATTATTTGAAAGCAAATCCAAGACATCAGATAAATATTCAGTATGTATTTACAAAGGTACAAATACTTTTCTTTGACTTGACACTATCATTATCACAAAAAAATTATCAACAATTCCTTGATATCATCCGATATTCATTAGTGTTCAACTTCCCCACATGGGCTCATATATATTTTTACTAAGTGGTTTGTTAAAATCAATTTTTAAATGCGGTTATCTGGAGTGTCTGAAAAATAGCAAGGAGTGTAGTGTGGCTGGAAAAAATAGAACTCAATACCATGTCTCACAGCCAGTTAAAGTAAGTGAAAGAAGGTGATCAGAGGTTATCAGGAGAAAATGAACAGGCTGATGCTGGCCGGCAGAGATGCACAAGCTTCTGTTTGCATTTGTGGGGAGTATTGGTCTGTTTGCCCAGCCTCCAGAAGGAGCCATCTAGGAGATGAGATTGCCCCACTCCTGAGGTCCTTGAACTTTTTGGTCTCAGACACTCCTCAAAGTGGCCAGGCAGGAGAGAATACCAACATTTCTGCTCAGCACTGAACTGGGAACCTTTATACACCAGCTCTTCATTCTCACAATAACCCTGCAAGATACCAATTCTTATTTATAAAACATGAAACTGAGGCTCAGAGAGGTCAGGCGTCTGGTACGGTGTAGAGAACAGAACTGAGCACTGACCTATGTGACCCCAAAGCTGGTCTTCACTTCCTGATACTATGTATTATATATGCCTTTGTTTATTGTTTGTTCCCCCCCACCACCACCAGAATATAAGCTCCACAGGGGCAAGGATCTTGTCTGTTTCATTCAGGCCTAGATAAAGAATCTGGCACATAGGAGAAATTAAAAATATTAATTCAATAAGTAAATGTACATGTTGTATACTTGAGTCTCACAGGAAATGCTTTTGCAAGGATCATCTCTACAAATTTCAGCATCTTCATGGCTCAGTACGAGACTTTCCACCTTCTCTCTACCTTCTTCAATTCCTTCTAGATCCACAGCTCTGGGATGGCTTGGAATGTCATCAGGGTTGGGCAAGGTGAAGAAAGCTCAGGACTGATCCCAAATGCAATACTATTTTACACCTACTAGATTGGTAAAAAGCAAGGTCTGAAAATATCAAGTGTTAGTGAGGATATGGATTAACAGGAATTCTTACATGCCACCAGTGGGAGTGTGAATTGATACGATCACTTTGAAAAAGCTTGGTACTAGCTTCTAAAATGGAACTTGCTCATCCTCTGAGGCTCAGCAATTCCGACCTCCACCCCTGCATTCCTAGACCTTATTCGTAGAGAACTTGTAACTGTTCACCAGGTGATACATTTGCAGCAGCATTGCTCATAATGGCAAAAAAATTAAAATAAAAACCCACTAAGCAACCCAAACATCCAAGGACTTTAGAGTGAATTCATACGTTTTGCTATCATCAAGCAACAACACAGATAAATCGTAGAAACGTAGCTTTGGGTTAAAAAAAAACAAATGAAGTGGCAGAAGACTAATTCAATATGATATTTTAATAAAGCACAAAACAATGAAAACGAAACAGTACAAAGTTTAAATATATATACATATGTGCCACAACTACTTTTTTTTTTTTTTTTTTGCGGTATGCGGGCCTCTCACTGTTGTGGCCTCTCCTGTTGCAGAGCACAGGCTCTGGACACGCAAGCTCAGCGGCCATGGCTCACGGGCCCAGCCGCTCCACGACATGTGGGATCTTCCTGGACCGGGGCACGAACCTGTGTCCCCTGAATCGGCAGGCGGACTCTCAACCACTGAGCCACCAGAGAAGCCCCACAACTACTTTTTAAGCGTTGGAAAAATAAACACAAAAATTGAAGATTGTGGCTACCACTGAAAAAGAGGCAGAGGAGAGGTAGGAGAAGAACATATAAGTAGATGCAAAAAAACCCCAATAATGTTTAGTTCTTAAGTTTGGGTGGTGTGTTCATGGCTGCTTATTAAAATGTCTCAAATCTTAGATATAAACTACATGACTTCTTTTATATGTATCGGCTATCAAATAAGTGCATAAATCAAGCCAGCCAGCCCAGGATGGAGCTGTGTGTGAAGGCACTATGTCTGTCATCCGCATAGACATCTACTGGCTGCTGTCAGGAGTATACTTTGGGCATCTGGAAGCTGTTGTTTACTGCATCATTGGCGCCAAGAAGTGAGCTGAATCCCATAAGTGAGAAATGAAACACTCAAACTTGGAACTCCCAAGTACACATCTAGTAATTATGCACCAGAGAGGAGACTTCATTCAGGGAAAGAATAATTTATTTGTATCTAAACATTCCTTTACTGTTTGACAAGGTGGTGATCCCACCGAGAGGTAACAGGGATTCAAATGTGTTCTTTTATAAACATTTTTCTTCATGCCCACTGTGTTGTATAAAGCTGCCAAAGATCATGCCTTAGATTCACTTAGACTCTTCTCCACATACAGGGAGGCACACAAACTCTCAACTACATATATGGAATTAATGTGTCTGATAACACTTGCCTCATGTGAGAAAAGTCACTGATTTCATCACTCTTTCTAGCAGTTTCAGGACTCCTGGCAGCTCTTGCAATCTATAAATGGGGTAACTTCATTAATTCTAATTAAGTGTCAGAAATGAAAATCAAAAACACACATTAAGACTTTTCCCTTGGTAAGGAATGTTAACAACATGTGACCTTAGCTGTGTGACAAAGACAATGCTTGTACTGCAGTCTACGGTGTCAGACTCTTGTGGAGAGTATTGAAAGTGCTCTGAAAAGGAAATTTCTTCATTATTTTTAATGATAAGTTTTAGACAAGAAAAATCTATAACTAGGCTTACTTTCTTCATAATGAAGATGAAGATTTATAAATCACCCAGAAGATATGATCAATGTAAAGAAGCTGGTCATTTAGATACATTTATTTTTTGGTTTATATTGTCAATGAAAGTGCCTTTATCACATGAACCAGGTAACTGCTAAATCTTTACCTTACTTTCTTCAGACAAGACACAGTGTCAATCATTGATCTAGGCTACAAGGCAATTTTCTTACAAAATTAAAATAGCTTTTTAGTGGGATGGAGCAGCATGGCACAGGGAGATCAGCTCAGTGCTTTTTGATGACCTAGAGGGGTGGGATAGGGAGGGTGGGACGGAGGGAGACGCAAAAAGGAGGGGATATGGGGACATATGTATGCATATGACTGATTCACTTTGGTGTGCAACAGAAACTAACACTGTATTGTGAAGTAATTATACTCCAATAAAGATCTATTTAAAAAATAGTTTTTAATAAACCAATTAAAGAAGGCTGTGTGTGTATGCATATTACATATATATATACCACATTTATAATATACACATACATATATATGAAAAATGTATTTTTAAACTGCCCACTATTCTTAGAATAAGTAGCAACAGGTTTATAAAAATAGCAAACTGATTTTCTAGTAAATGAATTCACGTGTAATTTTTAAAAATTATGGTCATCCAAAAATGGCACATTGCATAGAACATGATATACAGGTGTTATTTTGTTCCTTAAGGATCTGGTCACTTTCCTGGGACTATTGCTTACATTGTTATTAGTATTGTCCTTTATAAGCTTTTGATTTTTAGGCATCATGATAATACAATATCTGTCCATCCATTCATTCAACAAATATTTATAAAATGCCAGGCATTTTGCTATGATAATGATTAAAGAGGATGCTTTACCTCACAGAACTTTCTACTTAGTGATGGAGAAAGATGTTAGTGAGATATCACAAAAAGAAACTTACAAAATGTGGATAAAGAAAAGGTATATGGTGCTTAAAGATTATAATAGGGTGAATACACCTTGTTTAGAAAGGATCTCAGAAGGCTTCCCCCAGGATATGATGTTTGATGGAAGAAGCCCAGATATATAAAATCAATGATTTGCATCTTATTTTCACTAGAATTCCTTTTAATGTCTGGTGTTTTGATAGAATCACTCTCAAAGATATATGATTAATTTTAATCAAATCTGCAAAAATTGATTACTTTGTGACAGGTAGCATGGAAAAGAACTAAAATAATGAAAGTTCTTGCCTTCAGTGAGTTTACTGAGTAGGGAGAAAAGCACAATACAACAATATAAAACAAAACTTGATAAGCAAAATAAGTGATATACAAGCAAAAGCACAGAAGAAAAACTTTCTTCTAGTTAGTAGACTCTAAAATATTTTCACCCACTGTGCGGCATATACTTTGGGCCTTGCATTATAGGTGGGAATTTGAAGATAGACATGGGAGAGAAAGCATTTCTGTTAAATGTACAAATGGGAAAACATGAAACGTATTCTAGAAATTGTGGGTCCAGTTTGAGTCCTGTAAGAAGAAGTGGTGAGAGTTGAGGCTGGAAAGTTAGATTTGAATCAGGCTGTGACAGCTCTTGATTGCTATGCTGAGGTTTGTACAAGACTCAGAAAGTAGCAGAAGATAAATTATTGGACGCGTGCAACCAGCCCTGCTCAGCTCTCCCATTTCATAATGTAGCTCTGAGCCTAGGAAATGATAAACTCCAACATCCCCTGTTTCTATCTGTTCCTTAAGCTGATTAAAACAGAGACCAACTATTTGTATGCATTTGGAGAAACCCAAAGGGCTTGTGTCTTTGAGGTCAGGAACCTAGTCCTATTCATACTGTTATGTCTAGTACGTCACATAAGCTTGACCTGAGATTAATGTTTAATCATTGTTAGTTCCTGTATTTATCTTCTCAATCATTAGGTAGAAACCAATAAAAGAAGGACCAAAGCCGATAATATTTCCTTATATTTTTAAAATTACATTTAAAAAATCTGAACAGACATAATCAAATACAATGTACTGTATTAGGCTTTGGCTTGAAAACAAAACAGGTGAAAAAGGCATTCTTGGGACATTTGGGGAAATTTGACTGTGGCCAGATACACGAGGATACTGTGGAATTATCATTCATTTTCCTAGGTGCTTACAACTAACTTTCAAATATTCAGCAAAAAAAATACACATATACACACACATACACAGATAAAGCAAATATACCAAAACATTACAAATTGTTGGATCTGGGTGAATGATATGCAAGTGTTCATTTTAGTATTCTTTTAACTTTACTATATGTTTGAAATTGTTCATAATAAAAAGTTGGGAAGGATTTAAATTCCAAAGATACATTCCACCAACACCTGAAATTAATATAATCTTATATCAACTATATCTCAATTAAAAAAATCACACACGGGCTTCCCTGGTGGTGCAGTGGTTGAGAATCCACCTGCAAATGCAGGGGACACGGGTTTGATCCCTGGCCCGGGAAGATTCCCACATGCCGTGGAGCAACTAAGCCCGTGTGCCACAGCTACTGAAGCTCACACGCCTACAGCCCATGCTCCACAACGAGAGAAGCCACCGCAGTGAGAAGCCCATGCAGCACGACGAAGAGTAGCCCCCGCTGGCTGCAACTAGAGAAAGCCTGCGCACAGCAACGAAGACCCAACACAGCCAAAAACAAATAAATAAGTAAATTTATTAAAAAAAAAAAAATTACACACACTCAAATATACTTCATCAGTCAGCGTTCTTAGTTTCTAGTAAAGAAACCAACTCTGGCTAATTTAGGAAACAGGTTTTTATTAAAAAGGTAATGGGTAGCTCACAGATTTTGGGACAGCATGAAAATCATACTACCCCACACATCCTGTGAACTCTTCACTCTGTCCCCATCGACCTCACAACTTGTTCTGCCACTGATGCTGCAATGGCTGCCTTGTCTTCCTCTGGTGACAGAATATAGCTGCCATTGAACTGCTGCCTCTCCTGGGCCAGAATGGATTTTGTAAGCACCTGACTGGGGTAGCCCATGCCCTGACCACAAGGGAGTCTGAGAAAGCACGAATCTTACGTTTCAGTTTCTATAGTGGAATGCTTGGCCTGCTTCATTAGGTGGGGGATTCTCCAGAAATAGCAAGGTGGTTCAGATATTGAATGGGGAAGAAGAGTAACAAAAGCCAACTGCTTCTGCAACTGATATAGAAGTCGGTGTTATTAAAGGTGAAAGTTACACTCCTTCCCAGAGGAAGTCACAATTTAATATGTATGTATGTATGCATCTATCTATCTCTCCATCTATCTAAAGTATTGATAACATACACAGACTTTTTAACATAAACAATAATAACATTTACTGACAATTGCCATGTACCAGATACCACTTTAATATATGTTTATATGAATGAACTAATTTAATGCCCACAGCGACCCCAATGACCCTATGATATAGAGACTAACATTATTATTTTTATTTCCCTTTGAGGAAACTAAAGTTCCAAGGTTAAGTATATTTAAACTATCCCAGTTCCCAGACATAGTAAGGGGTGGAGCCAGGATTATGAATCCAGATGGTGCTTATGCTCATTAAACACAGCCTCTCTGGTATCATTGTTTTATTATTTTCTTCATTCACTTATCAGTATATGATTGTCCACTTCATTCTGTTAATAGCTGAGTAATAAGGGCAATTGCAATTAATCTAATCATTCCCCTATTGATAAACATTCAGGTTGTCTGATTTTTCCCTAATTAAAACAATATTTCAATAAATGTCCTCTTAGACATTTTCTTTGTGCATATGTATAAGTATTTCCAAGAGTCCTAGAAGTGCAATTGCTGGGTCAAATTGTACAAGCATCTTAAAATTTATAGATATTGCCAAATTGCCTTCTAAAAACTTTTGTACCAGTTTGCATCCCACCTCTCTAACAGAGTATGAGTATCTGTCTCTCTTAACTGTTTTCTACATTTGTGACAATTTAATATGAAAAATATTTGTGATTTTAGTTTATATTTCCTTGATCATAGTAAACCTCAGCACTTTTTGTGTGTTCATTGGCTCTTTATATTTTACCCTCTATGAATTGCCCATTTACATTTTTACCTTGTTTTCTCCATTGGATAATCTTTTTCTTGATTTGAGGGTGTGCTTATATAAAAATCCTTTGTCATATATGTTATCAATTGGTAAACTTTAAACTGAAGAATTTAAAAGCAATGAAAGTGTGTTACGTGTGTGTGAGAATGCAAACATGCACACTTCTCTATGATTAAAAATCAATCTCAGGGGAATTCCCTGGCGGTCCAGTGGTTAGGACTCTGTGCTTTCACTGCTATGGGTGTGGGTTCAATCCCCGGTTGGGGAACTAAGATCCCGCAAGCCGCGAGGTTCGACCAAAAAAAAACAAAAATCTGGGATGAAATCTGAATGAGGCCTGTAGTCTAGTTAAACAGTATTGTGCTAATGTCAGTTTCCTTGCTTTGATATTGTTAAATTAAATATTACCATTAGGGGAAGAGGAATGTTGAGTTTCCTAGAGATGCTGTAATAAATCACTACAAACTAAGTGACTTAAAACAACAGACATTTACTCTTACATTTCTGGAGGCTAGAATTCCAAAATCAGGATGTTACCAAGGCCATGCTCTTTCTGAATGCTCTAGAAAAGATTGCTTCCTTGCCTCTTCTGTTGCTTTTAGTGGTTTGCCAAGAATTCCTCGCATTCCTGGGCTTGTAGATACATCACTCCCATGTCTGCCTCCATTGGCACATGGTGTTCTTGTTGTGTCTGTGCCTGTGTCCAACTTTCCCTCTTCTTATAAGGACATCAGTCATTGGATTAAGCCCCATCCTAATCCAGGATGACCTCATTTTAACTTGATGTGAAAGGATGGTTTGAAGCCAGAAGCTGAGAGACTCAATGGAGATGTGTGCATTTATCAAGGTAAGAAGAGACCTGAGCTGGCACACAGGTAGGGAACGGCAAGGAAGGTATAAATGTGAGAAACATTCAGAAAGTAACATGTACAGGATTTGGTGACTGGTTGGATATCACAGAGCAAGTAAGAGAGAAAAATTGAGAAAAACTCCCCGGTTTCTGGCTAGAGAGCCCGGATGGTTGCGATGCCATTCACTGACATGATGTGCTGGTGATTCTCCAAGTGCCCCACCAAGCTATTCTCCACCCTTTAGCCACTGCTTTGTGCCCCAGAAAACTGACCTTTGTGGACTGAATCACCTGGGAACTTTGACCTCTGGTTTCATGGGGTCTCTATGATCTGCTTCATCCCCATCCAGATCCTGGTGGGCAAGACACATCTGGTCAAGTAGTACATGCAGTTTGATGACAATGAGAAACCAAAGTTGATAGAGGAGGTGCACGCCACCAGAGTCACTGTTAGAGATGCCAAAACACCAACTTTGTGGAGTTCTGGAACTTTAACATCATTTACTGAAACTATGCCAGTCTCTACTTCTGCATCTGGGTGGACGTCCATGACAACAACTCGGCTATCTACCACTTTGTGGAGATCTTAAACAAATATTGCAACAATGTTTGTGAATTGTCTGCTTTTACATCCAAGGTTTATCTGGTGACAGACTTGACGTTGGTGACTAGCAAGATCTGTGAGACCAGCCAGATGAAGGTGCCGAAACGGTGGCTGAGGCTGCAGTCCCTGGAGTCCATGCCTGGGGACCATCTCTGACAGCCCCTCTTCAAGTGCGCAGGAGGAAGGCGCCCAGCTAGGTCTGGGTCTCAAGAGAGGAGACGGCACCCTACTGCCTCCAGGCCCCAGATGCCCTTAGAGGCCACCTTTGTGTGTACTGAGTAACTGTGCTGTCATTGTGTGATACTGTCAGTGTGTGTGTACTGACCCCTAATAAACTTGTGGTCCCTGCCTGAAAAAACAAAACCAACCTGAAATCAAATCAGGTTGGATTTGGCTACAGCTTCTGTTAGGCAGCCCTTCCTCCACAGGCAGGTAACATCTCTCTCCTCTGGCCCCTTGAGGGCATAGCAGGGATAACAGCTTCTGTTGCTAGAGAACCCTTATTGAATAATCTCTTAAACCCTTCACTAAACTCTCTTCAGTGACTTCTTGAGCGTATTATCTGTTTCCTGCCAGGACCTTGATTGGTACGGAAGGTGAATAAAGGAGAAGGTGGGGTGAAGTGAGGAAAGGATTACAAATTCACTTTAAGAAACACTGAGTTTAAGGGAATTCCTTTTTCTGATGCTTCCACTGCAGGGGGCACAGGGTCAATCCCTGGTCTGGGAACTAAGATCCTGCATGCCACATGGCATGGCCAAAAAAATTTTTTTAATGAAAAAATTTTTTTAAATAAATCAAAAAATAAGAACATTGAGTTTAAGGTGTTTGTGCAACATCCGAGTGTCAACGTCCATATGGAACTAATGCCAGGAGGAAAGCCTGGACTGGGATATCGATCTGGTAGCCATTGATAAAAGTATTAGTATATTTAGCAGTTGAAAATAAGTACTAATAATAGGAAATAATTTAAAGCTCAAGGGACAGAGGCTAGACTCAGGGAAAAATCAGTATTTAAGGAGGCAACTGCGAAATGAGAAGCCTGCAAATGAAATTGAGAAGGAGCGTTCAGAGAAGGAAAAGAAAGATGAGGATGCAATCCTGTCATAGAGGAGAGGTAGGAAAAAGTTTTAAGAAGGAAGGAGTGAACAGTAATATCAAGAATATCAACCAAAAAAAAAAAAAAAGAATATCAACCTCTTAATTGAAAAGTTCTGAGAATTGAAAATTAGGCTGGGAAATCTTAGGCTTATGGATGAGCTTATCATGGGAAGTGTCAGTGGACTGGTGGGGTTTGAGCATACTCCATGGTGTGAGGAATGAATGGTCAGTGAAGAAGTTGGGCATGCAGGGTTAATGAACACATAGAGTATAAATATCATCTCAAAACTCAAGTCTGTAAAAAAATGTGTTTGAAACTGTGCACCTCAGATTGGGACTTGAACCCATGTGTTGGGACTCAAACCCACCCTAACTCAGATTGGGACTCGAATCCATGCATCCAGGACTCGAACCCGGCCAAAACCCATGGTCTTGCAACTGAGATCACACACCTGGCTTTGGGACTTAGTGAAGCTCAGGTTCTTGATGTCTCATCACAGAAAGAATTCAGTGAGAGTCAAAGTGATAGGTAAGAAGTGGATATATTTAGAGAGAAACACACTCCACAGACAGAGTGTGGGCCATCTCAGAAGGTGAGAGCAGCACCAGGGTATGGGGTTGTCAGTTTTTATAGGGGTGGGTAATTTCATAGGCTAATGAGTGGGAGGAGCATTCCAGCTATTTTGGGAAGGGGCGGGATTTCCAGGAACTGGATCACTTTTTTGATGGTAAGAATCACTCTTTGAACGTTATGGTCAGCCTTGGAACTGTCATGGTGCAAGTTCCAATGATGTGGAACTTGATGTGTCATTTAGCTTGCTGATGTGTTACAATGAGCATATGCTGAGGCTCAAGGTCTAGTGGAAGTCGACTTGTCCGCTATCTTGGACCCATTTGGTTCTAATCAGTTTATGTCATGTCCTCTGGCTATGTCATTCTTTCAAAGGTTGTGCCCTGCCCCCTTCCCTCTGTTTTCATATTGATACATTCCACCAATTCAATTTCTATTTTGAATCCCCCACTTTCAGTTTTGTCAGGATTTTGGAAGATTTTTTTAATGAAAAAATTTTTTTAAATAAATCAAAAAATAAGAACATTGAGTTTAAGGTGTTTGTGTGACATCCGAGTGTCAACGTCCATATGGAACTAATGCCAGGAGGAAAGCCTGGACTGGGATATCGATCTGGTAGCCATTGATAAAAGTATTAGTATATTTAGCAGTTGAAAATAAGTACTAATAATAGGAAATAATTTAAAGCTCAAGGGACAGAGGCTAGACTCAGGGAAAAATCAGTATTTAAGGAGGCAACTGCGAAATGAGAAGCCTGCAAATGAAATTGAGAAGGAGCGTTCAGAGAAGGAAAAGAAAGATGAGGATGCAATCCTGTCATAGAGGAGAGGTAGGAAAAAGTTTTAAGAAGGAAGGAGTGAACAGTAATATCAAGAATATCAACCAAAAAAAAAAAAAAAGAATATCAACCTCTTAATTGAAAAGTTCTGAGAATTGAAAATTAGGCTGGGAAATCTTAGGCTTATGGATGAGCTTATCATGGGAAGTGTCAGTGGACTGGTGGGGTTTGAGCATACTCCATGGTGTGAGGAATGAATGGTCAGTGAAGAAGTTGGGCATGCAGGGTTAATGAACACATAGAGTATAAATATCATCTCAAAACTCAAGTCTGTAAAAAAATGTGTTTGAAACTGTGCACCTCAGATTGGGACTTGAACCCATGTGTTGGGACTCAAACCCACCCTAACTCAGATTGGGACTCGAATCCATGCATCCAGGACTCGAACCCGGCCAAAACCCATGGTCTTGCAACTGAGATCACACACCTGGCTTTGGGACTTAGTGAAGCTCAGGTTCTTGATGTCTCATCACAGAAAGAATTCAGTGAGAGTCAAAGTGATAGGTAAGAAGTGGATATATTTAGAGAGAAACACACTCCACAGACAGAGTGTGGGCCATCTCAGAAGGTGAGAGCAGCACCAGGGTATGGGGTTGTCAGTTTTTATAGGGGTGGGTAATTTCATAGGCTAATGAGTGGGAGGAGCATTCCAGCTATTTTGGGAAGGGGCGGGATTTCCAGGAACTGGATCACTTTTTTGATGGTAAGAATCACTCTTTGAACGTTATGGTCAGCCTTGGAACTGTCATGGTGCAAGTTCCAATGATGTGGAACTTGATGTGTCATTTAGCTTGCTGATGTGTTACAATGAGCATATGCTGAGGCTCAAGGTCTAGTGGAAGTCGACTTGTCCGCTATCTTGGACCCATTTGGTTCTAATCAGTTTATGTCATGTCCTCTGGCTATGTCATTCTTTCAAAGGTTGTGCCCTGCCCCCTTCCCTCTGTTTTCATATTGATACATTCCACCAATTCAATTTCTATTTTGAATCCCCCACTTTCAGTTTTGTCAGGATTTTGGAAGATTACTGAGTACAAAGATAGGGGAGGGGATATTTGGAGACTCAGGAAGGTTAGACAGACTGGGTGGTTTTGTCCACCTAGATATATCCTTCCACCTTTCTCCAGCCCAGGGAAACCTATTTCTAGAGTTGGGGAGGACAGTGCCCCCTGTTCTCCCTCCATCTTTATCTCCCTGCCCCTTGCTCCTCTTCAAGCCATTTTCTCTGTGGCCTAAGTTCTCTCCCCATCTGAAGGCTTGAAATGTTGAAAACAAATGGCAGAAAGATTTTACTTCTCTATCCCTCCCCAAGGCAACAAACTTAATAGATTTGATAGGAAGCAAGATCTGGGAAAGTGGCAAGCTATAGAAGGAGAAAATACCAAGAAAAAAATGTGTTAATATCTCAAATATATTATCTTGTCTTATAGATTGGCCTTTAAAGAAGCTAAGTTGGGAAGGGAAGAAAAAAATAGGGTGATAGTTGAAAGAAGATATGGGGTAAAAGAAGGTTCTCCTGGAATGACTGCAATTGTGATTTTAAAAGCACAAGGAGGGTCCCTTATCTGAAGAAATCTTCCCCACGGATGCAAGAAAACCTACCATAATATTCTCATTGCTTCATGCTCACAAGTTTTATTTTGAGAATCTCATACTTGGATTAAGTCCCTCATAGTCACAGAGATTAATTTATTGACAATCAGTTTTTTTGTTTTCCTTGGACTAGACTGTTTGTTGCCTGAGGGGTGGGGGTTATTGAGCCTGGGAAGGGCGGGGAATGTATTAAAAAGGAAGGATTTAGGAAGGGGAATTTTGTCTACTATCAGCTTCTTAGAACTTGCTATATCACACAAACCAATCACAAAAGTAAATTTTCACAATTTACTAATAAAATATATTATAAATCACTTTCTAAAGATGCTCAACATTCAGTACTTCGTAATAATTTCATTTTTTCCTTTTGTCCTCATGGCAGGATCAGCATGGCCATGATCTCGTCTGAGAATAAAGTCATTTCTTTTATCTAGGAAACCCAATGCTAAATAGCAATAAATCATCATTCATTGGACTTCCCTGGTGGTGCAGTGGTTAAGAATCTGCCTGCCAATGTAGGGGACACAGGTTCGAGCCCTGGTCTGGGAAGATCCCACATGCCTGCCACGGAGCAACTAAGCCCGTGAGCCACAACTACTGAGCCTGCGTGCTACAACTACTGAAGCCCGTGCACCTAGAGCCTGTGCTCTGCAACAAGAGAAGCCACTGCAATAAGAAGCCTGTGCACCGCAATGAGAGTAGCCTCCACTCGCCACAACTAGAAAAAGCCCGCACTCAGCAACGAAGACCCGACACAGTCAAAAATAAATAAATAAAATAAATTAAAAAAAACAACACCATTCATTGAATTCTACAACCTAATATGTTACCGAAGAAATTGTAACCCCTGTGCCTCATAATTAACATCAAGTAGCAGTCCAAAATTGCAGTATAACAAAGAGATACATGGTAATAGCCCTAGCTGGTCAGAACTAAAGAAACTCACCAAGGAATTACTTAAGGAGAAGGAAAAATAATCTAGGCTGATGAAACTAAAGGAAAGGTTATAATGGTTGCATTAGTCTGGGTCCAATCAGTAGAGAGAAACCACACAGTGATTTGTGTTTTGTTGTAAATTAATTAATTAATTTTTGGCTGTGTTGGGTCTTCGCCATGGTGCGTGAGCTTCTTCTCATTGCAGTGGCTTCCCTTGCTGCAGAGCACAGGCTCTAGGTGTGCTGGCTTCAGCAGTTGTGGCACGTGGGCTCAGTAGTTGTGGCTCGTGGGCTCAGTGGTTGTGGCTCGTGGGCTCTAGAGCGCAGGCTCAGTAGTTGTGGTGCACGGGCTTACTTGCTCCGCGGCGTGCGGGATCTTCCCGGACCAGATCTTCCCCTGCATTGGCAGGCGGATTCTTAACCACTGCGTCACCAGGGATGCCTCCCACACAGTGATTTGGATAGAGAAAGTTTATTGTAAAGAATTATTATCTATAACAGGGGATTGGAGTAACTAAGCTAGTAAGGAGTGAAAAGAACTGTAAAGACTAAGAATAGCAGATATAAGGAGATATAGACTCTACCCCCATGACTGAGATACATGCCCAATAAGAGCACCTTCAGGGCTGAAATCCAGACCTTGGAGAGGGCATGGCTATGGGTCACTGAATGAGGAAGTCCCACAGACAATCTTACAGAGAAGTCCCTGTGTTGCTGACGTGTTGGAACCCTCTGGAACTTGCCAGAAATTTACCTTGAAATTTACCTTCTGGACATATACGTGGAACTTGCTGAAAATCTGCATTCTGCCTCTTCCTGGAAATCTGGCTTTTGGAACTTGTCGGAAATCTGCCCTGTAGGGTCTGGGGAAAGTTGTTCATGAAGAAGTATTTCACTGCAGGCACTCCACCACTAAATTGCCCAGAGGGGAACACTGGGTGCTGGCTGCTGCCAGCTTCCATGCACTGCAGGAATCAGCAACAGAAAAAATCCCTTGCACCACAGGAGCTGGACACTGGGAAAGCTGAGTGGGCTGCAGAAGCAGGACACTGAAGTCGTAGGCTCTGCAAGAGTCTGTTGAGTGGGTACCTAGGAATGAGGAAGCAGAATCCTCTCCTCTTTTCTTCTTTTTTTGGCTGTGCCACGCGGCATGTGGGATCTTAGTTCCCCGACCAGGGATTGAACCCGTGCCCCCTGCATTGGGAGTACGGAGTCAACCACTGGACTGCCAGGGAAGTCCCAGAATCCTTTCCTCACGTCCCTCTAGCACTTCTTACTGACGAAGCTTAAATCATTCCAGCTGGCAACGGAAAAATATTGAAAGGACTTACTGCATGTTCACAGAGCAGGTAAAAAGGGTGAATTTAGAACTGAGAGGCAATGCATTGATAATTCACACAATAATCTCCAAGTTGCACCCCCCCCAATTTCTGGACCCCTCAAAAATGTTTTAATGTCGTATGAAGCAGGCTGGGTATTAATCAGGTAAACAGCTGAACTCTCCAATCACGGGCAAAATTCAAATTCCTTTTCATGGATCTCTTGAGATGTAGCCAAATCATGGGATGTGACCAGATACCAGGTTAGCATTGGTGGGATGTGCATGAATATTAAGATGGATCTGCCTGTCTAGAGCACAATATGCACACTATGATATTAATGAAACTACTTTTGGTGTGATGGGGGCAGCATCCAGAATAAGTGGGGTAGGGGAAGGGTGGGAAATGATGGAGTGAAATATAAACAATTCTTTTCTTTCTTTCTTATGCGGGCCTCTACACTGCTGTGGCCTCTCCCGTTGCGGAGCACAGGTTCCAGACGCGCAGGCTCAGCAGCCATGGCTCACGAGCCCAGCCGCTCCGCGGCATGTGGAATCTTCCCAGACCGGGGCACGAACCCGCGTCCCCTGCATCGTCAGGAGGACTCTCAACCACTGCGCCACCAGGGAAGCCCTAAGCAATTCTTTTTAGTGAGAAGTTTGGTTGTGAAGGTGAAGACAAAAAGGCAGTAGTAGCTGGAGGGCAACATGAAGCTGGGGAATTAAAAACAAAATAAATGATAGAGCCTTGAGCATGTGGAAAAGACAATGGGAAAGATCCAGTGGAGATAGAGGGCTTGGCTATAAGAGAGATAATGTAGACTTCCTGAGAAGGTGGGAGGGGACAGGATCTATGGAAATAAAAACACATTTCAGCTTAAAACTTTGATTCAAAGCTTATTAAAATTAAAACTTTAAAAGATTATTTTAGTAACATTTTCTTAAAATAACTTTTATTAATTTTAAGTATCATTGTTATGCAAGTGACTCAACAAATAAAGGTATGTGATGAGAAACGCAGAGGAACAGACCTTGTTGACATAAGTACTTTAAGAATTCAAAGTACTGTGCTGGCTATTCCTCTTCTCAGTAAGATAAGGAAGAAAGGTTAGAGAATATTTACATACCAGTGACCTCATTGCACAAGGAACAAAGAATACTGTTAGGAGCCAGGTGGGGCAAAGGTCTTCCTAAAGTATAAACCACTGCAGGCTCTGTTTCTTAATATCATAAATTATATAGTTTCTCTCTTTGATAGTGATACCGAGCAGGGCCCTGTGGGGCTCCTGGGCACAAAAGCCTTTCTGTGTCCCCCATTTCTTTGATTACAGGGAATAGGCTTCATTCAGCCTCCATGATCTTCCCAGAGTTCCAACGGGCAGATTCAGGCAGTTGTTGATCAGGGGAGGGAGGGAGGGGATGCGAGACAAGGGAGAAACAGTCAAGAGAAACAATAGTGCAGCCTTGGGACAAGGTCCTTGTTCCTCATCAAGGGATACACGCAACGTCTTTGAGCTGTTTTGCAGAGATGGAAAATCCCACCGGGTGGGAGAAGTTAACGGTTAACGGTGGTGTGCTGCCCACAAGCATGTAGACCCCAGACCAGTTGGAATCAGAAGGTTGATGATGCTGACTCCCACTTAGCTCACCACCAACCAATCAGGAGAATGTCCACAAACTGATCATGCCCTCTTTGAACCATTACTATAAAACTTCTCACTACCCTCTCCGAGGTGGGACACAGTTTTGAGGGCATTAGCCAGCTGTGGCCCCCTTTGCTTGGCAAAGCAATAAAGCTATTCTTTTCTACTTCACCCAAACCTCTGTCTCTGAGATTCAATTCGGTGTCGGGGTACAGAGGCCAGATTCAGCTTCAATAGTGCAGAAAACTTCCCCAAACACTCGATTTTACTTTCCAAGTTTTTGCTTAGTATTCCCAGACAAAACCTTTAGTGATAAAGCATATGATGACCAGAGTCTGTAGACGTGTTTGTTATGGGAAATTGTACTTAATCTGCAAGATGAAAAATCAAGGGAGTTTGGGGTATTCAAAATAATGTTAATAAAATGATAGTCCATGGACTCTGAGTTGGAGAATGAGGGAAGTATTAAAAGGAGAAAGCTTAATGGATTAGAGATCCTGATGAGTTTGAAAAATAGTTACTGTGGCCATATTTGTATAAGCAGGTTAGAGGAACAAGAGGTTGTCCCCAGAGAGGATACTTGATTTTGAAGGTGAAACAATTATGGGTGATGATAAGGTCCAAGGTACAAACATGGAAATATATGGACTAGAGTGGAGGAGATTATTGGAGACGAGGGATTCAAGAAATTAAAAGGCCAGGATGTTAGCCTTTTAATTTTAATCTCATCCTAGTAGACTCTGAGGGGCTTGGAATGGAGAGGAAGACTATACACTTGGTAACAGTCTTCAATGTATGAGGAAGAGTGACCTGGAGATCAACAGATGACAGCAACAAGAAGGGAAAAGGGGGTTTAACTGGTTGGCATGCAACTCAGAGGAGCAAAGTTTTATTCAAATATTTAGGAGAGTAATGGTAGGCAAGCTATAAGGAGCAAAGAGCACATCGACTATCTTCCAACACAGGGTAAGAGGAAATAAACCACCCTACTTTAGAGTGTTCTGAATCTTCTCTTTGTTTATCCAAAACATACCATTATTCAAATCTTGTCTTTAAAAGCACTCTTTTTTAAACAAACGTTTACATATCTATTATTTTTTAAGGAAAGAATCATTTCTAGCAATAGGAACTTTTAATACAAACTCTAAAGAAAGCCACTGTTTCAAAAGATGAGGACAACTCATTTTATATGCTTTCAAAACCTGTAATGATACTTCTATAACGTGCCTATGTGAACTTATTTTTTTCTGATTTTCAACCCATGTCGTATCACCTAATTGTCCCATTTGTGCCCTTTTAATTATTCTCTCTACATAAGCCCTTTCTATACCTTTTCAGATCCTGTTACTCTTTCAAAGCTTAGAGTCCAGTTTCTTTAGCAAATAATAATAATTCTGTATCAATCCTTCTTTCCACTTTACTTCTCAGAGTCCATTTCCTACAAAATCTAACACCTCACTGTCCCATCTTGTAATACCTCAACTAGATTTAAAGCAGCTTTATGGAAGAAACTGTGGTTTATACTTTGTTTTCCCCAGAGTACCTAGTATAACCCAGAGCACATAGTAAATGACCAAAAAGCACTTATCAAGAAGCAGCATGGCTTGGTGGAAAATGCAGGAACTTTGGGAGTGATAAATTTGAGTTCAAGTCTGGTTTGCCCTTTTTGGGATTATGGGCCAGTTATTTAACTTTTCTGAACCCACATTCCCCTGCAAAAGGAGGATAAAACCTTACAGGGTTTTGCCGTGAGGAGTGGAGACAACCTTAAGTATCTGCACAGTGACTGGAAAGCACTGTGTACTCCACAGATAGGAATTATTATTTTTTGTTAACAGTCCTCTCCCTACATGCCTCCTTTGCCCAGGCTCTTATATTCTGACTTGAAGTCTTCTTCCATGTCTTCGTCAAAACCCTACTTAACGGTCTAGGCCTACCTCTACCAAGAGGAGTGTATTGTTCACACAAGGCTATAATGAGTTCTCCCATCTCTGAATATCTTATTTTATACTTTATTTTTATACTATATTTTATACTTTTGTCACCCACATTTTTCATGGATTTATTTATTTTCCTCCCTTTGCTGTCATAAGTTCTTCTAATAGAGGGTGTCTTTTAGATAGTTTCCCAGTCAAAACACAGGTGAGATAGTTTGTGCTAGGTTAGGACAACTGCTTCGAAACTGCTTGAAATTGTGATTGCTCCAGAAATACCACGGGATGCTGAGGGAGTTTCTTTCCAATAGTTCTTTGATCAGGTCTACAATCCCTCATTCACTATTTCGTAATCCAAAAAACTTTGAAAATCAAATGTTTTCTTAACATTTGGTGGCAAAACCTATCCTGACCTGAACTCAGTTGTCAATAAAACTTGACCTGAACCCATGAGGGCAAAGTGGCAAAACCTGATCTGAAAAACCTGCTCTGAGCTGAAGATTATATGCTCTATTTATCCTACTTAGTGGTGTCATATTCATAATTTGTCCTGAAAAAAATATTAACTTGATCATGGGGTGCTGCCCCAGACTTGTGGAATATTATGTTAACGTAAGTACACTTCTCTAAAATCTGAAAAATTCTGAATTCTGAAATCCTCTCTGGCCCAGATCTTTCATATAAGGAATTGTGGATCCATATCCCTTATACTCCTAGTACACTGTTGTACATATAATAGGCTAATTTAAAAAATTCAATTAAGTACTTAAGGGATATATATTTACCTTGCTGGGAGAAACACCGTCTAAAATTCATGGGATCATTATTAAAGGGATTAAAGCAAGTTAAAGTTCCTGAACTAACACCTTCACGGGGAAAATAAAGTCTAAAAATTCAAGAAATTCCTAAAAATAACAAAGTAAAGTAAAAATACCTGCACAAAAAATATTTTCCAATTATGGCTTTTATTAAGCATACTGTTTCCCTGATTTCATTAACTGAAAATTGGTGGTAATGAGAAATTTATTACATGCAAATTATCATGTGATTAAAAAATACAAAGAGTGACACTTCTGAAAAACTGTGCTTATAAAGTTCACTGCTGTGTTTACATTTAAAAAAAAATTTTTTTTTAATTAATTAATTAATTTTTGGCTGCATTGGGTCTTTGTTGCTCACCCAGAACAGGGCTCAAACCCTTAGCTCCTGCATTAGGCAAGCAGGTTTTTAACCACTGCACTACCAGGGAAGCCCTATATTCACTTTTCCTAAGAGACACAGACTACTACTAGAAGGTTGCTACCAGTAACACGAGTGATTACTGATATTATCACACCATTTTCTTCATCGGTAAAATATGGAGATTGGTACTAAATGATCTGTAAAGAGTCTTCTGAAATCTATGATCAAATATGATATACAGAACAATACCTAGTTCAAAGATTTCAATATATAGGGAACAAATCAGTCAGCAGATATTAAGAACCTATATTATCAAAGGCATTGTAATCTTAAAATATGTGGAAGTAAATTATATTGAAGAGGATTTTGTATGTTCTGAACTTAGAAGATGCTTCAACGTTTAACTTGATCTAATTTATTATCCTTCCTTCATTGGTGATGTTGCAAATTTTATCAGGGCTTTACGGCAACACAGGAACATAGTGAATTAGAACAGAACACACTTGCTTCCGAGGAGTTAGAATTTAAACTGAATGCCTACTCTAGGAGGGTAAGATGTATAAAAAAGTGACTTCAGAAATTATCATTGAACGGAGAATACAGGGCTAAATTCATGCACACAAAATAACATAACAAAAGTAGTTAACAACTCATAGAACGAGGTCAGTGCTGGAGCAAGCGGAAATAGAATCACAGAGCATTAGAACTGAAAATCTCCTAGGAGAAACCGAGGATTTACAGAGAACAAAACCTCGTAGTTAAGTAAGCACCGGACTGGATGAACCAGGACTTGGGAAAGAGCCCAGGAGTGAGCGGTCGCCGCCCCAGCCGCGTGATCCTCCTTTGCTTCTATGGTTCTCTACTTTCCGATCCACAAAATAAATGGATTCTCTTAGATAGATTTTTAAAGATCCAGGCAATGACATGGTACTAATTCATACACCTCAGGGATACCCTTTCCACTTAACTGCTAAGTTACTTAACTTTCGGCCACAGTAATAATTAAAAAGTCAAAAATGCATTATCCAAACGGACCCTGTTTGGTTGCTACAAGGTCTCTGAGCGAAAACGGCTAAGAGGAAGAAAGAGGAGGAATAGCCGAGCCGAGGGAGAAGGCCGGTTCGGATCTGTTCGGATCCAATAGCAGGGCGTCAGGAGCTAGGGTGGTTAAAAGACAGTGCGACCAACCTGGCGTTTCAGCGATTGGCCCAGACCGACGCAGCTCGGCGGCGGCGGCGGCGGCGGAAGGGGCCGGGCCACGGACGGAAGTGACATAACGCCGGCTTTTGGCCTTGTGGGGAGGTGTAGCAGGTCGGTAGAGGGAGACTGTTGGCGGAAGAGGCTCGGCGGTTGATGGCGGCTCGGGCTGGGAAGGCTCTCTAACATTCCCCTCTGCTCAGGAGTTCCTCACTCGGTAAGTGCCTTCCTCGGCCCGCCCCAGCGCCTTGCGCGGGGCGGACGCCCTCTGGAGCTATCTGGGGGCTCGTGATACGTCCCTCTGCTCTAGCGTCTAGGGGCCTGGTCGGTCTCGGGAACGGTCTCCGTGGTGACGGTGCTGCCGAATGACGATGCTTTCCTTCCCGACGACAAACCTTTCCTCCCGGACTGCGATTGTGACGGTAGTGTGGGCAACTTCGGTTAATAGTGGAGTTGGAAAAAGCGACGGGTGGCCGCCCCACACGGCGGGGAGGCCCTGGATAGGCTTTCGTTGTTTGGGGGAGCCGTGTGGGACGTGGGCCCTTTTTCGGTGGGGGGGGGCGAGTGACGCGGGGGACCCTCGGAGAAGAAAGTGCCTTGCCCGAGGCTCCACTCTAGGGTGAGTGTTTGGAGGGCAGCGTGTGTGCTGCCGGGGCAGGTAAGCTTGGGAAAACATCTAGGTCGTGTCGGGATGGGACGCTCGGGTTTGCCAGTGCAGAGTGAAGCCCAAGTGTTTTGGTTTGAGTCGCCATGGATTAGGAGGCGGAGACTGACTGCGGGCCGTGGGCGGAGTTAGCGGTTTGGGCTGGCTCTCCGACTTCACCTGGGCTGCAGAATTAGTGAATGCTTTCTTGTCTGTTTATAAATGGCCTTACGCCTAGTGCTCGAAGGGATCTTAAATATTCCGAGGAGAGTCACGTTTGTCTTTGCTTAGGCAATTTTTCTTGATTTCACAACTGTCCCTTCCCAACACCCCCGGAGGTCCGCAGGTTGTGGACAAGTCCCGACAGGCGCTTGTTTCGGGGAATCTTTGTTAAGAGATTAGTGTGCGTGTGTGTGTACTGATAAACATATATTACCTTATTGGTAATAATTTCGTTTGAGAACGCCGTGACATTTGACTTTCTACATATATATATATTTTTTTGATTTTGATTTTTTTATTAATTTTTTTAACATCTTTATTGGAGTATAATTGCTTTACAATTGTGTTAGTTTCTGCTTTATAACAAAGTGAATCAGTTATATGTCCGCATATCTCTACCCTCTTGCGTCTCTACATATATTTTTAGGTTTCACAAAGTAGTTATGAATTGCTGTTGTGTCAGGGATGGGAAAATAAATCTTGTTTTCGATTCTGCATTCCGCTAATCGTAGAATTTCTACAAGCTGCATGCAACAATTACTAATTATAGTTTTGGAGCTCAATTCCCAAAGTATTTAAAGAGATCATTTGAGTAACATGTTAATCTAAAAAAATGGGCTGATTACCCTCAGAGTGCTATTTGGGTATAGAAAAGGGGCTGAGGCCAGGCCTTTCGTTCTTATCAAGGATAAACTTGATTTCTTGAAGGATTACTTGATTACGTTTTCTAGTCATCACATTGTTAAATTGCACACCCCTGTTTACAATTATGGCTGCAGACATTTGTGTAGACTTAACCAGTAAATATCTTTTCCTTAACAAAAATAACAGGTATTTTGGAATTAAAATTTCAACCGTTTTAATGATGTTAAATATTTATGAAGGATCGTAACTATGCTCCTTTTTTACTGCTTTGGGGGAATTGCCTCACATGTGAAGTTTATTGGATTGCATTCTTTCAGAATTTGTATGTTACTAAGTAAAATTTTGGCTATATCCACTTCTAGCCTTTTAAAGTTTATTTTGCCCCAAATAAACTCTTACAAGAAGGTAAAGATACCCTCCCCTCTAATATAATAAAAAGCCAAGATCATAGCTTTTTAGAAACCAACTTTTAAAACAATCTAAAAATTAAAGTGGTGTGAGTGACACCTGGGCAGAGTGTAGTGGTACTCAGTTGTAAATCATTCTGGAGATTGGGAGGACTGTAAGAGTGCAAATTGACGGATTGGTGGATTTGCTTCTGCCTCCGGGAAAGATTGCTGATAATATTTTTCTGGTCTGTAAACCAGCTGATAGTCTTTGTTTGAGCTGAAGTATAAATAATTGGAAGCTATTAGAATATCAGACGTATTTTTTCCCTTCAGATGTTCAGTTTCCTCCAGGACTGAAGTTCGGAGATTAATTTAAAAGTTCATGTAGTTTTAACTGAATATTTTAAAAAACTTTCACTAAGTTTGTCAGCCACTATGTGTAATGTGTTTCTATTGCAGAAGGTCATATGTGAGTTTTTATTACTAATTTTTGTCTACTTTGGTTTTACTAACTTTTATTATGGAAATTTTCA
Source organism: Neophocaena asiaeorientalis asiaeorientalis (assembly GCF_003031525.2). Classification (NCBI taxonomy): domain Eukaryota; kingdom Metazoa; phylum Chordata; class Mammalia; order Artiodactyla; family Phocoenidae; genus Neophocaena; species Neophocaena asiaeorientalis. The sequence goes on from NW_020174149.1 coordinate 5,606,492, forward strand.
AAATACCCAGAAGGAGAACAAACAGTTAAAGGAACCACTATTTTGCTAATCTTGGTTTATTACACTGTCAGCACATTTATTTTTTCCCCTGGAGTTTTTAAAGCAAATCCTGGACAACAGGATATTTCACCTATAATTAGTTTACCCTCCGTCTTTAACTGGTAAGGACTTTAAAAGAAATACAGTCACCATAATAATATTATCACATAGAACAAAATTACCTTATTTCTTTTTGAATCCTAAGTGTTAGAATTGGCAAATTATATACAATATTTATCTAAATTAAAAACCTTAATTTGATTCTGGACATTTAATGCACAGAAATTATTAATATGGTCAGTTTCCTACTTTATTTGATTAAGGCTTACACATTTTGGGCTAGTTAAATAAAATGTGTATCAGGAGCCACTGGAAAAATACTACCACAAAAGCCAGATCTGGTTTGGGCTTGAAAAAGTTACAAGAGGAAGAAGTAAAGATAACATTGAAATCCTCACCCTTCACCCCCCCAAATTTATTCTAGCTACTTAACTGAGTGACCACTGCATATTAGTTATTTTTTCCTTAGGTATTGATGAATCCTCAAAAATAACAAAATTGGATTGTAGACAAAGTTTACAGCATAACACATAAAAGGAACTCTAGAGATGTTAGAACTTTGGGGAATAAAGTAGGAAACATGGGAGAGGGCACTGCAAGGCAGCATGTATATGTATTTCAGACTTTGTTTCCCAACCAAATCTGTCTGGTCCTTTTTTTTTTTTTTTTTTAAACTGTTCTCATATATTTTTGTTTTCTATTTATTAATATTTTTAATTGATGTAACATTGGTTTATATTATATTAGTTTCATGTATATAACATTGTATTTCTACTTCTGTATACACTATAGCATATTTACCACCAAAACTTTAGTTTCCATCCTCCATCAAAAAGTTGGTACCCTTTACTTATATCCGGGGCCCCCCCCTCCCCCGCCCCGCCTCTACTCTTGTTCTTCGTGCGTCCAGGTTTGGTTTCGTTCATTTATTTTGTTTTTTTTGTGTCTTGTTTTCTTAATCAGAAAACTTTTACTTATTCTTTGCTTACATCTTAATGTACGCATGTTTCTAGAGGTGTACTTTACTTTAGAGAATGGGAAACAAAATTTGATATGGTAAAGCTGGTTCCACTTCCTTTTGTGGTGGGGGCTATATTTCCTCTCTCCAGCTGAGGCAGTTTGTTCTTTACTCAGGATGTTAGTGAAGCTACACTTCCCAAGCATTACCACAAGGTGATGCAGTGACTTTGTGTATTACTTCTCCACTGGGTGGTGTGTGGGTCTGTGTGTGTGCGGGTCTTTGTGTGTGCCTGTGAGCATGTGTGTAGTGTATAAATCTGCCTGTGAATCATCTTGATACATTAGCATTCTCAGTGAATTTCAACATTTTTGTAAGCTTGCCCATCTTTTCACTCTGTTTCCTATCTGTGTGAAGAGTGAAACAGGAACTGTATGGGAATTAGATATTTTACTGTTTAAAATAGGTTGATTCATGTTGTAATTACATTCAGATTACATTTATCCATGTTAACTTTTTTATAACTAGAAGCTGTATTGGAAAATTAATTTAAAAAGTAATAATGAGAGTGGAATGACTTGTAAAATATTTCTATAGTTATAGTTGCATTGAAATGTTTAAAAAGGTTGGAGTGTTGGTGAGAGATTAATGAAGGTTATTAATGGGATAATTACAGATTATCATGCTATAAAGATTTGTAAGCATCATGAATATATTTAAAGTCTGATGTTAGGGTTTTATATTAAAAACTTGAATTTTGGGGAGAGGGTTTAAAAATGAAATTTCATGTTAATGTGTTTATTTAAAATAATGAAAAGAATACATTAAATATACTGGTAAAAATTCAGTCAGTTGAGTTAAAAGTTAAGGTCCTCTTAAGTTCTCTTTTCACACATAGCCCTCATGAGTAAAGATTGTATGATGTGTGCTTTTTGAGTCCCTTTTGATGCATTTATAAGCATGTATACACATGTACATATATAAATACATATGTGTATACCTTAATGCTATTTTATACCTTAAAAACTTTTCAGTGAAGTAAAAGTCTAAGGTTGGATTATCGATTTTTAAACACTGTTGTAATTGAGGTTAAACAAAAGTTTAAACTCCACTACCTTGTTTTATAACAAATAATTACTGCTTTGTTTATTTAGTTTACTTTAGGAAACAAGTTATATGAAAAAAGTTTCATTCTTAAATGGCTTTTAATTAAAAGCATGGGAAATTCATCCTAAGCTAGCCTTATTTTCTCCTTACTGAATATCTATCTCAGAGAAAGTTAAATATTCACTCTCTTCATACAAAAACATTACTGATTCACTTGCCTCAATTTTGGTAGTTGTATCTGAAAGAGTTTGGTTCATCAGTTAACTATAGTCTCTCTTGGGTATTTTATAACCAATAGTGAACATTTTTTTCAAAACCAGAATCAAGTTTTTTTTTTGTTTGTTTTTTTTTAAAGGAAGCCACTGACTTGAAAGGAGATTATCATTAGTGACTTCATTAACATCATGACATCCCCTTGAGCCCATATTTGCTCAGACTATTCAAAGAAACAAAGTAGTAGAACTCTTCACTTACTTTAGGCAGTTTCTACCGTTTGTGCTACCTTTTCACTTTGCTGAAGGTTTTGGGTTACCAGCTGGAGAGTATTGACTGTTAAGTCCTTCTGTGAAGTAGGGTTGCTGGTAATAAAGCCTTTTTGTTAGTGCAGAGGTACAGGAGGTTTATTACTGAATGCATTCTCTTTACCTTGGAATCCTGGCAAACCTCAGGTGGGGAAAGGCTGACAGACATCCAGCCTGGAATTCTACCACAGTGGCTTCCAGTTGATGATTGACTGTCTTTTTATGGGATGTCTAGTATATTGTGTGTTCTCTAAGTACAAAGCAGTATTTTGACCATAACAGAAGCAGAGAACACATAAGAGGAAAAGTAGACATTTTTTAAAGTGTTTATTTCAGAACTTTAAAAATTTGCCTTAGTATTTCAAACAGATCAGCAAAAGAAACATTTGTAAAAGCATATTGTCTTAGATTTTCCTAGCAATAAAGACTTCTTAGTAATTGTTAAAATGTGAGTAATTTTGGGAATTCCTTGGTGGTCCAGTGGTTAGGACTCGGCGCTTTCAGTGCTGTGGCCCAGGTTCAGTCCCTGGTCAGGGAACTAAGATCCCATAAGCCATGCAGCATGGCAAAAAAAAGAAAAAAAAGTGAGTAGTGTTACTTCTGTGCTTGTCCTGTAGAAAATTCATAGATTTGTGAAGTAAGTTAGAATAATTTGGTCAGCAAATTCTTGTCCCAGTTTTTCTCATTGTTTACAGAGATTCCTGTTTTGATGACTCAGAAGTTAAGTGCCATACTGTCAGTGTCATTGTTTCTGATGTGGTACTGTAGGATCAATGACTGTACTGAGTCTGTGACACACTGTACAGAGATAGATTTTTTGAGTAAATCCTCAGTTGTATCCTTTTTCTCAAAAGTAGAACACAAGGTATGGAAAACATTTGGGTCTTGCAGATTTTTATAGGCGACTTTCACCATTCATCTGCTAGCTGGTGCTTGGTGTTCACTAAACCAGTGAGCATTCACTGAATCTATAATAGATTCTCAACAGTATGTGTTTCATTTACACTATACATTTAAAAATACATTGATTTTTAATCAGTGAATGTATGGAAACTGTACAATAATACTGGAAGTCAAGGTAGGATGAAAGGGTAGAATTGGTATAGGTAGAGAGGAACAAATAGGCTCTGAACTATTTCAAGTAGACCAACTGAGATTTTACATCATTTGAGAGATTTGAACAAGTATGAACCAGAAGCCCAAGAAGACAGCCTAGGTCTGGGAATCTGTGGGAGTTGCTAATGGAGATAAATTGTTGGGTTGGGTCAGAGTCTGAGTAGTAGTTCTCTATCCTGGCTGTATACAGGATTGAGATTACTTGGGGAGGCTTAAAAAAAAATGCTTGGATATACACACACATGCATGTGTGTGCCCAGGTCCCATTTCCAGAAATTCATTGTCTTGTCTTTTTCTTTTTTAAGACCCCTAATGATTCTGATATCTAGCCAGGGTTGAGAAAAAGCTGGTCCAGGCGATCATGAGTGTGGGTAAGGAATGCAGGCACAGAGAGGTTAGCATCAGTTACAGGAGCCTAGGGGAGGGACGGGATGGATCAGATTAGGGAGGAAAATGATGAAGTTCAAGAGTTCAACATAGAAACACTGCTGGCTCTTTTGGTTTCAGTTGCAAAAGAAGCAGAGGGCTAGGCTTTGCAGGAGAGTTGAGAGTTTGTTTTTGATTTGGGTTTTTAAAATTTTTTAACTCGGGACTTCCCTGGTTGTGCAGTGGTTAAGAATTTGCCTGCCAACGCATGGGACACGGGTTCGAGCCCTGGTCCAGGAATATCTCACATGCCACGGAGCAACTAAGCCCGTGCACCACAACTACTGAGCCCACATGCCACAACTACTGAAGGCTGCCCGCCTAGAGCCCATGCTCTGCAACAAGAGAAGCCACTGCAATAAGAAGCCCCCGCGCCGCAGCAAAGAGTAGCCCCCACTCAACGCAATTAGAGAAAGCCCGCGCACAGCAACAGACCCAACGCAGCCATAAATAAATAAATAAATAATTTTTTTTAACTCATGTAACTTTCTGAGCCATATTGTAAGTTAGTTCTCAGTTTGTGTTTTTATATTTAATCACATTTAAAATTTTTATTTATTTATTTGGCTGTGCCAGGTCTTAGTTGCGGCATGTGAACTCTTAGTTGTGGCATGTGGGATCTAGTTCCCTGACCAGGGATCAAACCCAGGCCCCCTGCATTGGGAGCATGGAGTCTTAGCCACAGGACCACCAGAATTCGCTTTAATCACATTTTTAAGAAGGAGTTCCAATATTAAATATATTATATTTACAATATAATATAAATATAATATAAAAGTATGTCTTTTCAATAATTATGGTATGAAAATATCCATGTAATTTGCATTAAATGTTATGTATTTTCTGAAGTGGTTAAGAATTTGCCTGCCAACGCATGGGACACGGGTTCGAGCCCTGGTCCAGGAATATCTCACATGCCACGGAGCAACTAAGCCCGTGCACCACAACTACTGAGCCTGCGCTCTGGAGCCTGCGAGCCACAACTACTGAGCCCACATGCCACAACTACTGAAGGCTGCACGCCTAGAGCCCATGCTCTGCAACAAGAGAAGCCACTGCAATAAGAAGCCCCCGCGCCGCAGCGAAGAGTAGCCCCCACTCAACGCAATTAGAGAAAGCCCGCGCACAGCAACAGACCCAACGCAGCCATAAATAAATAAATAAATAATTTTTTTTAACTCATGTAACTTTCTGAGCCATATTGTAAGTTAGTTCTCAGTTTGTGTTTTTATATTTAATCACATTTAAAATTTTTATTTATTTATTTGGCTGTGCCAGGTCTTAGTTGCGGCATGTGAACTCTTAGTTGTGGCATGTGGGATCTAGTTCCCTGACCAGGGATCAAACCCAGGCCCCCTGCATTGGGAGCATGGAGTCTTAGCCACAGGACCACCAGAATTCGCTTTAATCACATTTTTAAGAAGGAGTTCCAATATTAAATATATTATATTTACAATATAATATAAATATAATATAAAAGTATGTCTTTTCAATAATTATGGTATGAAAATATCCATGTAATTTGCATTAAATGTTATGTATTTTCTGAAGGTATGAGTTTTTTCTTAGTTGGTATCATTAAATTTGTATGATTTACTTGTTTCAGATTCGCAATGACATCCTTTCAAGAAGTTCCACTGCAGACTTCCAACTTTGCCCATGTCATCTTTCAAAATGTGGCCAAGAGCTATCTTCCTAATGCACACCTAGAATGTCATTATACCTTAACTCCATATATCCATCCCCATCCAAAAGATTGGGTTGGTATATTCAAGGTAAGAGGACTTTCTCCATATTTCTTCCATGTAGGTACTCTTTATTTTCTTCTTAAGATGTTGACAAGTAGTTTATACTAGTCTTGTCTTAACTCTACTTTAAGGGTCATTTTTGTAAACAGCAAATGTAAAACATTGTGTAAACATGAAATATTTAATAGTGCAGGGTAGTGTACAACAAATGTTATGACTTTCAGTTCACGACACTTTCCTCTCTATGATTAAAAGGTTCAACTTAAGTTCTTACAGAAATTTTTTCAAATCTTTTTTTTTTTCTTCTTCTGTTTTCTCCATTCCTTACCTAAAAAAAGATCTTTTCCTCTGGGTTACTATATCATTTACTATCTTGTCATTTGTAATTAATTTTGTATAGCTCTACAACTATGTTATTATCTCTTCTATTGTCCTGCATTGTTTAAATATTCCTTATGTTGTCTTATGCTTTTTATAAGAGTATTCTGTTTTACATGACTAAATAGTAAATTCTTTGATAGCAAGAGTCCCAATTCTAATATTTCGCCAATCATTTTGTGTAATATATGCTTGAAAATTACATTGAAATGATCATTAAAGTGGTGGAAGTTTTTTGGCAATTTCAGTTCCTGAGGATGTAATGGAGAACCAAAACATACGAAGGTCCTTTGAACAGTCAAAATAGTCATAAATGTCTAAACAGTAAAACTTACTTTTCTCCTTGGTTACTTTAGATTCTCCCTAAGAATCAATTTATTTTATTTTAGATGTGATTTATTAAAATCAAGACCGTTAGGTCTTGAAATTTTGATTGTGTGGTTTGTATAAGTTAAATAGCAAAGTAGAAAGAAATAAGAATAGCTGCTAGAATTAGGCACATTTAAAGTACTTAGAAGTGAAAGTCTGGCCTAATAGAGTGAGGAGGGCAGAAAAACTATATTGGACAAAACAGAGTTTTGGCATTTAATGATACTTCAGTTCCTTTTTTTTTTTTTTTTTTTTTTTTTTTGGACCGGGGCGCAAACCCTTGTCCCCTGCATCGGCAGGCGGACTCTCACCCACTGCGCCACGAGGGAAGCCCTCAGTTCCTTTTTGAATTGAATCCCTTATCCCTTGGTGTTGCTGGATAGATGAGTCATTTACTCTTTATTTAATTTTTTTTTTTTTAAGGCTTGTTAGATTCCAATATGGATTCCAGTATGGATTCCAAAAGCTTCATTGTAAGCTTTTTATGAAATCAGTATCAGTTTAAATTTTTTGTAAGAGATGAATAACAAGTTAAAGATACTAAGAATTGGCATTTTCTGCAAGAATGAGTCAGAGAGGAAGAATAGAGCAGGGTAATGAGATTGAGGGAAGGGAAGGGCATTCCTGGCAGGAAAATGGCTTAAGCAGAGGCACTGGGGTGAGAATGTTCATGAGAATGAATTAGTTTAACTAGAACGTAAACGTAATTTAGGGAAGTGGAGGGAGATGAAGTTAAGCGTCAGTCTTGCCATGGAGGATCTTCAGTGTTAGGCTAAACAATTTGCAGACTTTTCCATATGGGCAGTGGGAAGTCTGCATATGTAGGTGTGGAGGCCGATGTGTGATAAATTGTATTTCAAGAAGATGAATCTTCACGGTTTTCTTTCAGACTAATTTATGTCTTCTGGGTTTTTTCTTCCCATTTTTAGTTAATGGCCTATTGTTTAAGCCAAAAGCTTATGAATTTCTCTTCAAATCCAGCCAAACACCAATTCTATCTATTTTCCTGCCTACCTATTAATGCATTTTTAATATCACAGCCCTAGTTCATACCCTCCTTATTGATTTCTAAGATGATTGCAATAGGTCACCTGTTTTCCCTGCTTTCTTTCATTCTTCTATTTGTTCTTCAAACTGCTCTATATAAACTATAACAGAAAATGAAAATCTGAACATATCTTCCACTTGTTTAAGTGGTTCTTCATCCTCTATGGGATAATGGCAAGACCAAATAACTTAGTGTGCCAAATAGGGCTCCTTTATATGACTTGATTTATAGCTTCCTTTTTTGTCATTGCCTGCTTATTTTTTGGCTTTGATAACGTTAAACTATTATCTCTTAACTTGTGTACTCCAAGGACCGTAACTTTTCTCTAAGCAGTAATACTTACATAAATACATACATGATAAATAAGTTTGTATAGAACACCCTTTCCATCTTTTTTGCCTGGATAATACTTAAAACTTAGTGGGAAGTTTAAGCATGTACTAAAAATTTTGAAATATACAGGAAGACTCAAGGAAGAAGATAGATCATGTTTTAATACTATTTTAATGCTTACCTAGAATAAGCATTGTTAACATATTGGCATATATCTATAATTAATAATTATACACATACTTTGTGTGTAATAAAGTATACACACATGCTGTTGATGCGTTGTGGAATTCATGGAAATGTTTCCAAATGTTTACCATTAAACAATGCTTAATATAGATCTCTGTATCTGTTTTTATTTTGTTTGTCATTGTATTTCATAGGATAAGTTCTTGGAAGTGGAATTGCCATGTTTATAGCATTGAATTTTTTTTATTTTTTAATTTTTTTTGCGGTATGCGGGCCTCTCACTGTTGCGGCTTCTCCCGTTGCGGAGCACAGGTTCCGGATGCACAGGCTCAGCGAATGGCGTGTGGGGTCTTCCCGAACCGGGGCACGAACCCGTGTCCCCTGCATCGGCAGGTGGACTCTCAACCACTGCGCCACCAGGGAAGCCCTTGAATGTTTTTAAACACTTGACATGTACTGCAAATTGATTGCTCTCCAGAATGATTTTGATAGATACGATATTGACAAGGTAAGCAGGGAGAAAGTGCCCAGGTAGTAATTATAAGGGGAAGGAATGAAGGGAAAGTGTGTTGTGTGCTTGAGAGAGTGTTAAGGAGTTTAATTTTCCTGGGACAGGTACCAGGTTTAGAAAATGAATGGGAAAAGTTAGTTTGGATCATGTAGATTGCTTTAATATTTAGCTGAGGAATAGTTTTTAAAAAGCAGAGAGTAATAGAGTTTAAGAGGTGAACTTTAATCTAGTGCTGAATAAGATAAATTGGAATTAGAAAAGAATGGAGGCAGAGAGAATTTTTTTTTTTTTTAATTTATGATTTATTTTTGGCTGCGTTGGGTCTTTGTTGCTGCGCGCAGGCTTTCTCTAGTTTCGACGATCGGGGGCTACTCTTCGTTGTGGTACGTGGGCTTCTCATTGTGGTGGCTTCTCTTGTTGTGGAGCACGGACTCTAGGTGCACGGGCTTCGGGAGTTGTGGCACTTGGTCTCAGTAGTTGTGGGTCGTAGGCTCTAGAGCACAGGCTCAGTTGTTGTGGCACACTGGCTTAGTTGTTCTGTGGCATATGGGATCTTCCCAGACCAGGGCTCAAACCTGTGTCCCCTGCACTGGCAGGCGGATTCTTAACCACTGCGCCACCAGGGAAGTCCCAGAGAGAATGTTTAGACCATCTTCATTTTCTAAGTGAGATCAAGCCTTAGAGAAGGGAATCAGTTGTGGGTAATAATCTGTAAGAGGCATCTATAGGGTTTGTCAGCTATTAATTGAATGAATTGGGACTGGAACTCATTTATTGAGTACACTCAGTAATGAGAAGCAAGGTCATGTGCTGAGTTGGGGAGGGCTTGAGTATGGAGAAGATATGGTCTTGCTACTGTGGAAGAGTGTCATAGGGAATTGGAGTAGGTTAACCAGGAGATTTCTGAGCAGCCATTTTGTGAGTTTGTCTAGAGAGATTGAGCACCTAGAATTGAGCGAAGAATTCCAGAAGTGGGTATCATTCAGACTGGGAATTTGGGAAGGGAGGTCAAGAGGACAAAGGATACTAAGGTGGTTTTGGGTGCATTATTATTGAAATTAGTAATTGACCATGCCGTCCAAGTTGGGTAGGGGAATGAGTGAAGCCAGGCAAGGGATGTAGACAGTGTTGGAGATTTTTTCTTTTTTTTTTTTAAACATCTTTATTGGAGTACAGTTGCTTTACAATGTTGTGTTAATTTCTGCTGTATAACAAAGTAAATCAGCTATATGTATACATATATCCCCATATCCCCTCCCACTTACCCTCCCTATCCCACCCCTCTAGGTGGTCACAAAGCATCGAGTTGATCTCCCCATGCGATGCAGCTGCTTCCCACTAGCTATCTGTTTTACCTTTGGTAGTGTATATATGTCAGTGCTACTCTCTCACTTCGTCCCAGCTTACCCTTCCCCCTCCCCGTGTCCTCAAGTCCATTCTCTATGTCTGCATCTTTATTTCTGTCCTGCCCCTAGGTTCATCAGAACCACTTTTTTTTTAGATTCCATATGTATGTGTTAGCATACAGTATTTGTTTTTCTCTTTCTGACTTACTTCACTCTGTATGACAGACTTTAGGTCCATCCACCTCACTACAAATAACTCAATTTCCTTTCTTTTTATGGCTGAGCAATATTCCATTGTATATATATGTGCCACATCTTCTTTATCCATTCATCTGATGATGGACACTTAGGTTGTTTCCATCTCCAGGCTATTGTAAATAGAGCTGCAATGAACATTTTGGTACATGACTCTTTTTGAATTACAGTTTTCTCAGGGTATATGCCCAGTAGTGGGACTGCTGTATCATATGGTAGTTCTATTTGTAGTTTTTTAAGGAACCTCCATACTGTTCTCCATAGTGGCTGTACCAATTCACATTCCCACCAGCAGTGCAAGAGGGTAAGCAAAGGAAACCATAAACAAGACCAAAAGACAACCCTCAGAATGGGAGAAAATATTTGCAAATTAAGCAACTGACAAAGGAGTAATCTCCAAAATTTACAAGCAGCTCATGCAGCTCAATAACAAAAAAACAAACAACCCAATCCAAAAACGTGCAGTTCTTTTAAGAATTGTATAGTCATTGACTCAGTGTTGGAAGGAAGGAAGTGGAATTTCAGAAAGTATGAGAGTATTTTATATCCTGCTAGGAGGAGAGTGAGTAGTGTCCTGGTGGTTAAGAGCTTGAACTTCAGGTTCAGATTCTGACTCTGCCATTTACTAGTTTCTTAATTTGTAAGATGAGGGTAATATTTATTCCACAACGAACAGTGAACTGTATCTGTTACTGCTATTCCCAGTGCCACTTGAATCAGGTATCTATAATTCTGACATTAGCAGTTTTGCATGTCAGCCATCACAAATAAATGGTACACTTAGCATGTCTTTTGACCACCTGGTCCAGGTAGAGCCTGTTAACTTAGGGAGATTTTTTTCAAGAAAGATGTAGCTCTGGGTAGTATTGATATTTCTTTCAAGACCACCATATGGACAGGGGCAAAGAATGCAAGGTATGACTTGTACCAGGTGTATCTTTTGGGAAAAACTTCAAATAGGCTCTTTTTCAGGAGATGATAGAAGCACTGGGGGATATGGAATGAGAGACAGAACATTTTAGAGTCAAGATCACTGTCCCTAATACATTGTGTCCCCTTGGGTATTAATGAATGGTAACGTTTAATGAACACTAATATGCTAGGCACTGTGCCAGGTGCCACTACGGTGCCGTATCTCATTTAATACACATATAAGCCTTTATCTCCATTTTAAAGAGGAGGGAACAGAAATAACTTGTCTGAAGTCATTTAGCCAGTAAGTGATCTTTTTTGGCAGTCTGACCTTACTTCCTATGCTCTTAATCACTGCAGTATACTGTGCTTGCAAAAACTACCATTTATGGAGTGCCCATCATGGGTCAGGCCCTCTGCCAAGTGCTGCTTTTATGTTCATCATCTAATGTAATCCTTCTAACAATCCTGAGAGAAAAAAACTGAGCCTTAGGTCAGGAAAATCACTTACATCATGGTTTCCTCAAGCTTCTCATCTGTAAAGAGACGAATAGTGTCTTTCAAATGTTTTTGGCCATGACGCACAGAAAGAAATAAAAATAATGATTCTGTGATTTGACCTAGCAAAGTTGCATGCAGATACACCTGAAACAAATTTTCATGAAGCGGTACTTAGCCTTCATACCCTCTGATGCTTTCTAATTAAAAAATAAATGTGGCTATGAACCACTAAATTGATATAATGTTACCACTTACTACTGGGTTGTGACTGACAGTTTGAAAACTCTCCTTCAGAGACTAAAGATTACTAAGATTCTTCCAGTTTCAATATTCTGGACCCTCTAATCCTAAATCGATCAGAATTATAGAATATATGTATAATCAAACCTCGTGGATAATGCATAATTTCTTGTAATATACTGGCAAATGGATATCTAGTACCTGTTTTAAACATATCTAATATTCAGTATTTACCACAGTACAGTTCATCTGGAAAATAAAGACTGAGATATGTAATGTATATATTCATGTTGTAAGGTGGAAATGTTTTAGAGATTGGTGGGACATAGGTGGTCTTTTTGTATATATAAACACCTTAGGAATAAAGGTAAAAATAAATTTTTACAAAATTTACCATTGCCTGTAGGCAAGACTTAACTAAAGATGACAGACTAGTGAAGTTTAATTAGTGGATTTAAGGAGGAGGGGGAAATCTAACTAAAAAAAACACAGTTAAATTCAAGGCATAAAATAAATTTTAAAAACATGTTTAGTGAAATCAAATTTTAAGTGCAGCATGTTTTTATATTTGATCATATGTGTACTAAGGTTTTCCTTGAGAAATTGGATATCAAATTGCATTTTAATACATAGTAGAAACTCTGCTGTTATAGATTTTTATAGCATTAGGTTATAGCTTAATAAAAAATTATAAAAATTTGACGTGATTGTTAAAATGCTCAGGATTTGTAAACATTAATGCACGCTTTAACTTTAGGATGTAGTGAAAAACAATATGCTATAAGATATCACTCATATTAAACCACTTACTTATAATATCCATGTTTTTGTTGTTTTCCTTTAGGTTGGATGGAGTACTGCTCGTGATTATTACACGTTTTTATGGTCTCCTGTGCCTGAACATTATGTAGAAGGATCAACAGTCAATTGTGTGTTAGCGTTTCAAGGTGAGAACTGAAAAGCAGAACTAGATGAAATTAGATGTTTTATTGCCATTAAAAATGATGTACCCCATTGTAATGATCTACTTAAGCATGTCTAGTGACTAAAGTTGAATGAATTAGTATCTTTCTTTATCAGAAGTCATAAGAATGTAAATATCTAGTGTAGGTCACATGATATTTTATGTAGAGAAAGGTTTTTTCCTTATTGTCTTTCATTGAAGAGCAGTCTTTTGATGATCTTTTTTTTCAAATGAGAAAATAATGCTGTTACTGATACTAGATAATATAACAAATTAGAGGTGAGAAAAATATTCCGTATGAAAATCACGAAGATGATTAACAGGATTTATAGAGTAGAAATTCTATAGGGAAAGTTGCCTATAAAATGGATGTGAGTAACATAAAATTCATTTTTGTCTTAGCATTATATACAGATTTTTAAAAATTCTCTTATTTAAAGGAGGAGATATACCTGGTATTGCCCCTCCCCCCACATTCTGCCTTCACAAAGGTGATGGCTAGAGCTTCACCATCCCTCCTGTGGCCATGAGGGGAAGGCATAGACAAGAACATATATGTCTGTCCTGACATGTCTGAGCCACTGAATCAAGGCCAGCAGGCAACTGCCTCCAGATTGCATGTTATGTGAAAAAAATACACCCTGTTGCTTTAAAACAAAACACAAAAATTTTATTTAGAAATCTGTAACAGCATTTGCTGTAGAGTGATTTTTGTAGTAAAATTATACTGACTTTGGATTGTATTAAAGCAAATTCTTAGTCTTGTTTATACCATGGACTGTTTTTGGTCTGGGGAAGCTAATGGACTCTGTCTCAGTATAATATTTTAATATACATGAAATGCCCAGAATAGCAAAGGAAACCAATTATACTCCATTGTATGGATGTAACACAGCTTATTCATCCATTTGTCTGTTAAAGAATATTTTGGGGCTTCCCTGAGGGCGCAGTGGTTGGGAGTCCACCTGCCGATGCAGGGGACACGGGTTTGTGCCCCGGTCTGGGAGGATCCCGCATGCCACAGGGCGGCTGGGCCCGTGAGCCATGGCCGCTGGGCCTGCGCATCCAGAGCCTGTGCTCCACGGCAGGAGAGGCCACAGCAGTGAGAGGCCCCCGTACTGCAAAAAACAAAAAAGAAAAACAAAAAGAATATTTTGGTTGCTTCCAAGTTTTGGCAGTTGTGAATAAAGCTGTAAAGCTGGTATAAACATTCATGCACAGGTTTTTGTGTGGATATAAGTTTTCAACTCATTTGGATAAATATCAAGGAGTATGATTGCTGTATTATATGGTAGGAATACGTTTAGTTTCATAAGAAACCACCAAACTCTTTTTTACAAAGTGGCAAAAACATTTTGCATTCCCACCAGCAGTAAATGAGAGTTCTTGTTGGACTGCATCTTTACCAGCATTCGGTGGTGTTAGTGTTTTGGATTTTGGTGGTTTACTTCTTTAAAAAAACGTTATTGCGAGGTTTGTATATGTTTGGTGTGAACATCAGTTGGGAATGTGATCACATGGAGCTTGCATATACAAAAAAGTTTCCTTATGTACTGTGACAAGAAACGCATATTCAGAGAATAAAATGTGTACTGTAATATAGACAGAGATTTAGGTCCTCATAGATGTTTTATAGATTAAGAAAGTTATAAATTATATATTTAGTTTATCTTTTTTTTTTTTTTTTTTTTTTTTGG
>NW_020174149.1:5621222-5636879 GCF_003031525.2 Neophocaena asiaeorientalis asiaeorientalis
CGGTACACGGGCCTCTCACTGTTGTGGCCTCTCCCGTTGGCGGAGCACAGGCTCCAGATGCACAGGCTCAGCGGCCATGGCTCACGGGCCCAGCCGCTCTGCGGCATGTGGGATCTTCCCGGAACGGGGCACGAACCTGTATCCCCTGCATCGTCAGGCGGACTCTCAACCACTGCGCCACCAGGGAAGCCCTGTAGTTTATCTTTTAATTCATAGCCTTTTTTTAGATAATCAAATTCAAGTGTGTATATTGGAACTGATTTTGTTATTAAGATATTTGTTCTTAAAAGTTGTGGCTTTATTTCCAGTCATTCTTTTTTTTAATCTACTTTTAAAAATTCATTCATTCATTCATTCATTTATGGCTGCATTGGGTCTTGCTGCGCGCGGGCTTTCTCTAGTTGCGGGGAGCAGGGGCTACTCTTCGTTGCGGTGCACGGGCTTCTCATTGCTGTGGCTTCTCTTGTTGCGGAGCACGGGCTCTAGGCACGCAGGCTTCAGTGGTTGTGGCATGTGGGCTCAGTAGTTGTGTCTTGCGGGCTCTAGAGCTCAGGCTCAGTAGTTGTGGTGCACGGGCTTAGTTGCTCCGTGGCATGTGGGATTTTCCCGGGCCAGGGCTCAAACCCGTGTCCCCTGCATTAGCAGGTGGATTCTTAACCACTGCGCCACCAGGGAAGCCCGTAATATTAGTCTTGATCACTTGGTTAAGGTGGTGTCTGCTGGGTTTCTCCACTGTAAAGTTAGTATTTTTCCCTTTGTGATTTAACAGTATTATGGGGAGCAATTTTGAGATACCTTGTTTCTCCTCAAACTTTCACCCACTAATTTTAGTATCCATCAGTGGATCTTGCCTGCAATAATTATTGTTGTTTTTGCCTGATGATGCTTTTCTATTCTCATTTCTTGGACATTATTAATTGCAATTATTATGTTAGGAAGAGTCATCCTTTTCTCATTCATGCATATATATTTTCTTCTGTGGAATAAAGTTTAATGCTATAATTTTTTTGTTGCTCAAATTGATTTAGCTTTCTCTGGCTATTGGGAGGTCTGTCAAGGGGGCTTCTGTGTTTTTTGACTCCCCCACCCCCTTCTTTTTTGACAGCTTCTTTCTTATTTTTAAGCACCACAGGATGTTTCAGGCTTATATTTTCTCTGCCCCCTCCCCTCTGTGGACAAAGTTCAGCTATTTTTTAAAGAATGAAGTCAAGTGAAGTCAATATCGTAATAATGATGCTAAAAATTTCAAGATATGAAGGAATAATAGGCATAGTGAATGCACATTTCTGGGTAGATATTAATATCCAAGATAAGGGGAATATATTCACCTTTGTATGTTTGTTTCACAGTCATTGAATGCTTCCTTGTTTCAGGTCATTCTGGGGGAATTCCAGAATTTTTATATTTATTAATAATCTGCCCTCAGTATTTCTGAGTTCTGGATGTAGGCTATAAAGCATGTGTATAATGGTAATGCAAAGTACATGGTGGAGGATTTTTTTTTTTAATGTAAAAAATACCATGGGAGCTTTGGAGAGGATTAATTTTGAGCTAGGATTTGGAGAGGATTAATTTTGAGCTAGGATAATACAGCAAAATTTAAAAGAGGGTAACAGTTGAGCTGAAGAGAGAAGGAACAAATATTGAACACATAATTTGTCAGATAGTGGGCTAGATGATAGAACTACATAATCCATGGTACTTTGGAACTTTTAGATAGATGGCTTCAAATTTCTTCTATAGATAAGAAATTTGGGCTCGGGGAGGTTAAGTAAATAATAATTAGTGGTAGAGCTGGAATTCCAGAATAAATCTGTGTGGTTCCGAAGCTTATTTTTGTTCTGCATCAGTAGACCTCATCCTCTTTCTGCCCTTACACAGTGCACATGTGCAGTGTATTCCGTTTGTTAATATCTCTCTTATGCATTTAGTTAATGTCATATTTGAGGGAACATTTCTTTAAATGATGTATTCCAACCCCTGGTCCTCCTAGGCTTTTATGCTAGTTCTTCCATTGCTCCGCCTTCAGCCTCTTTCTCATTGAAAACTGCATACTTGACTCTCCCAGATAAATTGGTTTTACCCTAGTGAAGATACAGGGAAAGAATATTCTGAGAGTATAAGCTTAGACCTAAGATAAGAAAAATATGGACATATTTAGGGAAGAAAGAAGAGTCTAGGTTTTTTTTGTTTTTTTTTTTGTTTCTTTTTTGCAGTACGCGGGCCTCTCACTGTTGTGGCCTCTCCCGTTGCAGAGCACAGGCTCTGGATGCGCGGGCTCAGCGGCCATGGCTCATGGGCCCAGCTGCTCCGCGGCATGTGGGATCTTCCCGGACCAGGGCACGAACCCGTGTCCCCTGCATCGGCAGGCAGACTCTCAACCACTGCGCCCAGGGAAGCCCAAGAGTCTAGTTTTTGATAGATAATTGGTGAAAGATAGGAAAGACATATCCTGAGTGCTTAGAAACAGGGTCATAAATGAGAGGATATGGCAAGATTTGTTAAATTCAAGTAATTTTATAACAGAAAATTTAATACTTTTTTTGTTTGTTAACTTCCTCTTAGGATATTACCTTCCAAATGATGATGGAGAATTTTATCAGTTCTGTTATGTTACCCATAAGGGTGAAATTCGTGGAGCAAGTACACCTTTTCAGTTTCGAGCTTCTTCTCCAGTTGAAGAGTTGCTTACTATGGAAGATGAAGGAAATTCTGACATGTTGGTGGTGACCACAAAAGCTGGCCTTCTTGAGGTTGGTACCAGCAGTGATCTGGTGATTCATAAATTTATATTATGAACTGGATTATTTTGTTATGAACTGTGACTTAAAAATAGTGAATGTTTTAAAAAAGACAAATCAGTCATGGATAAATTACAAACAGAGCTCATGTTGGTTGGCATTTTAAGAATTTTTAGGTTATGCAGGAGTATAACCTGAAAATCAAATGCTTTTTAACTAAAATAATAAACTTAGAGTGTTGTTTTTGAAATACTTAAAAAAAATTTTCTGTCACAATTATGTTACTGATTTCACTGTGGCAGGGACTGTCCCTAGGCTTATCAGTATTTTGTGCATAGTATATCTGCAATAAGTAATTATTGAGAGAATTTAGACCTAAAACTTCCTAATGTTCCCTCCCCCTAACCTTTCTTCTTTAGGGATGGCCTAATCTGTTGATTGTAGAATAATACAGATTTGGGGGTGAAGCTGATGGTAAAGTGGTATGAAGCAGTAAGTCTAACTGTAATTGGGTGTGAACTTCATTTCACTATAACACAAGCATGCTCTGTCTCACGTGTGGCAGTGAATCAGTGAAGCGTCCCAGTCTCATAATTTAGGTTCAGCGTTTTTACAATGATTTCTTTTCCTGTTTATTTGATCAAATGAATAAGCTGGATTAACCATAATTTTTTTTAAAAAAGGTGAAAAAGTTTCTCACTCTTTTTCACTGAATATTTTGGAGTCATTGCACTTGCATCAAAAGAAATTTTCTGTGTAGATGGTCTAATGCCATATGTCTTAATTTTTAGTACTTAGTGAAGGAAAAAAATAGAACAGCATTCCTATTTCAAGATATTTCTCAATGTCTTTACCCTAAACCTAAAAAATTAGAATATTATATTGAGTTTCTGTGAAAAAGATCTTTAATTGGTTCAGTATACATTTTTGGTTATTTTACATTCCTATTTAGCCTATGGTGAGTCATTGCTTATTCTTTATACTCAGATGGATGTTTTTTATATATAAATATTTTATGCCTTTGATTTTATTTATCTTAAAAAACAGACTACAGAAAAAAGACAAGAGGTTATAGATATTAGACAGTCGAACTAAGAAGGTTAGAAGGAACCAGTAACTTACTGTGAATTTTTCTGTATCTTTCCTTCCCCCTTCCAGAAATTCCTCTCTTATCTTAAATAAAGAAATGTAACTTTTATAGGGTGACTAAAACATTTTGTGGTGACAACCGCCTGATGATCAAGGTTTTTAGCCTGGTATTTGAATGCTAGTCAAAGATGCTGAAACAAGCCTAGATCTTATGAAGAATGCAGTGACTGTTTATATTGCAGTTTTTTGGATACTTGTTAGACCACCCTGATTTCAGGACCTCCAAGAGAAAAACAACAGCATTTTGGCATCTACCTATCTTTTGTGCTCCAAGTAAATTGGGACATTTCACAGTTTAGTTCTCTTCTTCCTACTCATAAAATGTATGCTGTCTCTTAGGTAAATGTTTCTGAGATAAGGTATTTATATTCTGATCAATTTTTTGACGAGTCTTTTAAATTTCCACATTTATCAAAATCTTTAATGATTTTACTAAAAATGCACCAAATTAGTACAAGTGTGAGACATTATCTAGGGCACTGTTATTAAGAATGATTGAGCCACAATCCTTCAGTTTGTGAACCTTGGTTGTATCCTAGATTTCTAAAAAGTAGATATTTTGGGGGTAGTGTAGTAGATTTTAACTATGGACTACCCGTTGGGTGTTATAAAATTATTGTTAATTTTCTTAGCTATGATCATGGTAGTGGTTAAATACAAGACTGTACTTATTAGGAGATGCTTGGCCTGTGCACTTAGGGGTTAAGTATCTGCAATTGTGTTTCAAATGCTTTAACAAAAAAAAAGAAAGAAAAAGAAATAAAACTTAGGTATATAGAGGGAGAGTAAATATGGCAAAATATTAATAATTATTGAATTTAGGTTATGGGTGTTCATGGTAAAATTTTAACCTTTTTGTTTGCTCGAAAGATACCAGAATGCAAAACTGGGGACAGGAATTAGACTTGTATACACTTTCATATAATTTTAATTCCTTTTAAAAATTTCTACTTAAGATTCAGTGAACTCTAAAGTATGTGTCAGTTAAATGAATCACTGGGAAAAAATGGTTCTTTTATAATGTTTCTGTTGTACTGTGTCAAGGTGTATCTTTATTTTTAAGTGGCCAGAAAGTTTAGAGCCAAAAATGATTTTTTAAAAAATAGGTAAGGTAAAAAATTAAGTGAATAAGTAAACTTTTCTCTTTTTTTTCGGTACACGGGCCCTCACTGTTGTGGCCTCTCGCGTTGCGGAGCACAGGCTCCGGACGCGCAGGCTCAGTGGCCATGGCTCACAGGCTCAGCTGCTCCGCGGCATGTGGGATCTTCCCAGACCGGGGCACGAACCCGTGTCCCCTGCATTGGCAGGCGGACTCTCAACCACTGCACCACCAGGGAAGCTCAAACTTTTCTCTTTTGAGGGCATTTACTCCTGTCATTTTCATTTAGTCTGTTGAAAGAGATAGATGGGTCATTTAAAAATTTTACTGTTCTTTAACTTTCATAAGACCCATTTTAGAGTTTAATTAGAGTTTGATTCTATGACCCTGGAAAAGTGACTTGGGGTGTATTGGGGGAAAACATTTTATTTTAGCTAAATGTATGGTGCCTCCTTTGTGAAGTTTTTCCTCTGAGTCTCCATTCTTCTTCCCTTGTTAGAATCAGACTTCTTTTTTTTTTTTTTTTAATAGAATCAGACTTCTTGCTGTAAGAGAAATATTAACCATTTTATTTACTATTTTAGGTCCCTTAATTTGGTAATTTTTAGAATACTGGAGTTTAGATTTTCCTGAACTAAGTAACTTAGTGTTCATGTAAGAGTCAATTATATTGTTAATATGTTACAGTGTGCATTTTTGTCTTAAAATTTGCATTTACTTATAAAGTTCCTTTTAATTTAGCTAAATACATATAGAAACTTATTCCTTAGTACCTTATTTAAAGAACTTTTCACAGTAATCCCATAGATGAAGGCCTTATGTAACACACAAGGAAGTTCTTAATAGATTCAAGGATTTCCCATAGATTTGCATTCAAGAAGAGGTACACATTTTTCTCCTTGATTATTACCCAAAATAAGAACAGCCCAGAATTAAGTCACTTATGAAACTTAATATGCCTCATTTGTAGTACTGATTTGAAAAGTGATTAGCAGGCAACTTCATAATAAAATTCATTACTTTTATACCTTCTTGTAATGTTTTTTTTCTTTGCCCAACCAAAAAATGGTTTAAGTTTATGATTCATGAATTTTTCTAACAGAAGACTAAAAGAGTCTGATTGATATGAAGTAGATAGTATGTAAAAGTTCTTTCTGCAAATTTCTTCACTATTTTTTTGAAATGGAAAACTGAATTAGTAATGTATTATAAGATTATAAAAAAACAATTTGAGTTTTCTGTTTTATAGTTGAAAATTGAGAAAACCATGAAAGAAAAAGAAGAACTGTTAAAGTTAATTGCTGTTCTGGAAAAAGAAACAACACAACTTCGAGAACAAGTTGGAAGAATGGAAAGAGAACTTAACCATGAGAAAGAAAGATGTGACCAACTGCAAGCAGAGCAAAAGGTTAGTTGTGTCTTATGTAACTGATTGGAGTTATAGTATATTGTCTGAAACCCACTTTTTTCAGGAACTGAACCAGTTAAAATGAGTGAAGACCACATGTTGAAAAAAGTGGCATTTAGAAAGATGTTTGTATGAGAATAGGTCAGAGCTTATCAACCTTCTGTCATAGCCTCTTTTATGTTGTAAATGGTTAAAATACTTTAGATATTTGGTATCAGGCTTGTGACATTGTCCCCGACAACTGTTTCTAGATGCTTTACATCTAATTGTAGGATACTTGATTGATTTGGGGGAGAGGAGTTAGAAATACAATTAGGAATGATAAACACTGAATAAAGGGGAGAACAGAATAAAGTAGTTAAAATTACTTTTCTAAAAAGCAGAATTTAGTGAAATAAGATGTAATGTTAGAATTCTGAAATCCTTGATGTGAGAAATGCAATACATTATACTAAAAACCACCTAATTAAAAATTGGCACAATTTCTTAATCTAAGAAAAAAGAAGTATAAGTGTAAAACAGTGTGGCTTGATTAGAGATACAAATGGATTTAAGTCAGTAGCCAAAAACAATGGAAAAAACCAATCACCTAATTTATTTAATATTTTCATAAGAAAATTTGTTAGTTTTGACAAACTTGCACAGATTATGATTATACATACCACAGTCTCACATACGTTGTAACTAGTTGGGTATGCTAATGTCCATTGACAGGATTGATCTATTGTTCCCTAAGGATGGGGTCTGTTCCATTATTCTTTTGTGCAGCAAGACCTAGAACAGTTGCTTAGTAATTGTTAATTGAACCATTAGTACAGTGATTCTTAATAGGTTTTATACTCTGGTGAAGTGGTTGTATATTGCACACCTGAGCAGAGATTATATACAGATAGGGCTCAAACTGAAAAGATTTTTTTAGCCTTATTCTGTTTGTTTGAGGATTACTTATTTGAGTTAGAGGGTAAACATAACTTATAGCAATGTGTACAGTTGTGAATCTCCTTATAAACATCTGTAAAGTCTTCTGTCCTTGTTACCATTAGGCTTTTTAGTTTAAAATATTTTTTAAACTATTTAAAATAGTTTAAAATATTCCCCCAATTTTACTCTTGGGGAATACTTGCAGTCCTGCAGTAGGAGTATCCTACAGTAGGAGTAAGTTACTCTATTTGGTTAAGAAACCACTTTTGTTTTTTTTTGGTGGGGGGGGGTGGGTACTGTGGGGCATGTGGGATCTTAGTTCCCCAACCTGGGATTGAATCAGTGCCCCCTGCAGTGGAATCGCAGAAGTCTTAACCATTGGACCACCAGGGAAGTCCAAGGAACCACCATTTTTTTTTTTTCTTCTTCTTCTCGGTGCACGGGCTTCTCACTGCAGTGGCTTCTCCTATTGCGGAGCACGGCGCGCGGGCTTTAGTAGTTGTGGCGCACGGGCCCAGCTGCTCTGCAGCATGTGGGATCTGCCCGGGTCAGGGCTCGAACCCGTGTCCCCTGCATTGGCAGGCGGACTCTCAGCCACTGCACCACCAGGGAAGCCCTCAAGGAACCACTTTTTAAATTTGAACTTTTTAAGCAGGTGTACCAAATATTATATTATAAATGTTATGATAAAATCTCATTGTATGTGCCTAGCTTGACCATTAGGACATTCAGCTAAATTTTTAATTCAGTTGTTATAACTCCTTTGCTATCCTTTGTATAATTCTTACCCTTCTCTTTCTATTCTTCACTCATTTCTCTTGATGTTTGTACCTGGATTTGATAGTTTTCTAAAGTGGCCCATTACAGCATGAACTTAGCCCATGAGATCAAGAATACCCTGAAATATGGCCTTTAAGGTTAGACACTCATCGCCTTGAAATCCAAGGGAAGAAAGGATGATTTGCAAGGGTAGGAATGGCAGAATGAGAGGCCTTTAATTGTGTGAAATACTGATGTACATTAGGCCATTTCTCTGGTTCAGTCGAGTATTAGCTGAGATTTAAACAGTCTCAGGTTCTCTCTGCTGTCCAGGTGACAAGGGGTTAAGCACTACAGGCAAGACTAAAGATAATTCTGATAGACTTAGGTTGAGAAAGTGGTAGATTGAGGTCAAGGGATTAATGAAGCAAAATCTGTAGGAGATTGTGGCTGTGGTACCCAGAAGAGATCTTTGGAAGTTTTTATGGCAACTCATAAATCTTGATGACAGTCACTAATCTTGAAAGGCACTTCTTCCTTGCTGCTATCCTTCCATTGGAATATACTCTCTGGGAAGATGAAGTATGTGGTAGTGATTTTTAAAAATATGTTATACTATAGAAAATGGTGATAAAAGAACCTAGAATGGTATTGGTTACGTAATAGATGCTCACTAACTTTAAGTAGCTATATTGTTGTATTACTTTTCATAGTGATAGACCAGAGAATCATCAAGGAAGAACTAAAATATGAAGAGTGTCATCCAAGAGGAATAGAAATTGACAGCCTTTTCCCCAGATTTTAAAAGTATTGATAGTACTTGTATAATGTTATATGTAAACAATTATGAGTTATATTTTGGCAACTGCTTATTTCTGGGGATAAAATAACATGCTTGCCAGGAGAGAGAGTTCTTCTTTGTTCCTAGTTGTGGGGCTTCTAGTTTTTTATGAATTTGCTTTTTACTTCCAAAATTATAGTCTCCATCTTAATCAGGGAGGCCTGCTGGGCAGTTAGAACAGCTCAGGAACTTTCAAACCCGGGTTAGTTGTGTGGCTTATTAAATCTGTGACATTTCTTGGCATCTGTTTAAAATCTATTCCATGGTATGAATTCTGAAAAACGATCTTCATATAATAGTCCTAAAGGTCTTCTCTTTGAGGTATGTATGAGTATATAGCCTCTGAATATCTGAAGGACTATTAAGATATTTACCATTCATTTAAAATTTTATAATAGTATACTAGGAATGATCTGTAGAGAACTTCAGTTTCTTCATGGTAGAAGAAATATATTGCATTTTCATTGTTTTATAAAATATGATTAACTTATTACCCATTCAGTACTTGACAAATACTAAAACAGTTAAATGTTTATAATAATTTAATGTTTATAAATAAAATCTTCCATCTTTTGTAAACATTGACTTTTCTCATTGTAAAATACCACTAGAGGGAACACTCATTTTGTAAATTAAAAGAATTGGACAAGTTAAGATTATCAATTTAACTTGTGTTAAATTGTTATCATTTAACTAAATGTTTAATTACATTTTTAATTACATTTAACGTTGGCTCCTTGAAGGTATAAGGTAGGATTACAAAGTAGATTAAAACTGAAACCAAATAATATTTATAAATTGAGAGCTATAATTTATATATTGTATTTCCCCTAGATTATTTTAATGTGATATGTATGTTCCATTATTCATGTACACTCTAAATTTAAAAAGTAACAATTTTCATTAAGGATAATTTTTACATTCATTTTTAGTTGAACTTCAAAGAAGTGTGGATTTTTCTCTCCTGTAAAAGGCTGATTAATAAGAGTAACTCATATAATACTTAATGTAAGCCAGGTGCTATTCTGAGTGTTTTTATGTCTGTTAACTCTCTTTATACTATGAAGTGTAGGTTACTTAACCTGCCTACAATTGAACAGTTTATATAAGTGGTACAGGCAGGCAGTCTGGCTCCAGCCAGTGCTCTTAATCACACTGTATACTATACTAGTGTTCTTAATGACACACTATACCTACTGCTGAGGGCTTATCTAATCGATCTTTTTTAAAAACAGCTTTGTTGAGATGTAATTTACATACCCCCAAAGTTCATCACTTTAAAGTATAAAATTCAGTGGTTTTTATTATATTTATAGAATTGTGCAACCATTACCATAACCTAGTTTTAGAACCCCCAAAATAAATCTTTTTTTTTTTTCCTGAGCACTTAGAACTATTTTATTTACAACACTGAAAATAACACACCTACCTGTGTCCTGAACAAAGAAATGAGTGGAAATTTCTCTAGTGTTTTAAGAGGCAGGTTCCACTCATAGAATTCAGCACCTGCTAGGACTGGCACTTTTGCAGCCCCACAGGACAGCAGTGGCCAGCAGGGACCTCAGCGTGGGGGACCCCTGATCCTTGGGGCCCAAGGGGGGGGATCCACCTTTCATTCATACTGTGACACTTCAGTCAGAAGAGGCCCCTGCTCAGGGGCGGAAACCTGGTCCCTGTGTGCCTGCTCAGCTCCTCGAGAACCTGCTTCGCCTTCTGGTACCGCTTCTGCCACTCGGCCTCCGTGCTGTGTGTGAAGCTCAGCAGGTGACAGAGCCCATGGGTGGCAGTGACAGTCAGGATGTCATAGGAATCTTCATTTTCTTTGCAGTGCTGGAAGATATACTCTACTCCCAGGAAAATGTCTCCTGAATTATAGTAATCTGGAAAATCAGGCTGGGGAATTTTGCCTGCTTTCAGATCCTCGTGAAATGGAAAGGAAAGCACATCTGTTGGGGTATTTTTGTTTGTGTAGATTGTATTAATCGGCTGAATCTGTTGTCGACACAGACGACCCCCAGGTCGAACCTCTGCACCCACAGGGCTCTCCGCACTGCCTGCACCTTCTCACGGAGCCGCGCCCGCCTCGGGCACTGCCCGCTGCAGGTTCCTCAGCACCAAGCTCATCACCCGCCCCAAAAGAAATCTTGTACCTATTTGTTGTCACTCTTTATTTCCCACAAGTCCCAGGCAACCACTAATCCAAGTTTCCGTCTCTATGGATTTGCATGTTTTGGACATTGCATACAAATGGAATAATATGTGGCCTTTTGTGACTAGCTTCTTTCACTTATAATGTTTCCAAGCTTCACCATTTTATAGTATGTGTCAGCAGTTCGTTCTTTTTAATGTTACATAATATCCCATTGTATTAGGCTTTTAACCCCCAACTTTACATTTATTAGACTTACTTAAAAATTAGCAGGTTGTATGTATATTCTCTGTGTTCTTGTTTTTGTTTTGGAGTGCTAGATATATACTTGAAATTAGAAGATTGAAAACTAGATATATATTTGAAATTAGAAGATTGAAAATTGAATGGTATTGAATCTTGTTTTCCAAGTAGGACTAAAATGGGCTGTGATCCTGTTAAGTTTTCTAGTTAGTTTAGTTTATAATTTTTTGGTGCCTAAACTATGAATTGAGTTTTTTCCATAAAGTAAATTATATTCTTAACTTGAATATTGGTAACTTAAGATGTACTTCAAGATATTTTAAAACCAATTTCTTTTGTGTGGTACTAAGTCAATATTGCTTAAACAATATGAGGAGCATGTTATGAACTATTGGTTCTTAAGTTTGGTTCTTTGGTTCTTAAGTTTCACAAACTAGGTAGGGTACCTTGAGACATTACCAGGCATTTGGGAGTTGTCATAGGTATAGGAGTGAGAGAACATGAAAGATCTCTCATTATGATGGTGGCTCTGGCTAGTGTGGACCTCTTCAACTATCTTTATATTTTTGGCTTTCTTTTTCCTTGCGTTGGATACCTGGTTTTGGATAGAGGTAGTTTAAGGCATTTAAACTGCTTAATGTACGGATTGCCCCAGTTGCTTATGTCTATCTATCTATCTATCTAATGTGCAGAATTGCTAAAAACCAATTTTGAAGTTAGGATATCATTGAATTTCTAATTCTCTTTTACCGTGTTTTTATTGAGAAGACACAAAGGCTTAATTTTAATGCGTAATTTAATGTATTTAGCAACACGTTTCTTTAAAGCCAATTACTTTCATTTTGCACCTGATTTGCTAAGTAATAGTTTCAGAAATTCATAATACTTTGTTTCTAAAATATATTTATATACTTTGAACTAGCTCATAATCTTGTATAGACTAATACAGAGGTGTAACATGAAGCATTGTTTTTTAACATCTTTATTGGAGTATAATTGCTTTACAATGATGTGTTAGTTTCTGCTGTATAACAAAGTGAATCAGCTATGTGCATACGCATATCCCCATATCCCCTCCCTCTTACATCTCCCTCCCACCCTCCCTATCCCACCCCTCTAGGTGGTCACAAAGCACCGAGCTGATCTCCCTGTGCTATGCAGCTGCTTCCCACTAGCTATCTCTTTTACATTTGGTAGTGTATATATGTCAGTGCCACTCTCTCACTTCGTCCCAGCTTCCCTCTCCCCGTGTCCTCAAGTCCATTCTCTACGTTTGCATCTTTATTCCTGTCCTGCCCCTAGGTACATGAAGCATTTTTTATAGTTTGTTTCACAAGACTTGTAGCATTGAGTATTTTTCATTCAGTTCAGGTGTAATTGATGAAATTTTAAGACATTTAAAGTGTATATAATGAAGATTTGAATATGTATAGAGGAAAGGATTGTGAAAAGAATCCTTGTGAAAGGATTCCTCCCGTCTAATTAATTAACACATCTTCAGCTACATATTTATCTTTTTTTTTTTTGGCTGCACCCCATGGCTTATGGGATGTTAGTTCCCAGACCAGGGATCGAACCCGTGCCCCCTGCAGTGGAAGCATGGAGTCCTAACCACTGGGCCTCCAGGGAATTCCCCTATTTATCCTTTGTGTGTGTATGTGTGTGTGTGTGTGTGTGTGTGTGTGTATGTGTGTGTGAGAGAGAGAGAGAGCACATTTTTCTCTCAGCAGATTTCACTTATACAGTATAGTGTTGTTAACTGTAGTCACAATGTTATACATTAGATCCTCAGACTTTATTCATCTTATAGCTAAAACTTTGTCCCCTTTTATCAACCTCCCCGCTCCCCACCCCTCAGCCCCTGGCACCCACTTTTCTATTCTTTTTCTATGAGTTTGACTTTTTATTTAGATTCTTCATATAAGTAGATACCATGCAGTATTTGTTTGGCATATTTCACTTAGCATAATGCTCTCAAGGTCCATCCATGTTGTTGCAAATGGCAGGATTTTCTTCTTTCTCATGACTGAATAGTATTCCATTGTATTTATGTACCACATTTTCTGTATCCATTCACCCACTGATATACATTTAGGTTGCTGCTTTATCTTGATTGTTGTGATTATGCTGCAGTGAACATGAGAGTGCAGATAAATCTCTTCCATATCTCTTCCATATGTACCTTTGGGTACATACCCAGAAGTGGGATTGCTGAATCATATGGCATAGTTTTCGTTCCATATTGGCTTTTGCATGGTGCCTGCACCAGTTTACATTTCCACCAACAGTGCACAAGGGTTCCCTTTTCTCCACATCTTCACCAGTATTTTGTTATCCATTGTCTTTTTTTTTATTTTTATTTTTATTTATTTATTTTTGGTTGCACTGGGTCTTTGTTGCTGCTTGCGGGCTTTCTCTAGTTGTGGTGAGCGGGAGCTACTCTTCTTTGCAGTGCACATGCTTCTCATTGCAGTGGCTTCTCTTGTTGAGCACGGGCTTCAGTAGTTGTGGCACGCAGGCTTAGTTGCTCCACGGCATGTGGGATCTACCCGGAGCAGGGCTCGAACCCGTGTCCCCTGCATTGGCAGGGGGATTCTTAACCACTGTGCCTCCAGGAAAGTCCTATCCCTTGTCTTTTTGATGACAGCCATTCTGATAGGTGTGAGCTGATATGCATTGTGGCTTTGATTTGCATTTCCCTGATTTTGAGCACCTTTTCATGTGCCTGTTGGCCATTCATGTGTTGTATTTGGAAGAAAATGTCTTTTCCGTTCCTCTGCCAATCTTTAAATTGGATTGTGGGGTTTTTATCGCGGGGGGTGGCTATTGAGTTGTGTGAATTCTTTAAATATAATTTTGGATATTAACCTCTTATCAGATACTTGATTTGCAAATATTTTCTCCAGTTTCAGAGGTTGCTTTTTCATTTTGTTGGTGGTTTCCTTTGCTGTGCGGAACCTTTTTTAGTTTGATGTAGTCCTGCTTGTTTATTTTTGTTTTTGGTATCAAATTCAAAAAATTCATTGCTAAGACCAGGGTCAAGGAGCGTATTACCCCGTGTTCTCTTTTAGGAGTTTTATGGTTTCAAGTCTTAAATTTAAGTCTTTTATTCATTTGAATTAATTTTTGTGTATGGTTTAAGATGGTGGTCCAGTTTCATTGTTTTGCATGTGGCTGTCCAGCTTTCCCAGGACGATTTATTGAAGAGAGTACCCTTTTCCTATTGTATATTCTTGGTTCCTTTGTTGTATTGATAGATTGATTGAACACATATGCATGCGTTTATTGCTGGGTCTCTTTTCTGTTCCATTGATCTGGTGTAAAGTAAATCATTCAATTTTAATTTAAAAAGCAACTTAATATAAGTAAAATTATACCATCCTAAATTTTTTCTTCTTATTTAAAAACGTATGTGAAACCCAACATTAAAAGTTACTTGTCGGGACTTCCCTGGTGGCGCAGTGGTTAAGAATCCGCCTGACAGTGTAGGGGACACGGGTTCGATCCCTGGTCCGGGAAGATCCCACATGCCACGGAGCAACTAAGCCCGTGTGCCACAACTACTGAGCCTGTGCTGTAGAGCCTGCGAGCCACAACTACTAAAGCCCATGCTGCGCCTAGAGCCTGTGCTCTGCAACAAGAGAAGCCACTGCAATGAGAAGCCCGCACAGCAACACAGACCCAACACAGCCATAAATAAATAAAAATTAAAAAAAAAAAAAAGTTACTTGTCTGTGGAATGTATACATGTTCAGGAAATAACTTAGACATTTATAGATATATTTGTAGCCTTTCTTCCCCCTCCTTTTTCTACTCCAAAAAAATTTAATCCTTTGGATCTGGAATTTTCTTGCAAAGCTAGAATTTTTTTTTAACCATTTATTTAATGCCCCCGCCTTTCTGGAGTATAGTTGATTTACAATGTTGTGTTATTTCAGGTATACAGAAAAGTGATTCAGTTGTACACACACACACACACACACACACATACACACGTAGTTATTTATTTATACATTCTTTTTCAGATTCTTATCCCATATAGGTTATTACAGAATATTGAGTAGAGTTCCCTGTGTTCTTCAGTAGGTCCTTGTTGATTATCTATTTTATATAAAAAAAGTTACTTGTCTGTGGAATGTATACATGTTCAGGAAATAACTTAGACATTTATAGATATATTTGTAGCCTTTCTTCCCCCTCCTTTTTCTACTCCAAAAAAATTTAATCCTTTGGATCTGGAATTTTCTTGCAAAGCTAGAATTTTTTTTTAACCATTTATTTATTTATATTTAATTTTTATTTTATATTGGAGTATAGTTTTTTTTTTTTCTTTTTGAAGAGCGCAAG
>NW_020174149.1:5636893-5637211 GCF_003031525.2 Neophocaena asiaeorientalis asiaeorientalis
TTCAGTAGGTCCTTGTTGATTATCTATTTTATATATAGTGGTGTGTGTATGTTAATCCCAAACTCCTAATTTATCCTTCCTCCCAACATTTCCCCTTTGGTAACCATAATTTTTTTTTTAAATTTTATTTATTTATTTTTTACTGTGTTGGGTCTTTGTTGCTGCACGCGGGCCTTTTCTAGTTGTGGCAAGCAGGGGCTACTCTTTGTTGCAGTGCGTGGGCTTCTCCTTGCACTGGCTTCTCTTGTTGTGGAGTACAGGCTCTAGGTGCGCGGGCTTCGGTAGTTGTGGCATGCGGGCTCAGTAGTTGTGGCTTGC
>NW_020174149.1:5637261-5753426 GCF_003031525.2 Neophocaena asiaeorientalis asiaeorientalis
TGTGTGTGTGTGTGTGTGTGTGTGTGTGTGTGCTGGGTCTTCATTGCAGTGTGCGGGCTTCTCTAGTTGTGGCGCGCGGGCTTCTCTAGTCTCTGATTATGGTGTGCAGCCTTCTCTAGTCTCTAGTTATGGCGTGCGGGCTTAGTGGCCCCATGGCATGTGGGATTTTAGTTCCCCGACCAGGGATTGAATCCGCGTCCTCTGAATTGGAAGGTGGATTCTTAACCATTGGAACACCAGGGAAGTCCCGTCTTTTCTTTTTGATTATAATATTGGCAGACGGATTCTTAACCACTGAGCCACCAGTGATGTCCCCATAAGTTTGTTTCTGAAGTCTGTGAGTCTGTTTCTGTTTTGTAAATAAGTTCATTTGTATCATTTTTTTTAGATTCCACATATAAGTGATACTATATTTTTCTTTTTCTGGCTTCACTTAGTATGATAATCTCTAAGTCTGTCTATGTTGCTACAAATGGCATTATTTCATTCTTTTTATGGCTGAGTAATATTGCACTGTACGTATGTGTGTGTATATATATATATTCTCTAGTCTCTAGTTATGGCGTGCGGGCTTAGTGGCCCCATGGCATGTGGGATTTTAGTTCCCCGACCAGGGATTGAATCCGCGTCCTCTGAATTGGAAGGTGGATTCTTAACCATTGGAACACCAGGGAAGTCCCGTCTTTTCTTTTTGATTATAGTTTCACAAAGGTAGAATTTAAGTGTATTTGCTCATAGCAGACTTTTGATAGTAGAAGTGGCTCTTATTACATTTCATTGTATTTAAACTTTGCTCTCTTGGAATATGGACAATATTCTCCATGGAAATTGTCTTTTTTTTTCTTTTTTAAAAATGTATTTATTTTGGCTGAGCCTGGTCTTAGTTGTGGCATGTAGGCTCTTAGTTGAAACATGCATGTGGGATCTAGTTCTCCAACCAGGGATCGAACCCAGGCCCCCTGCTTTGGGAATGCGGAGTTTTACCCACTGGACCACAAGCGAAGTCCCTTCATGGAAATGTTCTTAGTGCAATTTTTTGCTGTTGTTGTTTGAATAAAAGTATAAGGTTTTCTTAAGATAAATTTGAAAGATATATGCCCTGGAATGGGATTGCTGGATCATATGGTAGTTCTATTTTTAGTTTTTTAAGGAACCCCCATACTGTTCTCCATAGTGGCTGTACGAGTTTACATTCCCACCAGCAGTGTAGGAGGGTTGCCTTTTCTCCACACCCTCTCCAGCACTTATTATTTGTAGACTTTTTGATGATGGCCATTCTGACTGATGATTTGGGAATGCGGAGTTTTACCCACTGGACCACAAGCGAAGTCCCTTCATGGAAATGTTCTTAGTGCAATTTTTTGCTGTTGTTGTTTGAATAAAAGTATAAGGTTTTCTTAAGATAAATTTGAAGTTTATTACCGAAGAGGTTATGTGAATATTTGTTGTTTAAATTCAGAGATCTAAAGTACTGCAAATTGAAATATGCTAAAGTAAGTTATGGTTTCTATCAGGTTAGTTTACAAATAAAAAGTTTACAAATAAAAAACAAACAAAAGCTGTAACTGAGGGACTTCTCAGGTGGCGCAGTGGTTTAGACTTGGCACTCCCAGTGCAGGGGGCCTGGGTTCGATCCTTGTTCCGGGAACTAGGTCCCACATGCATGCTGCAAGTAAAAGTTCGCATGTCACAACTAAGGAGCTGGCGAGCTGGCAACTAAGGAGCCCACCTGCTGCAACTAAGACCCGATGCAACCAAATAAATAAATAAATATTAAAAAAAAAGTGGCCATGCAGCTTGGCTTGTAGGATCTTAGTTCCCTGAACAGTGATCGAACCTGGGCCCTTGGCAGTGAAAGCATGTAGTCCTAACCACTGGACCATCAGGGAATTCCCTGAAGGCGGACTCTCAACCACTGCGCCACCAGGGAAGCCCGTCAGTTATATTTTTGTTTGGTGTATTTCTAGGAACCAAAGAAGATACATTTATATTCTCTATAACTAACTACACAGCTTGGTATTACAGTCGATTTCAAGAAGCATAGTGTTTGAGAAAAGCCAGATTACCTCAAATGAGTAAGATTTATTTTAAAATCTTTTAGCAATTTCCATAAATGACATAATCCTTTTGCCAATGATTTGCCATTTAGAGTATTCAGGAACTAATTTACTAAATTTTCTTGCTGTATGTTTGAATCCAGAATATCATCATACTTTTTTCTAGATAATTGTCAGTGATATTGTATCCAGTTTCTTTACATGTATTCATTTGTAGTCAGAGTTAATTTTGTCTTTATTTAACATAGGAATAAATGTGTTGTTAAGATATTTTTAGTGCATGTTTAGCCACATAGATGATTCACAGTCTTTTTATCTGGTTGTTCATATTTGAGGGTTATGACTTGGAGGAATTGGTAATAGTAGGTCATGGTGACGTGACCTTCAATTTAGGAGGAGGGGCGAAGTCTGCTGCATGAATCTGAAATGCCCAAATCTCTTAATCTCCTTTTGCCACCACTTTTGTTACTGTTCTTATCTTGGTGCACGGTGTAGCTGACTTACTCATCTCTAAGTTTTTCTCTGTTTTAATATTAGAATTATGGTGCCCTTTTGACATACCTTGCAAATACTGACCAAGTGAATGAATATTCCAAATTTCAAGTGTTTTTCAAAGACTGTGTTGTAAATTTTACTGTTTTAAAAATGTTATTATTATTTTTTTAAAGAAAACATGGTTCTTAGTTATTTGTATGTACACTAAGGGCTTTGATGTCATTTTCATGCTAAGGAAACTTAGACACATTGAAGATGCTTATCCTTCACTCAGATATGAGTGCTACAGGCCTGAAGAATAATCCCCACTTTAGTATTTTCATGCCTTTTGCAGTGGGCTTGGATGCTGAGAAGCTATTGGTTGCTTTTATAGGTACCAAGAAAAGATTCCAAGACTCTCAAGTATAGTTAGAATTAATTTGTGACTCACTATAGAGTTAACTGACTCATAGATAAAGCAGTTAGTTTATGTTTTGTGTTTAGTTGCTTATGAATCTTTTCTAGTTATTCTCTATGCATTTTCTTTAGAATGCTATTTACCCACTATAGAACTTCATTAATTGCAGAATCAGAAACTAGTTTTTGCCTCTGAGCAATCTAATCTTTTTCCTAGGAAGAAATACCTGGATTAAATCTGTAGCCTATTCACAGTACCAAGAAAGCATTTGGTAAAAATAAAAACTAAAAAAAAAAAAATAGTAAAAAACTATTTAGCAACCTCTCTGACCGTCCTTATAAATCAGCTAGACAAATACTGAAAATGTGTCAAATATTAAAGGATCATTGGATAGTGACAACAATTATGGGAGAGGGAGTAAATATCACCTGCTTTCTCTGGTGTTGTGTAGAATTGAAATCAGAAAAGCATTTAGTTTTGCATAACAGTCTTTGGTTTATGTTGCAAATTCAGTAAGGCAAACAGTTGTTTTGAGCAAAAATAAAACCAATAGAGTGTATCTGACCTCTGTTGTGATAAGCTTCTTAATGAATTACGTTTTTCTTAGATGCAGTTTAGTAATTTTCATATTCTAGCAAGATATTTAAAGTGATATTCTACCTATAAGTAAAAAATTTGGCTGTTACTTTATGAAAGTCAAAGTGGCTTATAAATACTTTGTAACATTTGATACATTTAAATTGGCAGAATGGTGATTTTCTTTAGTTTTCGTTGTTGGGTGGTACTATTTTTTTTTTTTTGGCTGGGCCACAGGGCATGCAGGATCCTAGTTCCCTGACCAGGGATCGAACCCATGCCCCCTGCAGTGGAAGCACGGAGTCT
The DNA here is from genome assembly GCF_003031525.2 of Neophocaena asiaeorientalis asiaeorientalis. Taxonomy (NCBI): domain Eukaryota; kingdom Metazoa; phylum Chordata; class Mammalia; order Artiodactyla; family Phocoenidae; genus Neophocaena; species Neophocaena asiaeorientalis. Next base: position 5,641,093 of record NW_020174149.1, read on the forward strand.
TTTTTAATTTATTTGTTTGTTTGTTTGTTTATTTATTTGTGGCTGCGTTGGGTCTTCGTTGCTGCGCCCTGGCTTTCTCTAGTTGCAGCAAGTGGGGGCTACTCTTCATCGCGGTGTGCGGACTTCTCATTGTGGTGGCTTCTCTTCTTGTGGAGTACGGGCTCTAGAGCGCAGGCTCAGTAGTTGAGGTGAACGGGCTTAGTTGCTCCATGGCATGTGGGATCTTCCCAGACCAGGGCTCGAACCCGTGTCCTTTGCATTGGCAGGGGGATTCTTAACCACTGCGCCACAGGGGAAGGCGGAAGCGTGGAGTCTTTTTTTTTTTTTAAACATCTTTATTGGGGTATAATTGCTTTACAATGGTGTGTTAGTTTCTGCTTTATAACAAAGTGAATCAGTTATTCATATACATATGTTTCCATATCTGTTCCCTCTTGTGTCTCCGTCCCTCCCCCCCTCCTTATCCCACCCCTCCAGGCGGTCACAAAGCACCGAGGGAAGCGTAGAGTCTTAACCACTGGACTGCCAGGGAAGTCCCGGGTGGTACTTTCATTAGTGGGGAAATTGTAAAATTATTTTTTTAACAAACACAATTTGTCTTAATTTATCAGTTCTTTTGATGTATAGTTTCCCATAACTATGTGGAAACCTCCAAATGCACTGTTATATTTGGTTCCCATAATTTTATAAACGAGGCAGAAAAGGCCTTATTATTTCCATTTTACAAATTATAAAACAGGCTTAGGGAGAGGCTTGATCGAATTCTCATAAGTTACTTAATTGTCTTAATTGATGTGATAAAAAATTTTAAATTATCTGTTTAAAATGAAATTCATCACATTTACTACCTCTTTTATATTCATTTCAGTGTCTTTAAATATTTGTTCCAGCCTCTTGAATCACAGTGACAGGAGCTTTAGGAACATGGCTTTAGGCATATATCTTAACTTAGTGCTTTGGTATAATTATCAATGGCACTTAGTGATTTATGCTAGAAGAAGTTGGTGTTAACTTTGTTTAGTATCATGAAACTTGTTTTGTCATTGGGGTAACATTGGAAAGCGAGATGTAAAAAGCAAAGTGACTAATTTTTAAATTTTTTCCTCACTTCAGTTGCCTGCCCTCTGGTGGAGAAGTTAGTGAAATCAGCAAACAGTGTGTGAAAAGTCCAGGAAAAAAGTTAATAATTGATTTAGTATTTGAAAAGTTTAATGTATGTTACCATTTCAGGTTTAGTTTTTAGTCTTATAAACTTTGGAGGGGGGCTTCCCTGGTGGCGCAGTGGTTGAGAGTCTGCCTGCCAATGCAGGGGACATGGGTTCGTGCCCTGGTCCGGGAAGATCCCACATGCCGCGGAGCGGCTGGGCCCGTGAGTCATGGCCGCTGAGCCTGTGTGTCCGGAGCCTGTACTCCGCAACGCGAGAGGCCACAGTGAGAGGCCCGCGTACCGCCAAAACAAAAAAACTTCGGAGGGGACAAATGTGGGATTAAACTTTTAACCGTAAATAGATTTCTTAGAGATACACAAATTTGTATTTCTAATTATGTTTCTGTGTTTCTCAAAATATTTTGTTATTGTTTCTAAGGTTCTTTTTGAAGTCTCACAAAGTTTAAAAATGGAAAATGAAGAATTTAAGAAGAGTTACAATGATGCTACATCCAAAGCCCTCCAGCTTGAGGAAGATATTGTGTCAGTCACACATAAAGCGATTGAAAAAGAAACTGAATTAGACAGGTATTCCCGATGCTTTAAAAAAGTATCTTTGTGTTTTAAAACTGTTTTAAGAAAGTTGTTTTTGTCTATGTTAACGTTATTTGACTTTAACTCAGTTTAAAGGACAAACTCAGAAAGGCACAATATGAAAGAGAACAGCTTGAATGTCAATTGAAGACAGAAAAGGATGAGAAGGAACTTTATAAGGTAATTTATTCTTTACATTTTTATTAGTTATCTTTTGCTGTGTAACATGTTACCCCAAAACTTAGTGGTCAGGAATTTGGGAGCAGCTTAGCTGAGTGGTTCTTGCTCAGGGTCTCTTGTGTAGTTGCAGTCAGGATGTTTGGCAAGGGCTGCAGTCAGCCAAAGGCTCAATTAGAACTGGAGAATCTGCTGTCAAAGTAGCTCACTCATGACTTTTGGCAGGAGGCCCTTCAGTTTCTTGGAATGTTGCCTCTTCAGTGGCTGCTTGAATGTTCTCACAGTATGGCAGCCAGCTTCCCTCAGAGTGAGCTATACGAGAGAGAGCAAGGAGGAAGTCAGTGCATTTTATGACCTGGTCTCCAAGTTGTACACTGATGCTTCTTCTTTATCTTATTAATTAGAAGCAAGTCACTCCAGCTGATACTCAGGAGAAGGAAATTAGGCTCCACTTCTTTAAGAGGAGAATCAAAGGTTTTGGGAGTATATTTTAAAGCTGCCTATTGTGTATAGTCCCTAATTAGTTGTCAGGGAATTAAATTGCTGGTGTTTTAGATACTTAGCAGGTAATGTATAATAAGTCAAAGAGTTGTAATGGTAACAAGATACCTGTTTATCAGAATTTGTGCAACTAATTATTTTCCCCTTTTAAGAATATATAAACCTTAAGGAGAGCATTAATTTACTTCAGTGATGATCATGTTTTAGAGTTTGCCTTTTGGAATAATAATAATAATCTTCAGAGACTGTCATTTTAAAAAAGATCCTGTTGACAAATCTTCACCCTTTTGAAGTTTTTTCCTCCTTTCCTTTTTAAGTGACTCTGAAGTAGGGTAGTGAGCTTTAGTTGTCAATAATGTCGTGGATGCATATTGGGACTTACTTAAGTGGCTCATAAGCAGTTCCTGAAGGAAGTTCCAGATGAGGAATTTCAAGAACAGTCTGAGCTAAGTCAGTATTATTTGGATAGATTCAATCTCTTTATTAGATTAGAAAAGGACAGTACTCATTTATATATTGATATTATGGTATATATTAAAGATAAAACATAAAACTCTGCATATATTCAGTATTTGAGAGTCTCAGTTTGTACTAAGAAACTAAAATATGATTTATTGTGTTACCAGTGGGTTTCTTCCTCCTTCTCTTTAAAAAACAACTATTCATTTATTTATATACATTGATAAGCTAGATACCAACATTGGGTACCCAAGTATGAAATTTCAAATCTGTTCTGAGGATCACCTCTTTTTTCTTCCATTTTTATTGAGATATAATTGACATATAGCACTGTATAAGTTTATAGTATACAGCATAATGATTTGACTTGTATACATCATGGAATGATTACCACAATAAGTTTAGTGAACATTCATCATCTCATATAGGTATAAAATAAAAGATTTTTTTCCTTGTAATGAGAACTCTAAGGATTTACTCTCTTAATAACTTTGATATCAATATATAACATACAGCAGTGTTAATTTTAGCTATCATGTGGTACATTACATCCCTAGTACTTACTTATCTTATAACTGGAGGTTTGTACCTTTTGATTACTTTCAGAATTCCCCCCTTCCCCCACCCTTTGCCTCAGGTAACCACAAATCTGATCTCTTTTTTCACGAGTTTGTTTGTGAAGTTTAATTGACCTAGTTTCTGGTGCACAGCATAGTGATGTGATATTTCTGTACATTTCAAAATGATCACCACAATAAGTCTAGTTACTACCTGTCACTATACAAAGGTATTACATAATTATTGACTATATTCCCCATGCTGTACACTTCATACCTGTGACTGATTTTATTTTGTAACTGGAAATTTGTACCTCTTAATCTTCCTCACCTGTTTCTCTCATCCTATTCCCCTGTAGTCCAGCAACCACTTGTTTGTTCTCTTCATCTATGACTCTGTTTCTTTTTTATGTTTGTTCATTTGTTTTGTTTTTTAGATTCCACATGTAAGTGAAATAATATGATATTTATCTTTGACTTATTTCACTTAGCATAATACTGTCTAGGTCTGTCCACGTTGTTGCAGATGGCAAGGTTTTTCTTTTTTTATGGCTGAGTAATAGTCCAGTGTGTGTGTGTGTGTGTGTGTTTATGTGTATGTATGTACACACCACGTCTTCTTTATCCATTCATCTATTGATGGGCATGAGGCGGGATGAATTGGGAGATTAGGATTGACATATATACACTATTGACACTATGTATAAAATAGATAACTAATGAGAATGTACTGTATAGCACAGGGAACTCAGTGCTGTGGTGACCTAAATGAGAAAGGAAATCAAAAAAAGAGGGGATAAATGTATATGTATAGCTGATTCACTTTGCTGTACAATATAAACTAACACAATATTGTAAAGCAACTATACTCTAATTTAAAAAAAAAAAACAATGATGGGCACTTAGGTTGCTTCCATATCTTGGCTATTGTAGGTAATGCTGCAACATAGGGGTGCTTATAGCTTCTCAAATTAGTGTTTTGTTTTCTTCAGAGAAATACCCAGGAGTGGAATTGCTGGATCATATGGTTCTATTTTTAACTTTTTTTTTTTTAAGGTCACACTGTGTGACATCTTAGTTCCCCAACCAGGGATCAACCCTGTGCCCCCTGCATTGGGAGCACAGAGTCTTAACTACTGGACCACCAGGGAAGTCCCTATTTTTAAATTTTTGAGGAACCTCCATACTGTTTTCCATAGTGACTGCACCAATTTACATTACCACTAACAGTGCAGGGGGGTTCCCTTTTCTCCACATTCTTGGCCAACACTTGTTATTTGTTGTCTTTTTGATAGTAGCCATTCTGACAGGTGTGAGGTGATAATCTCATTGAGGTGGTATTTGATTTCTATTTTCCTGATGATTAGTGATGTTGAACACCTTTTCATTTGCCTCTTGGTCATCTGTATATCTTCTCTGGAGAAATGTCTATTCAGGTTCTCTGCCCATTTTTTAATTGGGCTTGTGTTTTTGATGTTGAGTCGTATGAGTTCTTTGTAGATTTTAGATATTAACTCCATGTTGGTTGGATATATCACTTGCAAATATCTTCTCCCATTCAGTAGGTGGCCTTTTCATTTTGTTGACAGTTTCCTTTGCTGGGTAAAAGCTTTTTAGATTGACATAGTCCCGTTTGTTTTATTTTTGCTTTTGATTCCCTTGCCTGAGGAGACATATCCAAAAAAATCCGCTAAGACTGATGTCAAAGAGCATACTGCCTATGTTTTCTTCTAGAAGTTTTATGGTTTCAGGTTTTACATTTAAGTCTTTAATCCATTTTGAGTTTATATATGGTGTGAGAAAGTAGTTCAGTTTGATGATTTTGCATGTACTGTCCAGTTTTCCCAATACCATTTATTGAAGAGGTTGTCTTTTCCCTGTTGTAATATTCCTGCCTCCTTTGTCATAGATAAATTGCTTATATAAGTGTGAGTTCATTTCTGGGCTTTCTGTTCTGTTCCACTGATCTATGTGTCTGTCTTTTTTTTTTAATTTTTGGCTGCATTGGGTCTTCGTTGCTGTGCGCGGGCTTTCTCTAGTTGTGGCAAGGGAGGGCTACTCTTCGTTGCAGTGCGTGGGCGTCTCGTTGCAGTGGCTTCTCTTGTTGCGGAGCACAGGCTCTAGGTGCGCGGGCTCTCAGTAGTTGTGGTGCACGGGCTCAGTTGCTCTGCGGCATTTGGGATCTTCCCGGACCAGTGATCGGACCCGTGTCCCCTGCATTGGCAGGCAGATTATTAACCACTGCGCCACCAGGGAAGTCCCAAAGTTTTTTTTTGGGGGGGGGGGTGCGGTGTGCCTCGAGGCATGTGGGATCTTATTTCCCTGACCAGGGATCGAACCCATGCTCCCTGCAGTGGAAGCTGGAGTCTTAACTACTGGACCACCAGGCAAGTCCTAGGTGTCTGTTTTTGTGCAGTACCATACTGTTTTGATTACTGTAGCTTTGTAGTATACAAAGTATAGTTAATGTGATATACTGCATTAAAAAATTGAAGGATAAAGATCGTATGATCATCTCAGTAGCTGCAGAAAAAGCTTTTGACAAAATTCAGCATTCATTTGTGGTAAAACCTCAAGTGGGTATAGAGAGAACATACCTCAACATAATAAAAGCCATATATGACAAGCCCACAGCTAACATTGTAATGTACTCAGTGGTGAAAAGCTTGAAAGCACTTCCTTTAAGATCAGGAACAAGCCAAGGATGCCCACTCTGACTATGTTTATTCCACATAGTATTGGAAGTCCTAGCCACAGCAGTCAGACAAGAAAAAGAAAGAAAAGGAATCTAAATTGGAAAGGAAGTAGTAAAACTGTCGCTGTTTGCAGATGACATGATACTATATACAGAAAATCCTAAAGATGCCACCAAAAAACTACTATTCCTCAATGAGTTTGGTTAAGTTGCAAGGTACAAAATTAATATATGGAAATATGTTGCATTTCTACATACTAACAACAAACTCTTGGAAAGAGAAATTAAGAAAACAATCCCATTTATAATCAAAAAGAATAAAATAGGAAAAAATCTAAGGAGTTACAAGCTCTTTACTGGGAAAACTATGAGACATTGATGAAAGAAATTGAAGATGACACAAACAAATGGTGTGCTTATGGGCTGGAAGAATATACATTGTTAAAATGACCGTACTACCCAAGGCAATCTACAGTTTCAGTGCATCCCTATTAAAATATCTATGGTGTTTTTCACAGAACTAGAACAAATAATTCTAAAATCTATATGGAAACACAGCAGACCCTGAACAGCCAAAACAATCCTGAGAAGAACAAAGCTGGAGGTGTCGTGTTCCCTTATTTCAAACTATACCACAAAACTACAGTAATTTCCTTCTTATTTTGGGGGGTGGTTAATTTTTTTTTAGTCTTTAAAATTTTTTGCCTTTAAAATAAAAAATTTGGGCTTCCCTGGTGGCGCACTGGTTGAGAGTCCGCCTGCCGATGGAGGGGACACGGGTTCGTGCCTGGGTCTGGGAAGATCCCACATGCCGCGGAGCAGCTGGGCCCGTGAGCCATGGCCGCTGAGCCTGCGCATCCAGAGCCTGCGCTCCGCAACGGGAGAGGCCACAACGGTGAGAGGCCCGCGTACCGCAAAAAAAAATAAATAAATAAAAAATTTGAGTCCACTGTGCACCTCATTGCAGAGCATAGATAGTAACATTTTGCATGTCATGGGTTATACCCATTCTGTTTCTTGGAACAGCCATCCCTGGAGCATGAGCGAGTGTGTGTGTGTGTGTGTGTGTGTGTGTGTGTGTGTGTCTGTACCATCCCTGGAGCGTGAGTGTGTGTGTGTGTACCATCCCCGGAGCGTGAGAGTGAGTGTGTGTGTGTGTGTGTGTGTGTGTGTGCGTGTGCGCCATCCCCGGAGCGTGAGAGAGTGTGTGTGTGTGTCTCCCGCAGAATAGGAAGGAAAATAGTGAAGACTCACTGGTGGATGATTTTATGATTTGACTTTAAGGAAAAGTGCCCAGGTATAATGTTTGGTTTTTGAACAGTTGGATACAGTGTCTTTGTTTTTTTTGCTTTTTTTGCAAACTACTTTCAAATGCAGTTTTTTAAAGTTATAAAGGATTTTTTAACTAAATGAAGATTTTGCATCTGTAATAATTTTTTATTTAATGTTACTATGAATTTCAGTGATAATGTTTCAGTTTTGTGCCAGGAAAAGACCTGGGCATTATTTCTCTGGATAATTAAGTACTTTCCATGTTGTTTCTCTGTTAGAACAGTGGGAGATAATTGGGTAAATAGCATGTCTATGTTTTCAGTCATTTTACTTCAATAATAAATTAAATAAAATGAATTCTGAAGGTATACTAGTTAGTATTGGGAAGGGTTTAGGAAGGTCCTAAGTAAACCAGGACCTCGTTTACTTACTTTACTTACCTGGTTTAATGCTTGAGAGGTGTAATGATAATTAGAATGACTTATTTTGGAAAGAGGAGAACTTTTCCCTGAAGCTGTCACCTTTCCATCCTGCCTTTCTTTTCTCTCTTCTATCCTGAGAAACAGTACTTCCAATGTTTTGTAAAGGGTTGACAAGTACATTTTAGGGTAAATCCAGAATTTATTTTTCTTTTACTGCTCTAAATTATTTATTCCTTATATTCCTTTTTTCTTACTTTCTGCAAAGATTTTGTGTGTCTCTGTTGTACACCTGAATGACGAGTCCTTTGCATAAGACTTGGGAGGGAGAAAGGGAAAGAACGAGTGTCTTGGGGGTTTATTCTTTTACAGTGTGCTAACATCTCCTGTTTTCTGTAAGAATTAGCAGTTGGGATCAAAGTGACTCTGAAATTTCCATTTGAATACACTCTCTCCCAACTTCCCAGTGTCCTGAACAGTATTTCATTTATATGCATGTATGCCGAAAATTGGAAGTAAAACTTCCCTAGAGATTTTTGTTTTGTGTTTTTTTGGCAAGGAGATTCCACTTACCGAGTGTGGTAAGACCTACTATACTGTTAATCTCAGAAACATACTTTCCCTTTCAAATTGTTCTCATGAGTAACCAAATAGTTTCCTTTGCCTCTCTCCTCTAACCCCTGTTGGATCATGTGACCCATCCCTGGCCTAACAGAATTTAGAGGGATTGGTAAAAAAATGCTTTCATGAGCTGATGATTATGAAAATTGGGTAGTGTTTTTAAATTGATACTGCAAAGGTCTTGGCTGCTGATACCTTTAGATTATCTGGAGTTATATTCTTTCATTGTGAACAGGAATTAGTCTTCAGCATTGCATACATTAAGAGTAAAGTGCAAGAAGTATGTTAATTCATTTCTCTTTGATGCTCTTAACCAAAGCAAGGTACTCTTTATAGTGGAAACCAGATACTTGTACTCTTTATAATTTCAGTTATGGAATTTGATTTGTGTATATGCTATGAACAACAGCAGCCAAAGTCCCTGGAAGATTCAATATAGTTGGGTTAATTAATCAACAAATATATTTTTAGGCACACAGGAAGTAAATGACATAGTATTTTTTCATAAGCAAAAAATTGAATTGCTTAAGATGTTCTTGAATGTATTCCTTTAGTTTTCCAGAATCTGGTCTTTATATATGAATATGCCTGTAATGTAATGTTTCCCCAAAAGAACAACCAAATTCATTTGTAATTTTAAAGAGAACTAACTTAAAATCATCAAAGGAAAAGACTTTAGAGATCAGGTAGTGTTAGACCTTAGAATTAATCTCTTTGGAAAACTAAAACAGCAACAACACCAAATTCAGAAAAGCTGTGTTCTGCGCCCACGTACTTGGCTAGTCATTTGGCAGAATTTGGGTCTCCTGACTTCTCATCTAGTGAGTCTTCCCTTCTCTTGGGTCGTATTTGGGTTAGAGATAAATAGTAATATTTTAAACTTTGAGTAACTTAGGTTATAGAGTTAGAAAGAATATTCTTGACATTTTCAAGCACTGTTTCAGGTACATTTGAAGAATACAGAAATAGAAAATACCAAGCTTGTGTCAGAGGTCCAGACTTTAAAGAATTTAGATGGGAACAAAGAAAACATGATTACTCATTTCAAAGAAGAGATTAGCAGACTGAAGTTCTGTTTGGCTGAAAAGGAGAATCTACAGAGGGCTTTCTTGCTTACAAGCTCAACTAAGGTAAGTACTTTTGCAATATGTATTTGAAGATTGTAAAATACTATCTCTATTAAACGTATACAGTATGGTTGTCTTTATTTTTAATCTTTCCTCCCCCAGCTTCTTTTTTGGAAAAAGTTCAAACTTATAGCAGAGTTGAAAGAACAGAAAAATGAATACATATATATCCTTAAATATTTTGCTATCTTTATCTCCCCCATTTATATGCCTTCTCCTCCTCACCCCAGCCATTTGAAAGTCAGTTGCAGGCATTATGACATTTCACCCTAAATACTTTTAGCATGTCTCTCTTATTAACAAGTACATTCTTCTGTATAACCGTAATATCATTATGACATCTAAGGAATTTTATATTGATATAATATTCATGTTCGTATATAGTTTTAGTCCACATTCAAATTGTCCCACGTGTATATTTGCATAACCTTTAAAATTGCTTGATCCCCGGTAGTCAGAGATCACACATTAATGATTATTGTTGTGTTCTTGGTCTGCTCTAATCTAGAACAGTGTCCCTATACTGTTTGTCTTTTATAACATTGATATTTTTTAAGAATTCAGGCTTGTCTGAGAGAATATTCCATAATCTAGATTTGTCTGTTGTTTCATGACTAGATTCAGGTCGAAGATTTTTGGCAAGAAAAGGCGTAGATGATGTTTTGTATATTCTGGTGCAATCACATCAAAAGTCATGTAATATCAATTCCATTCTTGCTGATATTAGGTTTAATCATGTGTTTAAAGTTATGTCTGGTTGTCTCTCCATATATTGGTGCCTTTCTCTCTTTGTGATTATTGAGTAGTCTGTGGGGTAATACTTTGAGATCATGTGAACATCCTACTCCCCAATACTCTTTGACCCAGTGTTTTTTATCCCTTGATGATCCTTTCCTGCATCAGTTATTGAATTAATGATTACAAAATGGTGATTTTAAAAATTCTGTCATTCCTTTTATGTTTATTAGTAGGTATTCTTTTATTATAATGAGGTGGTTCCCTGTTGCCCTCTCCCCTTTTTTTATATCACTATAGACTGATTCTTTTTTGTTCAGTATATTATACATCAGCGGTCCCCAACCTTTTTGGCACCAGGGACCGGTTTCGTGGAAGACAGTTTTTCCACGGGGGTGGGGGGATGGGTCAGGTGGTAACGTAAAGCACATTACCTTTATTGTGCACTTTATTTCTATTGTTATTACACTGTAATATAATGAAATAATTACACAACTCACCATAACACAGAATCAGTGGAAGCCCTGAGCTTGTTTTCCTGCAACTAGATGCTCCCATCCGGGGGTGACGGGAGACAGTGACACCCGAGGTGTGTTGCTTATGTGCAGTCTACTCTGTAAGATGCAGCTTCATTGTCACTTGCCACTCATTGATAGGGTTTTCATATGAGTCTGCAAGCAGTTGATTTACTGTGGTGTCTGTGCAGTCAAGCCTCTCTGCTAATGATAATCTGTATTTGCAGCTGCTCCCCAGAGCTACCGTCAGCGCCTCAGCTCCACCTCAGATCACCAGGCATTAGATGCTCATAAGGAGCGCGCAACCTAGATCCCTCGCATGCGCAGTTCACAGTAGGGTTTGCGCTCCTATGAGAATCTAATGCCTATGCTGATCTGACAGGAGGTGGAGCTCAGGTGGTAATGTGAGTGCTGGGGAGCGGCTGTAAATACAGATGAAGCTTCGCTTGCTTGCCTGCCGCTCACCTCCTGCTGTGTGGCCCGGTTCCTAACAGACCGTGGACTGCTAATGGTCTGTGGCCGGGAGTTGGGGACCCCTGTTATACATCGTCATTATTCTTTTTCATACTCAAATTGTCCTATATTTAGCTAGGGGGGACCCTTCTCAAACCTGCTCTTGTGTCTTTCTGATATGTCCCCCTAATGCTTTGAATGCTTCCTTGTTTTGTGGTAGAACTGTGTATTACAGTTTTAGTTTCGGCTCCAGATCTGCTGTTACCCATTTCTCCAAAGAGCCTGATTTTTTTCATTAGTGAAGGGTATTTTGAAGCCAAGCCACTGGATCCTTTTGCTACTTTGCACTTTCAATAGACAGACACTTTAAGTCTTAAATTTATATTGATATCTCCAGTTCAAATTCAGTATCTCCTAGGGTTCTTCCTTATCTTCCTCCATTACATATTTATGTATCTCTTCTCCCAGTGTGAGAACCCTTGTTTCCAAAACGTTGTATCTATTCATGTTTTCTAACCAGCTGTACATACCAGTAGTTTCAGAATTATTATATCAATGCCACTTCCAACAGTATGTCTACTGAATAAAATTAAGATCTTTTCCAGCTCTTTTATCTTAGAGTATTTCACTAAGGATGTACAGAGTACCATGTTCAAAGGTTACTTGAATTAATTTTTTTTAACATATTTATATATGAATTTGTAATACAGTTCCGTTTTTTTGTTTTCTCCTAACCTTTTCCTTTAATTTTATTTTTTGAATGTGTAAAATAGTTGTATCATTCACAGTCAAAATGAAACAAAAAAATTTACTCTTCCCTAAAAAACTCCTTTCTTACCTGTACCCATAGGTAAACATTTTCACTAGTTTCCAGTTTTTTCTTCTTATGTTTGTTTTTGCAAAAATAAGCTTGGTGTATGTGTGTGCGTGCACACACCCTTCTCTATCCCCTTCTTTCTTAAAAGTGCCATGCTATTTATACTCCTCTTCACTTTGCTTTTTTTTCAGTGAACAGTGTAGACTGGAAATCATTCCCTAGCAGTTCATAGAGATCTTCCTAATTTTTAAAAAAATGGCTGTGTAATACTACATTGTTTAGATTTACCTTGATTTATTCATTAACTTTTATGGATGGAGTATTATGTGGTTTTTAGTAGTTTGCTAATAAATACACTCAGATATAGTTAATGTAACACTTAAAACATCAGATGTGCATGGTATTTAGAACTAATGATTAAGACCCAGGTTACTTTTCAGGGTATTGAATATAGCAGATGCAAACAGGAAGGTGAAAAGCATGTTTGATTGTTTATTTGTTATTTAATAAGATGCTACTTAAGCAAGACTTCTGTGAGGAAAGCATAGGTATAGAAATACCTGGAGAAGTTGATGCCTGGTTGTTAAAACTTTTTAAAAAATTATAAAAGCAATACAAAAATCATGGTTATAAAAAAATTTGAGTAGTATGTGAGGGTACAAGGTAAAAGTAACCAATATCATTTCCCAGATATATTATTATAGTAATTTTACTAGAAATCTGTGAATGTACATACAGTATTTATATTTTAACAAAAATGAGAATATAGTGTTACAAAAACTTTAAAAAAAATTTATGGAACGTCTAGACATCTTGCAGTATGAGTTCACACACAGATCTTCCTCATTCATTGGAACAGCTTTGTAGGGAATTCCCTGGTGATGCAGTAGTTAAGACTCCACGCTTCCACTGCTGGGGGCCTGGGTTCGATCCCTGGAACTAAGATCCTGCAAGCCGCGAGGCCAAAAAAACCCCCAGCTTTGTAGTATCTCTCCTTTTATTTAACAGCTGTGTAGTATGCAATTGTTTTTAGTTTTAGTGTACAACCCTTAGGTATTATAAGCATGATGGCAGTAAACATTCTTGTACAGATATCTAGGCACGTGTATAAATCTGTAGAATAACTTCCTCAAAGTGCAATTGCCAGGTTGAATGTTTACATTTTCAGTTATTTTCAAATTGCCTTTCAAAAAAATTAATGTATCAACAGGGTATGACATATACTGCTGCTAGTAATGGTTGCAAGGCTTTCATTGTGTGGAGGATATATCATAGTTTGTTTACAATAAATTCCCATTTAGACATTTGATTTTTAATAATTTTTCATAATCTTAATATTTTACTGGATCCCTGCAAAACTAACCCTGCAAAACTAAACCTATGTCCATACCCTTTAATCAGAAACTCATGAAAATTAAATTGATAGATCAAAAGCCATGTGCATTTTAAAGGTGTCAATGATTGTTTCAAAAATCTGATAAGAATGGTTACCACTTATAGATTATATGAGCCCACATGTTTGTAAATGTGCCAGTTTTCCTAAACCATCCAAATATTAGAGGATTACTTTTTTCAGTCTTTGTTAGCTTGAAAGAGGATGAATGGTATTTGTTTTACCTTCTTTATTTGAATATTTTAGTTGAATATTTTTTCTATGTATAATAGCCGTTTATTTTTTTAAAATTTCACGTTCATGCCTTTCTCCATATTTTTCCTTTTTTGGGTTTTTTTTTTTCTTTTCTTTTGCGGTACGCAGGCCTCTCACTGTTGTGGCCTCTCCCGTTGCGGAGTACAGGCTCCGGATACGCAGGCTCAGTGGCCATGGCTCACAGGCCCAGCTGCTCCGCGGCATGTGGGATCCTCCCGGACCAGGGCACGAACCTGTGTCCCCTGCATCGGCAGGCGGACTCTCAACCACTGCGCCACCAGGGAAACCCTTTTTTTTCTTTTTTGGTTTAAAATTTTTCCATTTCTTATTGATTAGAAAATCTATTTATATCAGATTATTATACATTTTTTGAATATATTACAAATAATTTTCTTCTAGTTCTCTTTTTTGCTTTTTTCCCTTCTGATATATAGAAGCTGATAACATTTATATATTAGCTCTATTAGTGTTATACTTAGAAAGATTTTCTTCACCCCAGCATTACATAAATAATCATTTACATTTCCTTCTAAGTAGCTAACAGTTTAAAAACCGCGAATGGGTTGCACTTTTTGAGTTTACATTATTTCTAATACAGAGATAAAAATACGAATGTTAAATAAACTAGATTTATTGAGCTCATAATGTCTGTTTAATATTAAAGGAAATAATTTTATCATGGCAATTTTTATTTTATTTTTTATAAATTTATTTATTTGGCTTTGTTGGGTCTTTGTTGCTGTGCGTGGGCTTTCTCTAGTTGCAGCGAGCGAGTGCTACTCTTTGTTGCAGTGCGCGGGCTTCTCCTTGCCGTGGCTTCTCTTGTTGTGGAGCACGGGCTCCAGGCGCACAGGCTTCAGTAGTTGTGGCACACGGGCTTAGTTGCTCCGCAGCATGTGGGATCTTCCCAGACCAGGGCTCGAACCCGTGTCCCCTGCAATGGCAGGCAGATTCTTAACCACTGCGCCACCAGGGAAGCCCTATCATAGCAATTTAAACTTTTTAAAGATACTTTTAGGTTTGGTAAGAGGTGCTAATTTAATGGTATATTAATATTATATTGGGTATGTTATAGGTTAGATCATAGGAAACATTTTTTTAACCAACATTTTTGGAGTTACAAAGAAGTTTTTGTAATTATTGCTTATCATAAAAAATGAGGGTCAGCAGTTGTAGCTGGAGAGATTCTGGGGGACAGAAGCTTCCATTCAGGTCTCTATTTAGCTAAGCATTGGTTTTGTTGCCTGACTTTCTGTACTTCTGGTTTGTCACGTATAAAGTGATAGTAGTGATGCGTAGGGTTGTTATATGGGGGTCTCTAAAACAAAGTCACATCTTAAATTTTTTATAGACATACATACTTCATCTAAGTCATGAATAGAAAAGCAATATTTAATTTAAAATTTTAGATCTGTTGAAATAGGAATAAATACTGTTTCTGCTTCTGTTTTTTACATGAATGGTTTAATTACAAGTATATTTATCTGCCTTTCTTCAGGAAGATACAGTTTTTTTCAAGGAGCAACTTCGTAAAGCAGAGGAACAGGTTCAGGCAACTCGGCAGGAAGCTGTCTTTCTGGCTAAAGAACTTAGCGATGCTGTAAACGTGCGGGATAAGACGATGGCAGATCTGCACACTGCACGCTTGGAAAATGAGAGAGTGAAAAAGCAGTTAGCTGATGCAGTGGCAGAGCTTAAACTAAGTGCTGTGAGGAAAGACCAGGTAAAGCGGGTTAATTTTGAATTTCCATTTTGGTCAAAAACTCACGATAAGCTTATGAAAGAGAATTGAGTTATGTTAAAATAATTGAGGTCAGATTCCTGGTCACAGAATTTTAAATTGCCATTCATTTTGTTTCAGTCATTGTAACTTCTTGGGTTGAAATTAATGCAGGCTTTAAGAAAAACTTCTGTAAACAAATTCCTAATTGTTAGTAAAAATGCTCTATTATTGTTAATTAAACTTTCTGATATGAGGTATATATTGCTTTGTTTAGAATTTATTTACTAGCTGCATAAAATGGTACTATAGTTATTTAACAGGATATGCTTGCTTCTCAGGAGATAGAATATTCTTTTCAAGTGTTTTGTTTTTGTTTGTTTGTTTTTTAATGAACCTTAGTCCTAGGAATATAAAGCTGGATTTGTTAGGAGACCTAATGTGACTCTGTAGCCAAAACTCCAAAACAAATAAAAACTAAGAGCCAGAAAGAAAAAAGCGAAAAGAAAGTTGGATTTACTACTACATTATGAGATATGAGATTTTTATGTTTCTCTTAGAGGAAGAGTTTATTTCTCTCTTAGGAAAAGACTGATACACTGGAACATGAACTGAGAAGAGAAGTTGAAGATCTGAAACTTCGTCTTCAGATGGCAGCAGATCATTATAAAGAAAAATTCAAGGAATGCCAGAGGCTCCAAAAACAAATAAACAAACTTTCAGACCAATCAGTAAGTATAATTGAATTCATCAGAGTAAAATAATTCCTTTATCAATATTTTTGTTTACAAATCAAATTTATAATGTTATACCCTTTGAATATAATTTCTCTCTGCTTCATTTCATATTACTGGCCTAATATTGTAGTGATAATTTTTTTTTAATCTGGAATTTTTGTTTGTTGGAGAAATAAAATGTTCTGTTTTGTAACATTTAGGTCAATTGGTAAAGTGATGTGTGTAACTTTAGTGTTTGTTGGTCTTTAAGACAGCAGCAGCTTTGTGGTCTTCTCAGGATTTATTTATATGATGCATGGTTGCTGAAGGAGGGAAATGTAACTCATTTAACCATTGTTAACATTTTGAATAGGCTAATAACAATAGTGTCTTCACAAAGAAAATTGGGAGTCAGCAGAAAGTGAATGATGCCTCAATAAACACAGACCCAGCTACTACTGCCTCTGCGCTTGATGTAAAGCCACCACCTTCTACAGGTAAAAATCTTTTAGACTTCTTGTATAAAGTGTCCTGCCTTGAAAAGTATTTATACTCATTTATACTGCCTGTTCCATGTGTCAGAATTTTAGGGAGCTTTAAAAAAAATCCTTCTAAGTGAGGGATTGAGGCAAAGGGAAAGTAAAGGTCTAAAAGTAAGTCATGCATGTGGTGAATATACAAAATGTGAGTGTGAACTAGTATTTATCTTCGTGAGCATGGTTAATCAAATGAGCTGGTGTTTGTAAGTGCAAATGCTTATAGTATTTGATCTATAGGAAGAGAGCCAAGAATTGAATTTTTAATTAACATTCTAACACTGGAATTCTGAACCATTTATGGCACTTTAATTGTACAATTCTGTGGGGGAAAACTTAAAATCCCTTTAATTCTATTCATGTTTCTCTCTTTCTTGCCTTTTTTTGTTTTTGTTTTGTTTTGTTTTGGCTGCTTTGGATCATTAGGGTACTTGCCTCATTAGTGTACCTGTTGGTGAATAAGTTAAATATTTTATTAGTTTATTAACTTACAGAACAGATTAGAGAGACATAGTGAATACATGAACAACATGAAAATTTAAATTAACTCTAGGTTTTCAGTTGTCCTAATGTCTTTTTTCACCTTATGTTAAAGATTTGACAATAACAAAAATAAATACTAGAGCATGTAAAGTATATTTAATTGTGTAGTGTTTGGGGCAATTGGTGTTTTAGACTTTTTAAATGTATTATAAGTTTCCTATACTATTAAATATTTAGATTGAACTGCTATAGAACAGGATCCTGCCTTCAATTTCTATATATCCTGTGTAGTACCAAGAAAGGTGTTATATTGACTTAATAAAGACTTACTGAATAGTAGCGAAGGACTAGAAAAATGATTTAATATGTATTCTCAAAGAGTATGGCTTTCCTATATATCCTATCTATTAAGTACATAGAGAACAATTTCTGTGCCATTTTAGAACTATTTTTAGCTAGTTAAAAAAATGATTTTTTAAATTATTGAATGAAAAAATTAAAATTCTCATCTAATGTTTATATTGTCCTCTATTTAGAGTATTAATAGATGTTTTAAAATAGATGTTTCTCTCCTTTAGTATTCCATTTATTATATTTCACAGTATACTGACCCTCAAGTTATTCTGACCAAGAAGATAATACAAGGATCAAAATAATTTTTAATAATCTTTTAATTTTCTTCCTTGTTATAGCTGAGATAGATTTTGACAATCTAACTAAGGGACAAGTCTCTGAAATGACCAAAGAAATTGCTGCAGAAAAGTATAATAAATGTAAACAACTCTTGCAGGTAAGCTAGCTCTCTTGTAAGATAAAGATTTATCAAATGTAATGGCTTAGCTTATCTTTATTGTTTTGATTGATGGGTATCCCAGGGTTTCTTTTTTATACCCATATGCTGATATTTAGTTTCACTTTTGAGATGATAAGTGGAGGTTGTTCTGTGTACTTGTTCATGTAGGCATGTGTGTAAAATCATGATCCTTGGGAATTCCTTGGTGGTCCACTGGTTAGGATTCGGCACTTTCACTGCCGTGGGCCTGGGTTCGATCCCTGGTTGGGGAACTAAGATCCCACAAGTTGCACAGCATGGGCCAAAAAAAAAAAAAAAACACGATCCTAAAACTATTGTTTTCTGTTACCCTGATGTCCTTCTCTTGATAATGGGCAAGTGATTAATTGAGGTTGCTGTTGGATATTGTCTGTCTTCTTCTTCTGATAAGGATACATGAAAAATGTTTGAACTGCATAAAAGGGAAGTATTCTTTTTTACACTTACTGTAATAATAGCAACGACTTTCACCACATCCTAAAGTGACTAGATTTGTAAAGTGGAAAAAAAGGAATGGTACCCAAATGAGTGGTTGCCTTTATGGTATTATTTTGATTATATTAAACTACTATTCAAACATTTAAGTTTTGCAACTTCCTAGTAGTATTCACTCCTGGAGTATTTAAAGGACAAAGGGAAAATACTTCTTATTTGTACCTGATTTG
Organism: Neophocaena asiaeorientalis asiaeorientalis; assembly: GCF_003031525.2. Taxonomy (NCBI): domain Eukaryota; kingdom Metazoa; phylum Chordata; class Mammalia; order Artiodactyla; family Phocoenidae; genus Neophocaena; species Neophocaena asiaeorientalis. The sequence goes on from NW_020174149.1 coordinate 5,659,782, forward strand.
GGGAAGAGAGGAAAAGATGTTTTGTGTATGTTTTTCATTCGTTCAATTAAATATTTTTTTGTGTGTTTGTTTCTCTGTTCATGTGGAGAGGAGAGGGATAATTTTTAGAGCCATATAAGGAAATTCATATATTTTATAGTAATTAACTTAAAATATTTTATGTTACTGTCTTGATAATATTAATGTAATCCTTTAATCAGACTTTGAACTGAACATTTTTGTTGCTTCAGAAGATCCTTCTGTAGAGGGTTGATTAGAACAGTTTTACCCTGAGGTCAAAGTAGTTGCTTATAAGGGACTAACCTATTTTTTAGTAAGTATGAAACAATTTTGGATGAATATTTTTAAAAATCTCATTATATAGTATTATTGAAAGGAAGATAGAGTATTCTTTCAAGCAATTCCTCAAGGTAATTTTTTTTTTTTTACAACTGTGTTGTAGTACAATTGAAATTCAGTAAACTGCATATATTTAAGGTCTGCAGTTTGTTCAGTTTTGCTATATATATATATAGAGAGAGAGAGAGAAACAGTGTCAAGCTAATGAACATTTCCATTACTCCATTAGCTTTTTTGTACTCATTTACAACTCATCCCTCCCTCTCTCACCACTCCTGGGAAACCATTGGCTTGCTTTCTGCCACTATAGATTAGCCTATCTTTTGTCCCGTTTCTATAAATGGAATCATATGTTCTTCTTTTCCTGTCCCCTTTCAGCACAGTTATGTTGAGATTTGTTTATGTTGTTGCTTGTTATTGGTAGTTTATTCCTTTTTTTGTTTGTTTTTTAATAAATTTTATTTATTTAGAAAAATTTTAACATCTTTATTGGAGTATAATTGCTTTACAATGTGTGTTAGTTTCTGCTTTATAACAAAGTGAATCAGTTATACATACACATATGTTCCCATATCTCTTCCCTCTTGCATATCCCTCCCTCCTTCCCTCCCTATCCCACACCTCTAGGTGGTCACAAAGCACCGAGCTGATCTCCCTGTGCTATGAGCTGATCTCCCTGTGCTATGAGCTGATCTCCCTCTGCTGTGCAGCTGCTTCCCACTAGCTATCTGTTTTACATTTGGTAGTGTATATATGTCCATGCCACTCTCTCACTTTGTCCCAGCTTACCCTTCCCCCTCCTCGTGTCCTCAAGTCCATTCTCTAGTAGGTCTGTGTCTTTATTCCCGTCTTGCCCCTAGGTTCTTCATGACCATTTTTTTTTTAGATCCCATATATATGTGTTAGCGTACGGTATTTGTTTTTCTCTTTCTGACTCACTTCGTATAGTTTATTCCAGAGCTGATCTCTCTGTGCTATGAGCTGATCTCCCTGTGCTGTGCAGCTGCTTCCCACTAGCTATCTGTTTTACATTTGGTAGTGTATATATGTCCATGCCACTCTCTCACTTTGTCCCAGCTTACCCTTCCCCCTCCTCGTGTCCTCAAGTCCATTCTCTAGTAGGTCTGTGTCTTTATTCCCGTCTTGCCCCTAGGTTCTTCATGACCATTTTTTTTTTAGATCCCATATATATGTGTTAGCGTACGGTATTTGTTTTTCTCTTTCTGACTCACTTCGTATAGTTTATTCCTTTTTATTGTGAGTTCATCTTCTGCCATTTAAAAAATTGGGTTCATCTTATTATTGAGTTGTAAGTGTTCTTTATTCCAGATACAAGTCCTTTGTCAGATATGTGGGGTAAATATTTTCTCCCAGTCTGTGACTTGCCTTTTTATTTCCTTAATGGTGTCTTTAGAAAAAGTTTTAGTTTTGCTGAAGTACAGATTATCAATTTATTGTTTATGTGTTCTTTGTATGTTCTAAGAAAACATTTATTACTCCAACTTGTAATGATTTTCTCTTGTTTTCTAGAAGTTTTGTAGTCTTAGGTTCTTTTAGGCCTGTTAACCATTTTAAGTTTATTTTTGTGTATGGTGTGAGGTGTGGTATGTATAGTAAGGATATTTAATTGATCCAGCATTATTTGTTGAAAAGACTTTTCTCCATTGAATTGCTCAAAGCATATATTTTTTCTTTTTTTTTTTTTTTTAATTAAAAATTTTTTATTGGCCTTGTTGCATGGCTTGTGGGATCTTCGTTCCCTGACCAGGGATCAAACCTGTGCCCCCTGCAGTGGAAGCGTGGAGCCCCAACCACTGGACCGCTGGGGAAGTCCCTCGTCATGTTTTAAAACTCCATTCTTTTAACATTCTGGGTTGTAGAGAAGAGCAATGTATAAGAAATCCTTCTAGAGATTGTCTTTATCAGGAAATCCCAGAGTTTTAATTATTAATATATGGAAACAATAGCATTATAAATATGTGATTTTTATTATGTCCTTTGCAAAAGTAATGTGTGCTTATTGTGAAATCTTATGGTGTTACAGAAATGAAGAATAAAGGTGGTAAAAAGTACCATTTTGATCCTGATCCCCAGATAAAAGGGCTATTAATATTTTAGTTTATGGAATTCCTTGGCAGTCCAGTGGTTAGGACTTTGAGCTTTCACTGCCGAGGGCCCGGGTTCATTCCTTGGTCAGGGAACTAAGATCCCACTAGCTGTGTGATGTGGCCAAAAAAATAAATTTGGTTTATTTTTTCTACATATACTACATAGACATCATATAAAATTGTGTTAAACAACTTGTAAAGCAGAAATGGGATTATACTATATATTCTGTTTTTGCAACTTGATATTTTCAATTAATGTATTTTGCCATTTTTCCTTGTTAATTTTTAGATCACTTTGTTCTTTTTCAATAAATATATTCTGTTCCACTGTATGGATATAAAATGATTTGTCCAATCTTCCACTGACAGACATTTTGGTTATTTCAATTTTTATACCTTTACAACAGTGTTATAATAAGCATTCAGCAGAAGTATGTTTGTATAGATATTAGCTGTGTATGGATTTAAAATCTTTTGGTAATTATACTAATTTCATTTAGGATGAGAAAACAAAATGCAATAAATATGCTGATGAACTTGCAAAAATGGAGCTGAAATGGAAAGAACAAGTAAAAATTGCTGAAAGTGTGAAACTAGAACTAGCTGAAGTAGAGGAGAATTACAAAGTAAGTTTACTATTCGTATAACTTGAGGCATAGTACCTGATACTTTTGAAAATGTGCTATCTATAATTTGCTCAATCTAATGTAAAGTTTCAACATGGGTAATTGGGATAGTATTTTCGTGTATAGATAAAAATGTACTATGTATTTAGTTATGTTGGATACAGTTCATTAACTATGAACTGAGAAAATAGATACCCATATGCATTGCCATTGTGGCTTTCATTTTGCAGATTCAGATGGCTATTGAAATTATATCTTTAAATCATGCTTAGTTTTTAAGATGAAAGTCATCATTTCATATTCCTTGTTCACTTAATTATGAATGTGTTTGTAAAATTATTCTAGGGCCTTGGTGGGTTTTTTTGGGAGTGTAATAAGATAGGATCAGTAATTTTAAAAATTTATGTGAAGGTTTTAAAATTTATCACCAAAATGTGTTACTTGTGATCCTAAATGAGATACTGCAGAGTAAGCAATACAGTCTTAATTAATGAAGATTATTTTTGCCAGTTTAACATTAGGCAACAAACAAGCCTGAATGCTAAATGATATTTGTAAAAATGTTGGAGAAAAAAATTAGTAGGCTGTCTAGCTAATTAATAAGTGGAAAGACATTTTCCCTCTAAGTAATAAAATGTAATCTTAAGTATTTTAAGGTATGTGCATGTGTGTATAATTGGCATTTTTTTGTGTGTGTGACTAAAGGCCTGGAAATTCTAAATGATTTAAATTTGCTCTGTCATAGCTAATTGTACCTATAATCTAATTTTAAAATATAACATTCTTAAAGACACCAAGAATTACTTTGTTTGGGTTGGTACAGGCTAAGGTAATTTAACTGCTTGATCCTTTTTTATCTTCATCTGCTGTCAGAATGAAATTTTGAAACTTATTTCATGAGGTTTTTGTTGTTCCTGGGATCACTGTGAATATTGTTTTTATTGCCTGGGAACTTCTGTTATTATTAAAAAGTATGAATACTGAATTTATATGAAACTTTATTTTTGCAGATTGGGAAAAATAATTTAGTAAATATTTATTGAAGCCTATTAAATATAAAGCACTGTTAGCTATAATGTGGGTGATCATATAAGTAAGGCACAATGCTATGCTTAAGGAGTTTATAATCTAGTAAGGAGTGCTAGAAGTGTAATCATGATATTCAAAACTTTTTCACATTCACAACCTAGGTAATCATCTTTCAAACCCATGGGAAGCTAAATAATACTTTTATTTCATTAATGATAAAAATTAACATCGAGATTAAACAACATATTTAAGGTTGTACAACTGGTGACGGTGCTTGGCTTTTTGTTTAGTGCCTTTCCCCTTATTTTGTGCTGCTTAGACACAAATACCACGAGACAAGGCAAAATGTGATGAAGTTCTACATAAGCTGTAAGTCTAAGTACTTTAGGGCTGTTTCCAATGGAATATTTAGGAGTTAGGTATTATGGAGAAACTAGACCTGTGAAAGACCAAACGGGAGGGGAGGATAAACAGAGCTGGGAAAAGAAAGAAACATCTTTCTAAACAGATGGAAAAGCATTACAGGTTTGGAGGTCAGAAGTAGAGAGCATAATCTGGGAGCTGTGACAGTCTTGAGTAATAGGACTTCAGTATCTGTGATGGAGTAGATAGATGTGAAAGATAGGTTGAAGCCAGATTTGGGGGGACTTAAACTGGAATGTGGGTGCTATTTGCTGTTAAGAATTTTCTAGGAGAAAAGGGACCCAACCAGAGTGGGTCTTTATGAAAATAATTTGGTAGCACTGAGAGGATTTACAGGTGGGAAGGGGTTTTGAAGGTAAGAAAATTAGGTACAAATATTCTTAGAATGAATTGATAAAGGCCATCTCCTTGGATACCTTCCCCAATCACCTACCATTGAATCTATCAAGGAAAGCCTTAGGGAAAAACCATTGAAGAATAGGTTTATTTGTATCCATAATGCTTATGCTGTAATAGGCAAATAATGGGTAGTTGTTGAATAAATGAAACACTTGGGGACTGAAAATGTTGAAGAGTAGAGGAAGAGGAGAAGGAGTGTTTAATATAGTTTCCTAGCTTCAATCACAGTGGGCTCTGAGATTAATAATATCAGTTAACAAAAGTATAAAAGCAGGTTTGGGACATTTTACCCTTACAGTGCAGAAGGACAACAGTGAAAACGTTTACCCATTAATTAAAAAGGCAGATTCGGATCTTGGGAAAGAGAGAGTGTGGCACATGAGTTAATATTTGTGGTTTATTCATATGAGCATGATTGTTGAAGGCATAGAAGAAAGGGAGTTTACAGAGAATGTAGAGAGAAGAAGCCAAAGAAGAAACTTTGGAGAATACCTATATTTGTAATGGTGAAGAAGCAGACTTTAAAAGAAGAGCCTGAGAGGATGACAGTGTTGGTGCAGTTTCACATAAACTGGGGGAGAAGCTTTAAGAGTAAGGGAAGTTAGTCAATAATGACAGGTAATTCAGAGATGTCAAAGAATAAGAACAAGGAAAATACATGGATATGGTAATAGGAATTATTTTGATATAATGGTATAAACTAACTCTTGAAGGGTAAGGAGAGAGTAGATGATGAAAAATAATGATAATTTCTTTCTCTCTTCAGCTTCAGTTGGCAGAGAAGGACAAAAAGATAAATGGTCTAACTTCATATTTGGAAAACCTCTCCAGGGAGAAGGTATTGAACAGTGTACTTAAAAAAAAGTTTCATATGACACTGAATGATAATACAGCTTTACGAAGGGACACACATTTTACAGTTATGTAAGGGTGTTTTTTTTTTTAAGTTAAATGACTAAAGAAAAGACAAACAGGTGTTAAGACTTTTAGGTGGAAAATGTTTTTAGTTAAATAATATTTAAAATTACTTTGTTAGGAGAAAAATGCTCAAGTGTTGAAACTTAGTTTGATTTTTGTTACATAGTTTGTATTTAACAAACAATTTTACAGTGTTCAAATTTAAAATTATAACTAATGTATTTATCTGGTTTTCTTTTGTAATAGGAAACATTTTAGAAGTTGTTTAATGATTTGTAGCATAACCTAACATTCAGAGCATACATTTATAATATAAAATATGCTGTAGTGCAACATTTCTCACAGTATGGTCTGTGATCCTTTGGGGATCCCCATCCCCTTTCAGAGGTCTACAAAGATAAAACGGTTTTCGTAATATTACAGTATTTGCTTTTTTCCCTATTCTGTTACCTTTGCACTGTTGGTATAAAAGCAGTGGTGGGAGAACTGGTGGTGTATTAATATTGAATCAAGGCAGTGGCACCAAACTGCACTAGTAGTTACTGTATTCATCCTAACCATGCGTTCACAGTTTAAAAAAAAAAAAACAGTTTCACTTAAGATGATGAAACAGTAAAATATTAATTTTATTGAAGCTTGACCCTGGGGGGTGTTTTAAATATTCTGTGTGATGAAATAGGAAGTACTCCCAAAGCACTTTTGCCTAATGAAGTAAAGTGGCATTAAAGTACCTTTAAAGGTAAAGCACTGTGTGATTGAGTTCTAAGCTGAACTAGCCTCTTTTTACATGGCACATCATTTCTATTTTAAAGAATGGCTAATAGACAACATTTGGTTATTCAGCCTGGGGTATTTGGCAGATATTTTCTTGAAAAGAAGGGAAGTGAGCCTGTTACTTTTTTTTTTTTTTTTTTTTTTGCAGTACGTGGGCCTCTCACAGTCATAACTTATTATAAGCTAAACAAAAGTTAGCAGAGCTTGTGCCTTTGTGGGAAAAGGTCAACCATATATATAGAATGCCACAGACTAGATTATCTTGAATACCTTTTTCACATTATGTTCATATAATTTCATTTAATATAGTTTGTTAGGGTACCACATTTTTTTTTAAATTAATTTTTATTGGAGTATGGTTGCTTTACAATGTATTTGTTAAAACACAGATTTCTGGCTTCCATTCCCAGAGTTTCTGATTTGTAGGTCTGGGGTGGGGCTTGAGATTTGCACATTTGACAAGTTCCTGACGCTACTGGTCTGGAGACCACACTTTGAGAACTGTTGTAGTCACTCGGGCCTTACAACTCATGAATTGCTTTCTTGTTTCAGGGCCCTTGTTCACGTACTTTGCTAGGAATATTCTTGCCTACAATTTTTTGTAAACTTTTTTTTTATAAAGAAGAATTTTTTTGGCCACGCCATGTGGCATGTGGGATCTTAGTTCCCCGACCAGGGATCAGACCTGTGCCCCCTGCAGTGGAAGCACGGAGTCTTAACCACTAGACTGCCAGGGTAGTCCCAGAAGAATTTAAACATATGTAAGAAGAGAATAATATAACGAACTCAGTTGTACTTCTCACCCAGCAATCAACAGATGTTACTTTGTGGCATCTTATTTTAATTTTCTTTAAGTCTTTTTTTTATTGAATTTGTTACAGTATTGCTTCTGTGTTTTTTTTTTTTTAAATAATTATTGAGCACCTACTATATTCCAAGTTATTTATTTATTTTGGGCTGTGTTCAGTCTTAGTTTCTGTGTGAGGGCTTTCTCTGGTTGTGGCGAGCGGGGGCCACTCTTCAACGCGGTGCGCGGGCTTCTCACTGTTGCGGCCTCTCTTGTTGCGGAGCACAGGCTCCAGACGCGCAGGCTCAGTAGTTGTGGCTCACGGGCCTAGTTGCTCCACGGTATGTGGGATCTTCCCAGACCAGGGCTCGAGCCTGTGTCCCCTGCATTGGCAGGCAGATTCTCAACCGCTGCGCCATCAGGGAAGCCCCCTTGCTTCTGTTTTGTTTTTTTGGCCGTGAGGCATGTGGGATTTTAGCTCCCTGACCAGGGATCGAACCCACACCCCGTGCATTGGAAGGCAAAGTCTTAATCACTGGACCGCCAGGGAAGTCCCAGTGCCATCTTATTTTATCTGTTCAACCGTAATTCCCTTCTCTCTTCCGCCAGTGGTATTTTTTCAAGTATATCCCATAATTCCTATTATTTTCCTCTGAATATTTAACTATTCCTACTACTCTTGACTTATTCTTTAAGTCTCAGATTAAATCTCTCTTTTTCAGAGAGGACTTCTTTGACCTCTCAGTCTAAATTAGGTACCTTTATTAAACCTGGGAGCTATACTTTTATTTTATAGCACCATAATTTGTAGTTAATATTTCTGTGCTTATTTCTCTTAACAACTCCCTTTGCTTAATTGTAGGGTCCATGAAGAAGAGGGATCATGTTTATTTTATTCACCACTGTATTTGCAGGCTCTAGTACAGTGCCTGATATTTGAAGTTAAATATTTGTTGAATAACTAAACAAGTTAATGGGGCAAACATAATTTATAGCATTTGCTTTTAAAAATATTTGGTAAAAGAAATGTAGTGGGATCAGCAGTTTTATTGTCAATTAATCCCTGCCCTGTCAGGAATACAATAGAAGTAGGCCAATTTGCTTTCTACTTCCTGTCTTCTTGAGTTACTCTTGATTTCCCTGCTACTGACACTGTAGTTTTATATTACTTCTAACGGCTCTATTTATAAGAATTTCTGTTTGCTATTTCAGCAACTTGCTTCATGTTTGTCTTCTCCCCCAGTGTTTCTCAGTACCCTCACTCCTACCACAGTCCTCTGCAGAGTTAGGATTAAGTCCTTTTTGTTCAGCACTGAAACCTAGATCCAGACAGTGCCTGGAATGAACCAAGTGATCATTAAGCATTAGTTGAGTGAGCAAATGACAAAATGGATATATCACCATCTAACAGAATGTGTATTTTACTTATTTTGTTTCTTGTCCATCTGTCCTGCTCTAGATACAGACTTCACGTGGGCAGGAATTTTTGTGTGTTTTGGTTATTTCTAAATCTCTAGTGCCTGGAGAGCAGTGCGTGCTGCATGTTAGATACTCAAAAAATATTGAACATATGTGTGGATAAAAACTCACTATAGTTTTTTTAAGTAACTAGCTCCCTAATATTATAAAAATATATATTTAAAAAATAACTTTTAATAGTATGAAGTAATTTAGGATTAAAAACCCTACCAATTTAAATTTATTTAGAAACTTAATATACCTTAAAGTATCTTATTTTTTCATGTCATTCCAAAACCACTATTTAGAATTATCATTTTCATACTATTTCAGATATTCTGTATAAGCCCTTTACTAGAAATATGAAAAGGGACGAGTAAAGAAAATAATAAAGCAAAAGCACAATGGCAAATAATGATAAAAATGATGGTGGGAAGTACTTTATTAACGATTACCAGAGAAAAAATTAAAATAAAAAAAATTTTTTAAGTAAAACTATTTCAAAATGTTAAGGGCTTCCCTGGTGGCGCAGTGGTTGAGAGTCCGCCTGCCGATGCAGGGGACACGGGTTTGTGCCCCTGTCCAAAATGGATATATCACCATCTAACAGAATGTGTATTTTACTTATTTTGTTTCTTGTCCATCTGTCCTGCTCTAGATACAGACTTCACGTGGGCAGGAATTTTTGTGTGTTTTGGTTATTTCTAAATCTCTAGTGCCTGGAGAGCAGTGCGTGCTGCATGTTAGATACTCAAAAAATATTGAACATATGTGTGGATAAAAACTCACTATAGTTTTTTTAAGTAACTAGCTCCCTAATATTATAAAAATATATATTTAAAAAATAACTTTTAATAGTATGAAGTAATTTAGGATTAAAAACCCTACCAATTTAAATTTATTTAGAAACTTAATATACCTTAAAGTATCTTATTTTTTCATGTCATTCCAAAACCACTATTTAGAATTATCATTTTCATACTATTTCAGATATTCTGTATAAGCCCTTTACTAAAATATGAAAAGGGACGAGTAAAGAAAATAATAAAGCAAAAGCACAATGGCAAATAATGATAAAAATGATGGTGGGAAGTACTTTATTTACGATTACCAGAGAAAAAATTAAAATAAAAAAATTTTTTTAAGTAAAACTATTTCAAAATGTTGTTTAAGGGCTTCCCTGGTGGCGCAGTGGTTGAGCGTCCGCCTGCCGATGCAGGGGACACGGGTTTGTGCCCCTGTCCTGAAAAAAATGTTGTTTAACATCAGGTACCTGACTAGCGATTTTTCTGAATCATCATTTCATATTTCCAGATGATCTGCTTCCTTTTTAAGAATAGAAGAGTAATATTTGTATATACTTATAAATGATTAATGGAAGGTGTCTTGAGTATATCTGTGATGTTTTGTGGGTGACAAAATTAAAGGTACTGCAACTGTTGCTATGTTTTTTTGCCTACATCCATGATTGAAGAAAATGCTAAATTTCAGAAGTTAGTGAAAAGATATAAACTTTTTTTTTCATCTAAGTTTATGGATTTCCTGAATTCTAAACATGGATCCTTTTGGAGTGGGGAGGCATGCATTGTGAATACAAATTTAAGAATCTTCTCTAAGGCAAGAGTTCAGTCTTCTAATTTGCCAAACAACCTAATCATAACTATTTTGTCTGTGTTCCTGTGTTCTGTTCACCCTGCCTCCAGTTTACCCCATGAGGAATCAAAGCTGCTTATTCCTCCTTTTCTTACCCTTATACTATTTGCAGAGGATTTATTTCATCTTTGATGGTAGTGGAGTGGAGTATGAACCTAGAGGAAACTTTATTAGGTTGGAATTCTCTGTGAAGTTCCTTGGCTCTATCAGCACATGCATAAGTGTTTTGATGAAACCCTTGACTCCATTTAAGTAGTTTATTGTTTGCTTACAGAAGAACTTAACCATGCTCCTTTAAATTGATTTGCTTACACTTTTTTTTTTTTGCGGTACGCTGGCCTCTCACTGTTGTGGCCTCTCCCGTTGCGGAGCACAGGCTCCGGACGCGCAGGCTCAGCGGCCATGGCCTACGGGCCTGGCCACTCCGCGGCATGTGGGATCGTCCCAGACCGGGACACGAACCTGCGTCCCCTGCATCGGCAGGCGGACTCTCAACCACTGCGCCACCAGGGAAGCCCTGCTTACACTTTTGTAGAAGTATTTTATCATCTCTTAACTCTTTTGCTGCTTTCATGCCCTTTTTTTCACTTTTCTTGAATCATCTTTGAAATATTTTAAAAATTTACTCTCTCCCTTTTTCTCTCTTCACATTTCCACTTAAACATCCTGAATTATTACAGTGGTATGTCAGGGGTTTTTGAGTCTTGACAGGAGATGAGGGAACATCCAATGAGGGCCTGCTGTGTTCTAAACACTCCCCTCATTTCTCAGTACTCTGAGGCCTGGGAAAGGTAAGTTCCTCAGGGTTATTTGTGCTGGAGCTGATGAGCAAATTCTGGTCTGACTCCAATCAACCATGTCATGCTGCCCCCCCGATTATTTGTTTCTACTTTCAACTGTGCCCAGTATAGTTTTGCTAGATTAACGTTGCTAAGGACCATTTCAGTGTGTTATTATTGTTCAAGAACTGTTAGGCCCATTGTAGTAAACTGTATGACACATGTGGCACATTTGCTCTTCAACCTGTGTTTTTAGCTGCATTTCTTCTACTCTTAACATGCATCCTGTGTTCTAAGTAAATCATTCACTTCCCAATCCTGCAATATGTTATATTTCGTATGCCTTCTGTACTCTTTTCACGTAATTAGGAAGAACTTTTAATTCCCATTTCTCTTTTCAAACCTAAATTGACTTGCATTTTTCATGTTTACCAGTTTTGCTCTCAAAGATAATGACTTATTCCATTTGAAGGCCACTTACTCTATTTTAAGGTCATTTTATAGGTAAAAATTTGTTAACATAGAGTGTCATCTCTACTCCCAAGGGATGACACTCAGCAAAACCAGCTGAATTTTACTTTACAGATGAAAATTTTCATCCTTGTATCTTTTGTTAATATTTTTGGTTGAATTCTTTAATTTTAATTTTTCAAGTTTTTTTTTTTTTTTGGAATGTGGACCATTTTTAAAGTCTTTTTCGAATTTGTTACAATATTGCTCTGTTTTATGTTTTGTTTTTCTGGCTGTGGGGCATGTGGGATCTTAGCTTCCCGACCAGGGATTGAACCTGCACCCCACCGGCATTGGAAGGCGAAGTCTTAAGCACTGGACTGCCAGGGAAGTCCCTGGTGCAATTTAAATATGATAAAATTCTCTCATTTTAAGTGCAATTTGATGAATTTTGGCAAATACATATAGTTCTCTACCATTACATTCAAACTATAGAATGTTTTATTTCTGCACATAGTTCCCTCATGCTCATATGTAGTCCATTCCTCCAGCTACCCCCAGTCCCAGACAACCACTGTTCTGCTTTCTCTCTATAGTTTTACTTTTTCTAGCATTTCACATAAATGTGGTCATACAGAATTTATTCACTAATTGATAGATGTTAATCCTTTTACCAGCTGATGGGCATTCAAATTATTTCTCATGTTTTGCTGTTATGAGTAATGCTGCTCTGAACATTCTCTTACAAGTTTTTTTTGTGGACATGTGTTTTCATTTTTCTTGAGTAGATACCTAGGAAGGGAATTGCTGGCTTATATGGTATATAAGTGTATGTTTTTAAGAAACACCCAGATTGTTTTCCAAAGAGGCTGTACACTTTGCATTCCCACCAGCAGTATGTGAGCATTCCAGTCACTAGCCCTTGGTATTGTCAGTTTTTAATTCTAGTCGTTCTAGTGAGTGTGTAAGGTTACCTCATTGTGGTTTTAGTTTTAATTTCTCCGATGACTAGTGTTTTTTTAATTATTATTTTTTAATGTTAAACTTAAAAAAATTTTTAATTGAAGTATAGTTGATTTATAATATTGTGTTAGTTTCAGGTGTACAGCATACTGATTCAGTATTTTTGCAGATTATATTCCATTATAGGTTATTACAAGATAATGGGTATAATTCCCTATGCTACACAGTAAATCCTTGTTGCTTATCTATTTTGTATATAGTCGTTTTTTTTTGTTTTTTTTTTGTTTTTGTATATAGTCGATTTTATCTGTAATCTCATACCCCTAATTTGTCCCTCCTACCTCCCCTCTCTCCTTTGGTAACCACGTTTGTTTTCTATATTTGTGAGTCTGTATTGTGAGTCTATATTATTTTTTAGATTCCACATATTAGTGATACCATACATATAGTATTTGACTTATTGAATCAAGTGCACACGTGGGCGCGTGCGTGCGCGCACACACACACACACACACATCTTCTTAATCCAGTTGTCTGTTAATGGGCACTTGGGTTACTTCCATGAATACCTTTGCTATTTTAAATAGTGCTGCTATGAACATTAGGGTGTATGTATCTTTTAAGATTAGTGTTTTCATTTTTTTCCAGGTAGTCCCCGATGACTGACTGGTGATGCTCAACATCTTTTCGTGTGCCTACTGGCCATTCATATATATTCTTTTGTGAAGTGTCTGTTCAGATCTTTCACCTGATTCTTTATTGGGTTTTCTTTTTTGGATTTAAGAGTTTTAAAAAATATATTCCACATACAATTTATATGTTATATATTTTGGAAATATTTTCTCCCAATTTGTGGTTTGCCTTTTCATTTTTAAAAATACTATCTTTTGAAGAGCAAAAGCTTCTAATTCTGAAGTAGTACAGTTTAGTAATATTTTTCTTAATGGTTCATGCTATATGTGACCTATCTGAAATTTTTGCCTAACTCAGGGTTACAGAGATTTTCTCCTATTTTTTAATCCAGTATATTTTATAGTTTCAACTCTTAGGTTTAGATTTATGATCTACTTAAAATTAATTTTTGTGTAAGGAATGATATGTAGTCAAAATTTTTTTATTTGTATGCAGATATCCAGTTTTTTGCATCATATATTTAAAAGAACATGTTTTTCCTCCATTGTATTACTTCTGCATCTTTGTTGAAAATTAATTGACAAGAATATGGGTATATTTTTGGGATCTCTTTTCTATTTTATTGATTTATATTAGGGGTCAGCATACTAAGGCCTACATCCAAATTTGGCTTGTGGCCTGTTTTTGTAAATAAGGTTTTATTAAAGCGCATTGCCATGCCCATTCATTTTTAGGTGTTGTCTATGACTGCAATAGCAGAGAGAGATTTGAGTAGTTGTGACAGAGACTATGTGTCCTACAAAGCTGAAAATATCTACCATCCGGCCCTTTATGGAAAGTTTGCCTACCCCCGATCTGTTTATCCTTAGGCTAAGACTGTACTCAGTTGATTACTATAGCTTTATAATAAGTCTGGAAATCAGATTGTGTAAGTCTTGAAGTTTGTTCTGCTTTTTAAAAATGGGCTGTTCAAGGACCTTTGTGTTTCCATGTACATTTTATAATCAGTTTGTCAGTTTATACAAAAGCCTGCTGGAATTTCGATTGGGATCGCATTGAATCTGTAGATCAATTTGGGGGGAATTAATAGCATAATAATAAGTTTTCCAGTCCATGAATGTGGTATATTTCTCCATTTGCTGAGGCTCTCTTTAATTTCTCTCAGTAATGTTTGTGGCTTTTAGTTTATAGGCCTTGCACATCTTTTGCTAAATTTATTCCCCAGTATTTAATTTTTATCTATGAATGTTACTATAAATAGAATTTTTAAAAATTGCATTTGCTGATATATGGTAGTACAGTTGGTTTTATATATTGACCTTATATACTGCAGCCTTGCTAATTAACTCAATCTCCTAGTTCTAGTGTATTCCTTAGGATTTTCCACTTCTGTGATGATATCATCTGTGAGTAAAGATGGTTTTACTTCTTCCTTTCCAGTCTGTCTGCCTTAATCTTAATCTTGCCTTAATCTTAACACTGCTTAGAACCTCCAGTATAGGGACTTCCCTGATGTTCCAGACTCTGCGCTCCCCCGTGCACAGGGCCTGGCTTTGATCCTTGGTCAGGAAACTAAATCCCGCATGCAGCAACTAAAAGATCCTGCATGCAGCAACTAAAAGATCCTGCACGCCGCAACGAAGATCCCAAGTGCTGCAACTAAGACCCGGTGCAGCCAAATAAATAAACATTAAGGGCTTCCCTGGTGGCGCAGTGGTTGAGGGTCCGCCTGCCGATGCAGGGGACACGGGTTCGTGCCCTGGTCCGGGAGGATCCCACATGCCGCGGAGCGGCTGGGCCCGTGAGCCATGGCCGCTGAGCCTGCGCGTCCGGAGCCTGTGCTCCGCAGCGGGAGAGGCCACAGCGGTGGCAGGCCCACGTACCGCAAAAAAAAAAACTTAAAAAAAACCCACAAAACTCCAGTATAATGTTGAATAGAAGTGGTTAGAACAGACATTTTTGCCTTAATATTTGATCTTAGGTAGAATCATTTAATTTTTCCCCATTAAGATTCACTGTAGGTTTTTATAGATGTCTTTTTTTTTTTAAATCATGGATGCCTGTTGAATTTTATAAAATGTTTCTTCTTGCAGTTATTGAAATGATTGTATGCTTTTTTCCTTTAGTCTATGAACGTGTGATGAATTACATTGATTTTTGGATGTTAAACTAAATTTGCATTCTTGTGATAAAACCCAATTGGTCATGATTTTTTTTAATTAATTTTGGCTGTGTTGGGTCTTTGTTGCTGCGTGTGGGCTTTCTCTAGTTGCAGCGAGCAGGGGCTGCTCTTTCTTGCGGTGCGAGGGCTTCTCATTGTGGTGGCTTCTCTTGTTGCGGAGCACGGGCTCTAGGCATGGTCTTTAGTTGTGACACACGGGCTCTAGAGCGCAGGCTCAGTAGCTGTGGCGCACAGGCTTAGTTGCTTCGCGTCATGTGGGATCTTCCCAGACCAGGGATCGAACTCATGTCCCCTGTATTGGCAGGCAGATTCTTAACCACTGCGCCACCACGGAAGTCCCAACGTATTATTTTCTAATATTGAATTTGATTTCTTAATTAAGTTAAGGATTTTTACATCAGTATTCATGAGGGTCTGCAGTTGAGGTCTGCCATTTTCCTGTGATGTCACTGGTTTGGGTATCAGGATCATACTGGCCTTGTAAAGTAAGCTGAGACTGTTTTTTCCTCTAGTTTTTGAAAGAGTTTATACAAGATGAGTATTTTTTTAAATGTTCGATAGAGTTTACCAGGGAAGCAGTCTGAGTTGTTTTTTGTCTTGTGAGTTTTACTAATAGCTAAGTTGTAAGAGATTCGCAATTTCCTCTCAATTAGCAATAAAAAAGGTACTTTATTGGCACAAATAAATTTGAAAATATATTGGGCTTTATCCTGCTTTCTGATTTTGTTAGATGTGGAAGGGACATTTATGAGAAGTTGAGAACCAGCCTTTCCAACTGTGTACTTTAAATATAATAGGGAAATCATTTTATTGTTATATTTTGGCTAAATACTTAATGCTCTTCCTGTTAAAAAAAAATATTTGGTTGCTTATTCACCTTTGTTTTTGTTAATTTTAGGAACTTAAAAGGAGTATAGAAAATCAAGCAGAAAGGAAATTGGAGGGTCAGAATTCCCAGAGTCCTCAGCAGATCTCACAGTGTTTCAACACAAGCTCAGAGCAAAATGGTCATGTTCCTGCAGTGCCAGATACACAACCAGTTCTGCAGTTTGGTAATCCTTATGCAACACAGGAAACAAGAGGTTATTAAAATATTTTTGGTTGGGGTTAGCTGAATGTGGAGGTTTTTTTTGTTTGTTTGTATCTTCCTGGGATTAGAGAACTGTTGGTATGATCAGCTCTAATAGAAATCTTGCTTTATAATAAGCAGTTTTAATGTTTAACACTAACTGGCTTCATCTAGAAGCAGTACACCATGAATGAGGAGTCTATTTGCTTATTGCACATAGTTCTTATTTTTAAAGATCATTTGGGTTAAAAAAAAGACATTTTTTGGATACACTAAAGTGGTTCTTTATATTCTGTTCATCATAGCTATACATGGAGATTCTAATTTTAGTACCAGGTTTTTACCCTACCCTTCCAAAATTTTTATTTCAGATGGAGCAGATGGTGCTTTTTACCCAGATGAAATCCAAAGGCCACCTGTGAGAGTACCCTCTTGGGGATTGGAAGATAATGTTGTCTGCAGCCAGCCTGCCCGAAACCTAAGTCGACCTGATGGTTTAGAAGACCCTGAGGATAGTAAAGTAAATTGAATTTCTATTTTCTGAGCCTGTCCCTTTTATTTTTTGTCCTGTGTAGAGAGTTATGTGTGTGTAGAAAGAGAGAATGTGTATGCTCGTGTGTACACATGATTGCTTACTTGATTTTTTGAAAAATCTGCTTGTATTTAAATTTGAAAAATCAACCATTAATATGCTTCAGACTTATACTTTAGGATTTATTGAGAGAATGACCTTAGAATATTGTAGTTATAAGATAGTTTAATTTTAAAAATTTTTAAAAAATTGAGCTATAATTGACATATAACATGTTTCAGGTGTGCAACATAACGATTTGGTATTTGTGTATATTGCAGAAGGATCATCGTAACAAGTCTAGTTAACATCGATCATCATACAGCTATAGTATTTTTTCTTGTGATGAGGACTTTTAAGATCTACTCTCTTAGCAACTTTCAAATATACAATACAGTATTAAGTGTGGTCACAGATAGTTTAATCTTAATTATCACAGAGTAATTTACTATATTCTTTTGCTTGTAGATGTACCAGGTTGCAAGAAGCAAAGTGTTAATGACAGTGTTATGCTTTGGTGTGCATCTTTTCAGTTTTGCATTTATATCCCACTTTAAGTTGTAAAGTGGACTCTTCGTTATCTTTAGCAAGAAAAAGGAAGAAGTGTGTGTATCATAGTTTTCTTTTTCAGAGAAATACTCTTATAGACATCATTAGTATTTAATCTCTCAGCAGTACAGTACTGTTGATAATTGAATCAGTTTACATGGCATGGCATTCTTTTTATTTCATTTAAGAGATTTCTTCACCATTTAATAGATCCTTTTCCTCATAGCAGCTCTTTTTGGATTTTCTGGTCATTAAGGTGCGTTTAAAAGAAATGCTTTATCATGCTCTTTGCAAGTACAGCGGTATCATGACCTGTTTCTCATTTAATCTAGTTTGCTGCATTTAATTGCTATTAACCTTTGCAGAAACTGATCAGTGTTCAGACAGGCATGATTTTAGCCCTAGTGCTCAACACCCATAATGGAGAAAAATGTATTTCTCTCTTCTGCCTTTTGGCCTCCTATATCCATTACTGGGAATAATTAGGAAAACTGTCAGAACTTTGGTGGCCTATATGAAGTCTAGAGTATCATCTTACTGCTTTATCACACTTTTACTTCACATTTTGCATATTTAATCTGATCATTCTTGGCACAGATGTTACATGTGACAAGCTCTTCTCTTCTGTAGTCATCTGCTTCAGTTTAATTCGTAGAGTGTTCTTTCTGATCTGTGTGCTTTGCCCTCCTGCAAACCCATGAGAAGCAGTGTTAGAGTCTTGTGCTCATTTGCTGACATGCTTAGATTTGGTCATGAGATGGAAGGGGTCTTAATAGGCACACCTTGGGTAATTGTATTTTGCTATCAGAGGATTTTTCACATTAGACAGAAACTAATTTTTATGTACATTCAGACCTTATTTTTTTTTTTAAATTCTTGTCATTACAACAACAAAAATCACTTGCAAATGAAGTGTTTTAGTTAAGTAGTTTTAGTTGGAATATAAAAAGCAGCTCTGAGTTGACCTGTTCCTTTTCTCTGGCTCTTTGCCCTAGAAGTATTTAACAGCCTGGGACCCAGAGCCTTTCAGTTGGGGTTGAAGCGGCTGCACTTCCAGCCCCCTTCAGTCA
This sequence comes from Neophocaena asiaeorientalis asiaeorientalis, assembly GCF_003031525.2. Taxonomy (NCBI): domain Eukaryota; kingdom Metazoa; phylum Chordata; class Mammalia; order Artiodactyla; family Phocoenidae; genus Neophocaena; species Neophocaena asiaeorientalis. The sequence goes on from NW_020174149.1 coordinate 5,678,562, forward strand.
CACCTACCATATCTCCTCGCTTCTGTACCAAAAACTTTCTGTCTCACTCCCCTTCACCTCATAGTTGTAATTATGATGATAGTGATGGCAATAGACATTTCTGTAGTTTTATTGGACAGCTAATGCTTAACACTTTAAATATATTAACTCTTCATAGCTGTCCTATGAGGTAGAAACTACTACTATATTTTATAATGGAGGAAACAGAGACAGACTACCTGGCTTGCTTGAAGTCATACAGCTGGTAAGCGTACAGCCTCATCAGTTTGGCTATGGAAGTTGTGGTTTTACCACCTATCAGCCTACCAAATGACTAAACCACAGGTTCCCAAACTTTCTCAGTTAATGGCACCTTTAGCATCTCAGTAGCCTCCTGCACAGTTTTTGGAACCATGGTCTAAACTCTTGCTACACAAAAATATCATTTTTGGACCAACACTATTGGTATCTCCTGGGAGCTTGTTAGAAATAAGGAACCTCTGGCTCCACTCCAGACCTACAGAGAATCAGACTGCATTTAACAAAGTCTTTCGGTGATCATGCGCTTAATAAAATTTGAGTTGCACTGGTCTAAGCTTCCTAAGGCCCGTCAGGCAAGGTTGGATTACTTTCTCTTCCTTTAACACATATCCCACTTTCCAGTTGTTTTTATGCCTTTGTATAGTGTTTCCCTTTCACCTGACTAGCTTTACTTCTTTCCTTTCTCCTCTCTCTCTGAAAGACTGAGGTTCACACATTCTGTTAATGTGTAGTTTGCAGCTTTCCACATGAATCCTTCACTATGAACCCCCCAATTGAAGACTGACAATTTTTGTATTTACATTTTTTTCTCATGAGTTTTTTAGTTTTTATTCTCAGAAGGCTCTGTGGTTTTCAAAGGGGCTATGACTCCACAATTGTTGGGAATCACTGCTTGAAAGAATCAAGGCCTGTTTCCCATTGTCATGATACATGGAATTTTTTGCCTTTCTTAAATTTTGCCATTTTTCATATGTTGTCTTATTTTTAAAATTTTACTTTGAATATAACCAGTATGTTTTCTGTTTACAAAAGCAGTATATAATTACAGCCAATTCATTTTTATCAAGACTGCCGAGACATTTTTTTTTAATTAATTAATTTATTTTTGGCTGTGTTGGGTCTTCATTGCTGCGTGTGGGCTTTCTCTAGTTGCGGTGAGCGGGGGCTACTCTTCGTTGCAGTGCGCGGGCTTCTCATTGCGGTGGCTTCTCTAGGTGTAGAGCATGGACTCTAGGCACACGGGCTTCAGTAGTTGTGGTGTGCAGGCTCTAGAGCGCAGGCTCAGTAGTTGTGGCGCAAGGGCATAGTTGCTCCACGGCATGTGGGATCTTCCCGGACCAGGGATCGAACCCGTGTCCCCTGCATTGGCAGGTAGATTCTTAACCACTGCGCCACCAGGGAAGTCCCCCAAGACATTTCAAAGGGGAAAGAATAATCATTTCAACAAATGGTGCTGGGACATTTGGATATCCATATGCAAAAAAATGAAATCGGACTTCTACCTCATACCATATACAAAAATTAACTCAAATTGAACCTAAATATAAGAGCTAAAGTATAAAATTCAAAAGAAAACATAGAGATAGATCTTTGTGATGTTAGGCAATGGTTTCTTAGATATGACATCAAAAGCACAAGCAGCAAAGGAAAAAATAGATAAATTAGACATCATCAAAAGGATTACATGAGGGGCTTCCCTGATGGTGCAGTGGTTTAGAATATGCCTGCCAATGCAGGGGACATGGGTTCAAGCCCCAGTCCGGGAAGATCCCACATGCCACGGAGCAACTAAGCCTGTGTACCACAACTACTGAGCCTGCACTCTAGAGCCCGCAAGCCACAACTACTGAAGCCTGCGCGCCTAGAGCCCATGCTCCGCAACAGGAGAAGCCACCGCAATGAGAAGCCCGTGCACTGCATTGAGGAGTAGCCCCCACTCACCACAACTAGCCTGTGTGCAGCAACAAAGACCCAACGCAGCCAAAAATAAAATAAATTAAAAAAAAGATTACATGAATTCTATATGTTCTGATTTTTGTTTTTTTTAATACACACTTCGTTCTAGCTGATGGTGTATCTCTGGTTGGCATCTCTTTTTTTTTTTTTTTTTTTTTTTAATATTTATTTATTTAGGCGCGCCCGGTCTTAGTTGCGGCATGTGGGATCTTCGTTGCGACATGTGGACTCTTAGTTGCAGCATGCATGTGGGAACTAGCTCCCTGACCAGAGATCGAACCCAGGCCCCCTGCATTGGGAGTGTGGAGTCTTACCCACTGGACCACCAGGGAAGTCCCTGGTTGGCATCTCTTAATGCTGAATTTTACCTTCTCTATACTATATAGTACAATGCCTTTCATATACAGTAGAGTCTATTTAAATATTTGTGACTAATGATTTTAGCTAAAGAAATGCTTTTAATTATTTTTATTTTCTGCCTACTAATGTTCAGATTATCTTAGAAAGGTAATTTTTGGTAACAGCTTTATTGAGATATAATTCACATACCATACAATTACCATTTAAAGTATACAATTCAGTGGTTTTTAGTATATTCAGAGAATTGTGCAGCCATCACCACATTCAATTTTAGGACATTTTCCTCACCACAAAAAGAAGCCCTGTACCCTTTAGCAGTTACCTTGTCTCTGTAGAGTTGCTTATTCTGGACATTTATATAAGTCAGATCTTATAACATGAGGTCTTTTGTGACTGGCTTCTTTCACTTAGCATGATGTTTTCAAGATCCATCCATGTTTTAGCATACATGCATATTTAGCTTGAAGAATGTACTGCATTCCTTTTTATTAAATGCTGAATAGTGTGCTGTATGGATAGACCACATTTTGTTTATCCATTTCTCTGTTGATGAACAGTTGGCTCTTGTGAATAGTGCTGCTGTGAACTTATGTACAAGTTTTTGTTTTGAATACCTTTTTCAGTTTGGTTATATACCTAGGAGTTGAATTGCTGGGTCATAGGGTAACTCTATGTTTAACCTTTTTTTTTTTTTTTTTTTTTTTTTGGTCGCCGGGCCTCTCAACCACTGCGCCACCAGGAAAGCCCTATGTTTAACCTTTTGAAGAATTGCCTGATTCCTTTTCCATTGGCAGTGTGTAAGTGTAAGAGTTCCAGTTTATCTACATCTTTTCCCACACTTGTTGTCTGTTGTTTTGATGATAGCCCATCCTAGTAGATGAGAAGTGGCATATCATGATTTTGATTTGCATTTCCCTGATGGCTAATGATATTGAGCATCTTTAATGTGCTGGTTGACCATTTGTATATGTTCTTTGGGAAAATGTCTATTCAAGTCCTTTGGCCATTTTTATATAGGATTATTTGTCCCTTGCCAGATAAATGATTTGCAAATATTTTCCCATCTGTGGATTGTCTTTATATTCTTTTGGTGGTATCCTTTGCAGCACAAAAGTTTTAAATTTTGATGAAGTCAAATTTACCTATCCGTTTTTTGCTTGTACTTTTGTTGTCGTATCTCAGAAACCATTGCTTTATCTAAGGTAGCTCTAGCTTCTAATTTAGGTCTTTGGTTTGTTTTAAGTTTTGAATATGGAGAAAAGTAACTTATTTTGGTATTCTTTTCCATTATGGTTTATTACAGGACATCGAATATAGATAGTTCCCTGTGCTGTACAATAGGTCTTTGTTGTTTATCCATTCTATATGTAATAGTTTGCATCTGCTAATCCCAAACTCCCAATCCAACCACCCCCCTCCACCGGCTCCCCTTGGCAACCACAAGTCTTCTCTCTGTGAGTCTGTTTCTGTTTCGTAGATAAGTTCCTTTGTGTCATTATTTTAGATTCCACATATAAGTGATATCATATGGTATTTGGCTTTCTCCTTCTGACTTACTTCGCTTAGTGTGATAATCTCTAGGTCCATGTAGCTGCAAATGGCATTATTTCACTCTTTTTTAAAAAATTTTTTAACATCTTTATTGGAGTATAATTGCTTTACAATGGTGTGTTAGTTTCTGCTTTACAACAAAATGAATCAGTTATATATATATACATATGTTTCCATATTTCTTCCCTCCTGCGTCTCCCTCCCTCCCACCCTCCCTATCCCACCCCTCCAGGCGGTCACAAAGCACCGAGCTGATCTCCCTGTGATATGCGGCTGCTTCCCACTAGCCATCTACCTTACGTTTGGTAGTGTATATATGTCCATGCCTCTCTCTTGCTTTGTCACACCTTACCCTTCCCCCTCCCCATATCCTCAAGTCCATTCTCTAGTAGGTCAGTGTCTTTATTCCTGTCTTACCCCTAGGTTCTTCATGACATTTTTTTTTCTTAAATTCCATATATATGTGTTAGCATACGGTATTTGTCTCTCTCTTTCTGACTTACTTCACTCTGTATGACAGACTCTAGGTCTATCCACCTCATTACAAATAGCTCAATTTCGTTTCTTTTTTATGGCTGAGTAATATTCCTTTGTATACATATATACCACATCTTCTTTATCCATTCATCTGTCGGTGGACATTTAGGTTGTTTCCATGTCTCGACTCTTGTAAATAGTGTTGCATGAACATAGGGCTGCATGTATCTGAGAAAAGTGACATTTGAAAATAGAGATCTTACAAAATTATTTGCTTTCCTATTTTTAAAATACCTTTAAATTTTATGGAGTTATAATTCAATGATATTCCTTCATTGACATATTACTAGAAATGGATGTTTGGCTGAGCTTAAACAGTAACATCTCATAAAAAGAGAATGTTGATGAATATTACTTAATAATACAGAGTTATAAGGATAAACATTAATTCTTTAGTTTTATATAAAAGTTACCCAGAGTCATTGGTACTCTGTTCTTAATGTGTTGATTTTGGCCTTAGCAAATGTTTCTTGTAGGATGCTCTTGAACTAAAGCAGTAATTATTAACTTAGTAAAAGTTCTATTAAGTGGTGGATCTTTCTTCATTGATATTCATTACTAGCTCCTTAATGATATCTAAATATTTCAATTAATAATTCCTGGCAAAGGTGGAATCATAACAGTTTCAGAAATTCTGATTGTCTGAATCCTAATGATTCAGATGGTGTAACTCAATCATTAGCTCCCGAGTGTGTATTGCTAGTTTGATCACAATTGCATTTTTTATTGTGGTTGAATACACATAACATAAAGTTTACCATCTTACTATTTTTTAGTACATGCTTCTATAGCAGTAAGTACAGATGACCCTTAACGTGAGGGTTAGGGGTGCCAACCCTCCATGCAGCTGAAAATCTGAGTATAACTTACAGTTGGCCCTCTACATCTGTGGCTTCTCCCATATCCACAGATCTGCATTCAAGGATCCAGCCAACCTCAGTTCATGTAGTATTGTATATACTATTGAAAAAAATCCCGCATAAAAGCAGATCTATATAGTTCAAATCCTCATTGTTCAGTGGTCAACGGTATATTCACATTGTTGTGCAACAAGTCTTCAGAACTCTTTTCATCTCGCAAAACAGAAACTCTATACCCGTTAAACAACAACTCCATTTCTCCCTCCCTCTGGCCCCTGGCACCTGCCATTCTACTTTGTCTCTCTGAATTTGACTATTCTGGATACCTCATATAAGTACAATAGAATCATACAGTATTTATCTTTTTGTGATGGGCTTATTTCACTTAATATATGTCCTCAAGATTCATTCATGTTGTAAGATGTCAGAATTTTTTTCCTTTTTAAGGCTAAATAATATTTCATTGTATGTGTATACCACATTTTGTTTATCCATGCATCCATTGATAAGGCATTTGAGTTGTTTCCACCTTTTGGCTATTGTGAATAATGCTGCTATGACCATAGGTGTACCAGTGTATCTGTTTGAGTTCCTGCTTTCAGTTCTTTTGGATATATACCCAGAAATGGAATTGTATCGTATGGTAATTGTATTTTTATGATTGATTAAATGTATTTTGTTGCCTGAGAGATTAACCAATTTTAATACTATTTCAGATGTTCAAACTGGTTATATACTTTGATAAGAAAAACAAGAATGTTTTTTAGAGACTAGATTTTGAGCTGAGCATCTCATGAGAAGTTTTGGGTTTCAAACAGAGCTTCAGTTTACTGTAGCATGTTTCCTTTGCTTAAAAACCAGTTTGCAAATAGAAAGAGTATTGTGCTCATGGGTCTAAAGGTACATGAACAATGTACAGTGGTTTAGACCTTTGTGGAGATTAAAATGCTATTGAAAATATTTTCTTAAGAAAAATTTAATTATTTGGAATTGTTCGTAAATACATTTTAGTGTGGTATTCCCAATAATATTTGCTTACAAGATTATTTCAGCAGTTTAGCTAAAATACTAGGTACTTATACTTTAAAACTTGCTATTCAAAATTCTTTTGACTTGACAACTTTCAGTGCTAAAACTTGATTATTTTAGTAGTTTTGGGTGGAAATCTTGCTAAAATAGAATACTAATAACCTTGATGACTGAAGTTTATTAATTAAAAACTTAATATTGAATGATGTCCTCACATTCTTTTAAGGTGTATAGTAAAGCTGTATGATCCAGTGTTGAAATCCTATTTGATGTTTTGGGTTCTTGTCTGCTTTCCTCTCTTTTTTCACCAGTAGCCATTTTTTGTTGCTGGCAGTGAGCCTGCCTTAATAGCCTCACTTCCTGGGCTAATTTGTTATATGTAAACTAGTATGGTTTGGAAACTAATTAGTCGAGCTTGATGAGTAAAATGGAATAACTGTATTTGGGAGTGAAAATTTGGTCATTTTGCATGACAAGATCACCAGAGACTTTATTATATGAATTGGTTACTCAGATTTTATTACATACTTCCTGGTTTTAAACTATTCTCCCAGTAGGTGATTTCTTATTTCATGAGGACTTACGTCTCATTATTACATCTAGAATTCTACTCTTCAGTTCCTCTCCCCTTTTATTCTGGTAGAAGATACAGAATAATAGTTCCCTTACCAAATTATATATGGCTTAGAAAGTATAAATTGCTTTTTTGCCCCCCTCATCCACATATTTTATAAGCAGACATATTTTTAACATGTCTGATAGGTGGTCTGAACCTAGCACCTTAGCTAGTTCCAGACTCTCTTGTTAGCTGCTTCATGGAAGCAGTGAATTGGTGTGAGCTGCAGCTGTTGTAAAACACAGGGAAAGGTGGTTATGAGATTTTTGGTTCCATTATATTTTTCGCCCCCAGAAAGTTGTATTGTACAATATTATAAATATGTCTCATCAAGAATTTTGAAAAGTAGAATATGAAGACCTTTTGTTTTATTCTTTTTCTTCAATAGCATTTCAAAAATTTTTAAAACATTTATATATGAGAAAGTTTTGTTCATTATTTTATATGTAGTTGTTTAAGCAGATTCATTTTCGGATATTGTTGCTGGAAGGCCTAAGTGTGGCAGCCAGAGTAATGTGGCACAGAATCACAATTTGCCTGTTATACATATGTAAGCTTAGCAGATTCAACTACTAAATCATCTTCCCTCTGTACCTGCAGATTTAAAAACTGTCTGGATTTTACTTACTTAAAGACTTTTAATTTTTGAAGTATATGAAGTACTTCCCCAACATTCCCCAACTTCTCAGTGCCCTATTAGGTTATTGATCCTGTTTTTCTTTTGCCCAGTTATATCCTAAGGGAATCATGTAAACAAAAGTGTTTTCTCATGTGATGCACATGGGAAAAAAAAGTCTCTCACCTCCTTTTTTGAGCTTTTACGGGGCGGGGGGGATAATTGTCAGAATAATAGCTAAGTTACCACGCCTTCCCTTACTGTTCCTTCCCCCCCCCAAAAAAAAATTCAATTTATCTTTTGTTTGGTCACTTAAAATTTCACGTCACATACACTTTTTTGGAACCTCTTCCTATGACAGACCTGACTTATTAGCCTATTAATAGTTCTGGTGCAATCATGACTACCCAGCAACATAAGGACTTTAATAAGTGCCTCTTCCACCTGTTGTGTGCTGTTAGTTCATGACATGAGAGAAGCTAACAAACTGCTTAGGGGAAGAAAGCAAATGGGCACTTCAGATGATGTGGCTGTTTTGGATATGAAGTGACAGTCTGTGTTTGGATATTGATGTAGCAGCAGTGTGCAAATCTATAAAAAGTGACTAGAGGGATGCAGGCATGGAAATTCAAACCAGCATTTTCTTTCAGATTCAGACTCAGATTTACAGGGTTTTAGGAGTCCTCCTTGATAATGTTAATCAGATATTTAAATTTGAATCTGATTGTTTTACATTAGGGTTTTTGAGGCCTGTAGTTTGGTGCATTGCTTCACTTTAACATGGTTTTCCAGTTGGATTTGCTTGTGTATTTGCCCCAAAACATATACACACACACACACACACACAGAGTTTTCCTTTATTTATAATTTCTGCGTATTGTGCAGTGGATATATATTATCCAAGAAGATCCTGCCTATCTTACAGATTAATAGTCATTAAATGAGAATAAAAGGAAAAATAATGCAGTCTTAAGATTTTTATGAAAGTGGTCACCCAGTGTATGGAATGAAAAGTCGGTAAAGTTACCTACATATCGGTCAAAAAAGTCTATTGATCTCTACTTCATTCACACACACAGGTGTAGTATACTCTCCATTCCACTGAATACTGCTTTTTATTTCAAGGTATGACTTAGTCCATAGTGAAATACTCTCTAAAAAACAAAAAGTTACTTTCAAACATGTTTACATGAAAATCTAATTTAATGATAATAGAAGTAAATTTTTAAAGTGTAATCTTATTTCCTTTATACGGTGCTTGATTGAATTAATTAATTGAGGAACTTCTATTCGGTTTCACTTTTCTCAAAAGTTGCACAATTATTGTTTGCCTAGGAAGATGAGAATGTGCCCACTGCCCCTGATCCTCCAAGTCAGCATTTACGTGGCCATGGAACAGGCTTTTGCTTTGATCCCAGGTAATTTTTCTCTTTCCTGTGTAGAATTGGGATTACCTGTGGCTCTCAACGTATGGTCCTTGAAAATTTGTTAGAAATGCATATGGTCCAGGGCCCTAACTCAGATCTTGTTGAACCCCAAATCCTTGCTGTAGGGCCCAGCAGTACATGTCTCAGCATGCCTCCAGGTGGTTCTGATGCGTGCCGTACCTTGAGGACCAGTGCTGTAAACACCTTTAGTTGTTAAACTGAATGAACACTGTTGGGAAGCTACAAGTTGTATGAATCTTTATAGTTTTACAAAAGGCATATTTTGTTAGTTAAAAATTGAAGAATTCTTGTCACTGAGCCTCATTTCACATAATGTGATTGTATTTTTTGGATTTTGATGAGAAAAAGATTTTCTTTGTCAATCTAATTGTAAAACTAAAGTTAGAGGCTTTACAGTTGTCAATAGCAAGCTTTTAGGAGCAGAAAAAGAGGTTCCTGGCGTAACTGAAGAATTTCAAGGTAAGTGTTAGTATGCATATCAGCTTAACTAGATAAATGTAACCTCACTGTATCTGAAGGTTACTGCTGTTAAAAATCTGTTTATTAGAAATAGGTAATTCTTTCATTTTATTTCCTCAAGCTTTGATGTTCAGAAGAAATGTCCACTTTGTGAATTAATGTTCCCTCCCAACTACGATCAGAGCAAATTTGAAGAACATGTTGAAAGTCACTGGAAGGTGTGCCCAATGTGCAGCGAGCAGTTCCCTCCTGACTATGACCAGCAGGGGTTTGAAAGGCATGTACAAACCCATTTTGATCAGAATGTTTTAAATTTTGACTAGTTAATTTTTATTAGGAGTTAATAATACAGTTCAGCAGTTGGAAAAAAACACACCTCAGACCACTAAGGAGACCACAAGGTGTCACTTTCACGTACCCTCTATTGCACTTTTCTGACCAAGAGCTACTTTGAGTTTGGTGTTACATAGTGTCAGGGTCAGTCCTTGGTTTATCACTTATTAATAAATATAATTTTAACCTGTTAATCTTACCTGCTTAAGAAGTTCTTGTGTGTTTGTATCTTTATTTATTCCCCATTTTGAAAAATTATATGAATGAAGGAAACGGATTTTAATGTTACCACACTGAAAAAATAGGTATGTATAGTGTATTATTTAGCAGAATATTTACACATCTCTGTTGACCTTGTTGATTGAGCATGACTACTAAAAGTTATGTAACACAAAGAATTTATCATAAGTCTTGCAAAGTTATTCTTTTGAATACAGAAACTTCATAATTTAGCCCATGAAATGTTTTTTTTTTAACCCTCTTTAGAAAGGGAGCTGCATGTAGAATGAGATCACATGCTTCCAAGATAGCAAATATCCTTTTTATATTTGAAATGTTTGCTTTAGGAATTAATAGAATGCATATTTTGCTAATTTTATGACTAAAAAATTTTAGAATATCTGATTATTTTTAAGCCATCTTAAAGCTGTATTTCTATCTGATGGGGAAATGGAACAAGATATGTCAGTGTAATTGTTTCATATTAAATGATCTACTAAACAGTGATGGTTGTGGCATAAAATCACAGAAAATGTATGTCTTTTTTCACATTTTCTTGATGAGTATAACTTTGAAAAAATGTTCTCAGTGATTAAATATGCATAAACCCAAATCAAACTATCGTGTTCGTTATGACTCTGCTGTATATAGTATTCATTAACATTATAGTAGACATTTTAGAAGTGTGTAATTTCATTGTCAAATTTATTTGTGATAGTTTTTCATTAAGTCTAGCATCTTGAATGTCTTTTTGGTCTGGGTCACTAAAAAAATTTTCTGAACTACAGTCCTTTCCCCTTTTAGAATATGAATGTTAAGGATTTAAAGTACTGACTTTTTGATTTTGCTGTTTTTGTGGTTATCAAAATATTTAAGCTTGTCTTAAGCAAACTAGCTATCTAAGATGTTAACTTAATATTCAGTGTAGTGGCATTTTGGGGTACTGTTTGTGAACCGCATATACACCATCTCACTTGTATTTGTTTCTAGGAGCAGAATTCATGTATCGTTGGAATCCTTTAAAAGGTGTGAGTCTAGGGCAAAACAGTATTGGGCAGTCAGATATCAGGACATGGCAGACCTGGGATGCAGCGGTAATGAAGACTCCATGTTTTAAGCTTCTGGATAGGTTATATGCTAAGCAGAATATATTCAGGTAAAATATGTTCAATGATATGAACATTTTTGTTCCATCAGTTAATAATTATGGACCATATACTAACCTAAAAGCATCCTTTGAATATTGTAGTGCTACTACCAGTGAAATGAAATTGTCCATCATACTAACCTAGGCAAAACACTGATGAAGTCTACATGTCAGCTGAATTCTGCCCCCACCCAAAAAAGGCAGCCTTAGAACAAGGTACTGAATGGATATGTTCGTTTCTGTGGCAAACTTGATACTGGTCTTTATAATGGATGCTAATGAAAATAAAGAGCCATGTTTATTTTGGGTCAGAGGCAGTTTATTTTAAATGTGATTTCATTTACATTTATAAGCAGCTTTTCTTGACAGCAATTTTGTTTCATTAAGTTGCCTTCAGTTCTAAAACAAACCTCTGTTGCTTTCAAACTTAATGTGCTCTGTCCTGAACAAAACATATGAAAATATAATTTAAAGCACAGTTTTCACAGACACAGTACAATACATTCACTATACACGGTATAACAAAATATTCCCATCCTTACCTGTTTAGTAATACTGTCACGATGAATAAGTAAATAGAAACTGGAAATTTTTATAGTTGAAAGAAATTTAACATGCACAATGACTATTTTATGACTGTTTGTTTAGCTGTTGAACTACTTGATCCAGCCTACAGTTTCTTGCACTAGAAGGAGCGAAGCTAAATAATAATTGCTGGCCTAAAAAAATTTTGGTCAATTCTAGGTAGATATGAAATAGCCAAGTAGGGCCTTCTTATGCACCAACTAGTGGCTTCTCATGTCTGTATCACCCTTTAAAACATAAAGGATAACACTGTATATTCAGGACCAAGACTACTCTTCAGAGATCTGAGGACATTTTTAGTGGGTAGTGTCTTTATAAATAACTTTTAAATCCCTCATTATGAGGGATTCACAATTTAAGAGTGTATTAATAGAAGCTTACCCATCTGGCTAACAGAATTGTCTTCCTTTCAAAACGTCTGAAAAACTGAGGAGGGAGGAACACCTGCTTTCCATCTGTAAGACTTTCAACAAATGGAAACACGGGAAGAAAGTTATTTTACAAGCATTTCGAGTTTGATTTTCATCAGTTTTGTGGGCAGTTAGCCATCTCAAAGCAATTTTTATTGCATAATTAGGCAATTGGTAAACTCATGTTTAAGGAATAGCACTTGGGAGAAATGAACACTCAAGGCATGATGGTACTGTTGGTAAGAAAAACGTTAGGAATGGTCCAGACGTAGGTTATACTCTAATGGGTCACGTATTAGTCACTGACCACCTGCTGCAAGAAGCACTTACCTGTCAATAAGGCTCAATTTCATATTTCAGCAAGATGTCTTACAAAGCTAAACAGACATTTCCAGTGGGAATACAGACATCTACAATGTGATGGAAAAAGTGCCTTTAAAAAAAGTCTGAAAACACAATGAGCACGAGGAGGCAACAGGGGTCTTAACAAGATGCTCCTCTTTGAAACGCGCTTGGCATTTTAATTCTTATCTGCAACCCGTAGGTTGTTTGTTAGGGCAGCGGTTGCAAGAACTGGCAACACATAAACATCACATCTGTTGGCAATAGAGAACGACAAAGTGCTTTAAAACTCCACCTAAAGATGAAGATAGAACTAAATTTCACACACACAAAATTTGCACTTAAGTATTTCAAAGTGTTTCCTAACAGATTTCAGGGGAAAGTATTTCACTAAACTGGTATCTTGGTCCACAGACATCAATAGGCATAAATTGAATCCCTTGCACCTAGCAGGCACTCAATGAATGTGTGTTAATGAGTGAACTGAATAGACTTTTTGTACAAAAATGCCATTTGTAACACTAAAATGATTGGTAAGTCACATGGCAAGATTTTCAGCTTTTTAAAGGTCTAAAGGATTTGCAAGATAATATAAAACACAGAAAGCACACCTTTTATGCATGTTATTTAAATATGAAAATATTTTTAGCATATTATGTTAAACATTCTTTCTTATTTATATTTCCGTTACCTAAAGTCTTTCTAGTCACAGGTACTAACTAACTCCATTATGTAAGGCATGGTAACCAGTTTGACAGTGAAGGTATTATTTTGGTTTTGAACACAATGAGTTGATGTGTTGAAAAACTTCAACCAATCACATTATAATCTTGGGGGAAAAACCCTCAGTGCGAGCCCCTCCTCCCCCGCAAATGATATCACTGCAACACAGCTAAACAATACACAACATGCCCTCAATTTCTGTCTTGTTTTGGGGGAAATGTGCTGAAAAACCTAGAGCTTTGTTTAGCACCTTATATCAAAGTAATGAAAATGGGTATGATGATTACATGTGCAAATGTACAAAATCATTAACTCTACAAAGATACATCATTCCAAAATTACAGAAAAAATTTAAAGCATGCATTTATTCTTTAAAGGGTTGCTGAATGCTTCCCCTGAAAAAAGGTGGCTGTTTTCAAAATCAGCAACTGCTGGTGAGGATTTCTTGGCACAGTTATGACCAGCATGTTACTGCTGCATCTTCCTGATAATGTCGGCCGACACCGGGGGATGGAAATTGATTGTGTGGTGCCGCAGGCCCTGAGCTGTCTTGTAACTCTTACCACAACGACACTTGAATGGTTTGCGGACACGAATCTGTGTTCTGTGGCCATTCTTAGCATGGTACTTTATGCCATTCACATTCTGTGGAGAGGACAAAAATATCACCTATTAGACGGAGTCACACAGTGTCAGATGGCGGGGGAAACCTCAGTGCAGGTCTGACTGCAACTGGACAGCTCCTGGATGGCAGCTGTAGACAGAACAGGCTTTTTCGCGAACTCGCAGTCGTGTGTTAATCGTGGGCGGTGCAGACTAGGTCATGCACACAGCTCACCCAAGGCAATTTCAAATACTCCTCAGTTACCCTGAAAGTACTGACTTCTGACTTTTTTACATAAAATACGTATTTAAGACCCAGACTGTATAAAGAGGCACAGCTCCCTCTGAATCTTGTTTCTACTCTGAAGAATGTTAACGATGAAAAATTACATACAAATATCCTCAAGATGGCCCCGAAAAAAATCTAAAGAAAGAAAACATAGGTTAGGGTAATGAAGTTCAAGACGTGTATAAATTCTTCATTCGGAAACTCAGCTTGTGTCTTGCTCCCAGCCAACCATGATAATCCCTACCGTATGTAGGGATTTTTGGTCCATTTTCTACTCTGCATTAAGCCAGTATCTGTGCCCAAATCTTGCCCCAGCACTGTTGTGTGTGTTAAATAAACACCTATGGGCAGACAAGGCCCTACTTTTATTTACGTACTATTCCACACATACAGTGAACTTTAAAAATGTTAGGTTATTAAAGCCTCAGCAACAGAAAAGTTCCAAACTTCAAATTGGCCTACAAATCCTAAATGATAACATGAAATAACAAAACGCTTTCTGGATTTGTTAATTGGTTTTGCTACCTCACTTGCACATTCTATTTAAGACGTCATGCCTAGAATCACTCTACAGATTCAACCAAGTTAGTTTTGCTTATCCCAATTACATGGTGAGTAAACAGGCTCAGGACATTGAGTAAACTGATGGAAGATTTAAGTAAGAATAAATGGCAGAAGTGATACTAGAGCATAGGTCTTAATTTCCAAGTCAGCTACTGTCAGACTGAGGAGTAAGGGAAAAGAGAAGACAGGAAGTTGTTGAGTACAGATCACCAGAAGAGTGGACTGTTTTCTAAAGTATTATCTGAATCTAGGCCCACTGAGGCCAGTCCTGTGCCCAACGAAAGGTTTCCAACATAGCCGTCTTCTACTTCATAGGATGCCCTTATCGAGCTCCCAAAGAATAAGAACAAACTGCAGTTGTTTCCTGAGCATCTAGCACTGTGCCTGGCACATAGTAGCTGCTCCACTAGTACCTGTGAATGAATGAATTTGTTAGAGCATGCCTCATTCTGGAAGAAATTGAGAGTTGCCATGAAACAAAATATGTTCAGAGGTTACTATTTATATTTCCCTATTGGAGATTCACAGTGCACATTAATACTTTTTCAAAAGTCCTATGGAAGAGAATCCTCTCGACTGTTGAACCCAGGGGTGACAAGTAGCAACCAGTTGTCTATGCCTTGAGTCTGAGGGCTGTCCAGTGAGTTGAACCGCAAGGACAGACACGACTTCTTCCCTGAACGTCCAGCTGTTGGCCGTCTGCGCCTTCAGCCCTTGTCATCCCTGCATTAATCCCTGCCTGCAGGGCGACCAGGCACTTCACTGGTCTTCTAGAGGCATGCTGGGGAGTAGGAGATTGCTGCGCTGGGATGTGGGGAGGGCAGTAATGGTGCAGAATCCGACCCGTTAACAGAGATGGGTAGATACGCCCTGCCAGCCCCTTGCTGCTCCAACCATCCCACCAGGGGCCCAGGCACATGGGTAAAGAAGCCAACCTGTGTTATCTAGCCCCAGCTGGTACCCTGCTGCAGTGGCATGAGAGACCTAGGTGAGAGCCACCCAGCTGGAGCCAGGCAACAAAGATAAGCATTGTTTTAAGCTATGGGAGGGAGGGAGATGGGGAGGAAATAACTGTTTTATGATCATTAGAAAAAGACTGTCAACTTTCTAATAGTTAACATTATGGTGGGAAGTCTCCTGACTCACAAATGCTTAATAATTTACATCTGCCTGCTTAATAATATTCCATTTATTAGCTCAACAGATACTCACTGAGTACCTCAGTGAATGAAGGGTTACGAAAACATTCCTGTGGATGAAGCGCTACTAAAACATTTCATGTCCTCGCTTTCACAGGGAACTTGTTGCAAGATGGATCATTATAAATCCAGCTACCCCTGTGCCCCAGTGCCACTCACGCCTTGTCAGAAAAGAGAGGAAGCCAAAAATAATAAACATTTGAACAACAAACAAAAAGGCATATAGCAACTCCCAGCAGGACCAGGTCTTAGATATTCCATCCAGGCCCGAGTTTTTTGTTTGTTTTTTTTCAAATAACTAATTAGGTGAGGGAAGGTTTGAAACCAGAAATTGCCAAAGCCCCCAGAAGCCACTCCAACATGAAACCAGATCTGGAGTTCAACAGGGGAAGGACACGCCCAGGGTTGAGTTGATTCCAACAGGTTTCGTGGTCAGTTCCCAGCTGGATTGTCAACACTGTGCTGTGCGTGGCTATGGGACTGACACACATGTCAGCTTTATTACTCTGGAAAAATTAGGAAGCCAGCTGCATGTGTGGAAACACATGGCATTTCCAGGGTTGGCCAAAGAGCCTACAATAAACTACCTTACTATCTCTTTCTCTTTGTTGCTGTGATTTAAAATGTCCACAAGTGTCATGGGACAGCTTATCACAAATGTTAGTACAAGCTCTAATCAGATGTAAGATTTCCCCCATCTGTTCATTCACAGACAGCAATGGAAACTTCACTTTCTAAGACTTGAGGAGCTTAAAAAGCTTCACTGAAACTCCGAATTGCAGAGACCCTGAAATGAGTTTGGTCTTTAAAAAATATTAATAACAAAAATAAATAATGTCAGGCAACTTGAAAATGAAATACTTATTAAATCCTCTGGTCTCTGAAAGGGGGAAAGGGAATTAAGCTCCAATAGGACAAGGAAGGTCACTACAGTGAGAACTTTTCCTCATGCTGAGAACTTGATAACTACTGTCTTATTCAGTACTCAGGTTTTAAATAAAACTGACATTCAGGACTTTCCTGGTTGGGATAGTGGTTAAGAATCCACCTGCCAACGCAGGGAACACGGGTTCGAGCCCTGGTCCAGGAAGATCCCACATGCCGCGGAGCAACTAAGCCCGTGCGCCACAACTACTGAAGCTTGCGCACCTAGAGCCTGTGCTCCGCAACAAGAGAAGCCACCGCAATGAGAAGCCCGCACACCACAATGAAGAGTATCCTCCGCTCACTGCAACTAGAGAAAGCCTGTGCACAGCAACGAAGACCCAACGCAGCCAAGAATAAATAAATAGATTAATTAATTAGAAAAAGAAAATGAGAGGTACTGAAGGAGAGCGGAGGGGAAGGGGGGGGCATTCTAGGCAGAAGAAATAACACGGGAAACAACTCGGAGACGTAGCTGTACTGCTGGGCCCTGCTCCCTTGCCCTACTCTGTATGAAGTCTGGGGAGTTAGATGCTCATCTTCTCCCAGTTCTGCAAATGCCAATGAAATGGTGAGAAGAGCTGATCCTCAGTCAGTGCCCAAGAGACTCATGGTTGAGAGACTCCCTGCTCACGGGGGCAGGGAATGAGACACATGTGAAGTCAGCCCTGGGAATGAACAAGATAGCAGCAGTTGTGGATTCTGCCCGACTCCACAGCACACCAAGCTCATTATGCCCTCCACTCACCAACACCCACTCCAACCATCACGCAGTAAATAAGATGAAATAATAATAGCAGAGAACACCTGGTACACCCTGCGGCCAGTAACTTCCCAGCAGAAGGAGTTAGACTAAAACTGTAGGGAATATGACCACACTCATGTCAAGCACTTGGTCAGGAGAAGCAGTTATGCATTTGTTCCTGTCCCATGTGCACCGTTATGTGTGCCCAGAAAAGGAAACTCACACTTCCCTCATGGAAGGCAGGACCACTAATTGCAACCCATGTCATTCGCCAGTTAGTGGTACTGAAGCAGTCAGCCTCCGCAGCCCAAGGTTCACGCAATTTTCTTTTGGCCTCAGATGGAGAAACAACACTCCGCAAAGGCCCCACCAACCTAGACACAGACAAACCGCAGGAGGGGAAACTGCTGGAAACTCGAGGAAAATAGAAGCCAAAGAATAATGACAAGAAAATAAAAATGACCAGGGGAAAAGGATGTAAAAAAGGAATGAAAGAGAGGTGGGAAAGAGAGAAGGCCTCATCGTAAAGGGTGTAGCTTATACCACCCCCCCACCAGCTTTTTGGGGTTTTTTCGGTCAGCTACAATCTGGGTTGTTACTTTGCTCTCTCTTTTAACATCGCTGATGTGCAAGACATCCTTTAGACAGTGTTTGGACCCTTGAGAGAAGGCAGCAAGACGGCAGAGCACAGAGGACCAGCTCTCATGAAGCATGGAGAGAAGGCGCATCTGGAGGTAGGCAGGGTACAAGGACAGCATCCCTGTCCAGCTTTCTCCACTTTGAAAGAAAGAAAGAAGGGAAAAATCTTTCTGCAAGCAGAGCTGTCCTCTGGACAAACTAGCTTGTCGAACGATCCCCTGGGCTCCTGAGATAACAATTTTGTTGCCTTCTCACCCCTGCACCCACTTCCACGCCACCTTCTGATCCAGAGGAATGTACATGTGCACCTGGGATACCCAGACAGCACGTCAGGACACCCTGATGGGACCTCACATCTCCATCCTGGGGTTTTCACTGTAGTTTAAACAAAGCGCATCTGTGCTTCCCATGATAAAAATTTAACAGTATATAGATCAGGTGAAATCATGGGCAACTTACCTGTGATACATTTGGGTTTCATGCTTTTATATCAGAAGCAGGTATAAAGAGTATTGAAATAGATTTTTTTAGTGTTCAGAGACACACTGAAGAAGGAGCGATAGGGGAAGTGCTTATGCTGCCACACATTTTTCAAGCCTTTCTTTAAAAACAGTCAATCTGCCGGGGAAAGTAGCATCTCGTCAAATGCACCAGGTATGTTTTTGATTTTTACATTTCTATCTCACAGTTGGATTTTAAAGAGCTGCCAACACCTCATGGGAAAGTTTGCAACTTTGTTTTTCGACATGCCCTCTGGACCCACACTTGAGTGCTGTGGGTGTTCTCACTGTTCTGTCCCTTTGAGTCTTCTTAGTAGAGAATTTGGCGCCCCCAGCTGCCCTGACACCCAGAGGCAGGTCCGAGAGACACAGGCTCTGCACCACCTACAGAGTTCATCGAAGCTAGAGCGGGCGGGTTTGGTGAGAAAAATACCAAAGCTCCCTTTCTCCCGAACTCCTTTCAAGCAAGGGCTTCCTCAGCTGGAAGTAAATGCCCTGCAGCGTTTTCCAAAAGGGCTCTGTGAACCGTCTGCAGAGCCGACCACTGCGGAAGGTGTTTGGCAAATAAACAGGTGACGCATTTGATATTCTGACTGGTCTGACATGAATCTGAAGAATATCAAAGACATGATTCTCCCACCAAAAAACTCTCTTTTGACGTACCGCTCCCACACGGGTCGGTGAAGGGGACAACACACCCAACGGCCAGAAACCAGGGACAGCACTGACCTGCGGGCAGCGTGGGCCCAGTCCTGGCTTTCCGGGGGGCCACCTACTCCAAGCGAGGTGGCACTTCTCTTACCTTGTACCTCTTCTTACAGCCGGGAACCGGGCAGGCGAAGGGCTTCTCCTCGCCGCCGTTCATGCACATGGAGCTGAGGATGGCCTCGGAGCTGATGGCGCTCTCTGTGGTCCAGGACTCGTCGCTGTCCGACTCCTCGTAATCCACCTCCTCCTCGTCGTACTCGCTGCCTGTGGGGCCAGAGGAGAAACACAAGGGCTGTCAGGACGCCCCGCACGGCGGCGGCTCCTGCTGCCCTGGGAGAGAGCGTCCAGGCGCCAAGGGGCAGCAAGTGCATCTAGTTCCCGGGACAGTCCTGGGGGCAACATATCTGCTTTCCCACGGGAGAGACCGGGGAAAGGGCTTCCCAGCCATTCATGGCGAGGAATGAGCTGTGCAAGAGCTTGGACTCAGTATTCTGCGGCAAAGGTGACTGACTGCAAATGTGCTGGGAAGGCTAAAACCAAAAATAACCAACTATGACAGACACACCCCTGCCCCAACACTCACAGGCACGCACACACACACACACACACACACGATATGCCTGACATTACAATGGACAGAATTCTGTCCCCTTAGTTTTATGCTTTATTGGCATGGTAAACACAAAAATCTGCAGGAGGGGGTTACGTTTTACACTTACTAGGTATTTACACTTCGGTGGGAATTAATTTCAGTTCTTTTTCTTTATAAGCTGAGCTGGGAAGACCATGAAGAAATTTAGAACTAAAAGGGTGTTACCCCAAGCTAGGGAGCAGGGGGACGGAAATGCCCAGAGCTCTGAGGGCACAATGTCATCATCATCATCAGAATGCAGGTCCAGCTCCAGGAAGACCAAACGATTCCCTACCGCACCTGTCCTCAGGGAATAGCACCTGCCTTTCAGCTACACAAAACCCTCCCTGGGAGGGAGGGAGGGCTGAGCCATTGCAGCAGACAGCTCAGACAGACGAGGGGATTCCCTTGTATCCTGGTTAAGAGCTCTGCTCAGAACTGAATTAAAAATCTGCTGTGCTGACTTCTGCCCAGGACGGCAGGGATGGAGAACCACTTCAACAAGCAGCCCCTCTTTGCTCTTTTTTTAACGAGGTCCACAGCCTGTTTATTTGGAGCTTTTGCACAATATAACCCGGAAGGACATAATTCTACAGATCATAAACAGTGTAAAATAATATGTTGACAAGTCCTAATGCATTTACAAGCCCCGTGGAATAAATAGGAATTACAGCACAACATCAATAAGAATTATATGGTAGCAATTACAGTTGTGAAGTTCATCCCCCAGGTGTGAGGCTAAATTGCAGCCGGGGCTTGCCTGGCTGCTCCATGGGGCTCCCCCTGCTACATCAATTATTTCAACACCAGATATTGGCATTTTTATTGGGTTTCATTTTAATAGGCATTAATAAGATTGTTCGAAGAGCCAGTTGAGCCAGGAACAAGGACGCCAGCATCTGCGGCGAACACTTAAAAGGATCCAGGAAGGAAGGGACCTCAAGGTGAACGAGTGCCTCGTATGGTTCAGGCGCACTGGCTGCATCAGCTCATTTAGTCCTCTGGTGACCCGTGAGGTGGGGTGTCACTTTCCGACACGAGAGGAAGTGAGCCCTGTGAGGCTCAAGAGCTGCCGCATCCTCAATTAGCTAGTAAGGGAGTTACCTTTTCCCAGGTTGCCTCCCGGCCTCCAGTGCCGGCAGCTCTCTGGGGGTGGGGTGGGGTGTGTCTCTCTCAACCTCCGTGTCGCTGGGCCTCCACCATCTACCGCTCAGAATTCAAAGCAGCCTGCTTTGAAGCCTGTTTAGAAACTCAGGCGGTACGGAAAAAACAATTTGACAAAAATGAGGCTCTGGAATTCAGTGTGGGTTTCAGTAAGCCCCGCTGCGCTTGGCTGGAGCCCCCAGAGACAAGAGACCCAGCTGGGAAGCGCTCGTAGGACACAGCACAGGGGTACCTGCTCTGCCGCGTCCCTCGGTCCATGAGCAAATCTGGAAACCTGTTTCTAAGTAGGGCACTGTTTAGGACGTTTTACTCTTAAACAAATGCCACATGCTGGTGTCCTTTAAATTGCTTGTTAGAAAACTATAAATACTATTTCGCAGAGCTCTTCCACCAGGACTTGAGAAAGTGAGAATGACTAATTTACCCATCTAACTGAAATAATTTGTTAACCTGAATACCAGGAATCGCACAACGTTTACAACTGGGGGCAGCGCGAAAGCCTCAGACCAACCGAGGGCTTAACGAAGCCCAGCAGAAGATAAAACTTCAAAACTCTTCGGGATCAAAAGGGGCCAGGTCTGGGGGGTTAACGCTGTGGACACACTCGCCTGCAAACCATGCAGCATCCAGTCCCAAGTGGGGCAGGTAGGAGGACCACATGATCTACTGTCCGTGTCAGGATGCCTTTGCGAGTGAAAGCCAGCACGGGGACAACAGGCATACACAACTGGGCCCCCACACACACACATCCTCGTCATCGGCACACCACAAGGTCCTTCGGGTGCTTTGTGAAACTATCTCCCCTGGATGGGGGTCGAGAAGGATCTGTTTCTATTTAGTTCTGTCCTATAACAAAGCCGAGCAAGGCCCAACCCTGGGTTCATGCCTTGGCTAGACAGTGTCAGCTGAGTGACCAACTACTTGGCCTCTACTTTCTCTTCAGTGAAATGGGAGGAAAAAATCTCTTCCTTACAGTTTAAAGATTAGAATTATTGTTTATAAAGCACCTGGCACAGGAGGACCTGCACATAGTAAGTGTTCAAAAAAACAGAAGACAGTATAATACTGTTTTTGTAATAATACTATTTATAATACTACATGTAAAATAATATTATTTTTAGAAGGGCCTGTTGCGAAACCAAACAAAAAATAAGATAATTCTGATAGGTTTGGGCATCTCCACCAGAAAAAATACAAGAGGGATTCCATAACAAGAGAGGTGCTGTGCTGGCTGAGGATGGTTCGTGTAGATGCATCTACAGGGGCCAAGCTGGGAGCCCAGGCTGGGAGCCCGTGTGAGCCCTGGTGCTGCCACGGACAAACTGTGTGACCCCAGGCAAGTGATGTTAGCTCTCTGAGTTTTAGAGTCCTCATCTGTAAAATGGGCTGATAATACTACTACCTCTTAAGGTTGCTGTGAGGAGCAACCGAGTTCCTGTTTTTAAAAGTATTTAGAACAGTGATACATGGTAAGCATTAAAGAAGCATTTGGTAAATAAATAGGCAAAAGGTCACGTGAGCAGTTTACTTCATCCACTGTCCCCTCGTTTTCTCGAGGGTACTCACGTTTTAAAAACAGGAGTGGGGGGGTCTACTGTTGCTTGTGTTCCTGTACCCCAAGTGCTACCCTGTCATCAAACAGGAGAAATGTCGCCAGCTGTGAGGCGGGTCCTGCAGCCACAGGGCATCCTGCAGGTACAGGGGTTGCTATTGTCCCAGAAAGCCACACAAGCTCGGACGCTGGCATCCACTCGGTGCGCATGTCTGGAAGCCTCGCCAGCAGGGCCTGCGGTGCTCTGAAGAAAACATCCGAGGTCCCGGAACCTACTGCTCTTCCTCTCTTTTCACACATCTTTGAACCCTAGGAAATGCTAACCTGAAAGGAGTTATGGCTTTAGTTCAGAAACATGTGGGCCAACCCTCTCTGCTTTGTTTTATTCATGTCCTCATGCCTTTCGAAGGAGAAAAGTAACGGGGTTCATTTTCAATCTCTGCTTCACCTGCCATCTCAAAACTAACTTCTGAACGAAGGGATCTGCAGCGCTTGCCAGCCCTCTGCTAGAGATTTCCGCCCCCTGCCCCCCATTTAGGGAAAGCAGGATGGAGCGAGGCTGACTCTCCTAGCAGGGGTCTCCCAGCTTTTCGATCCTCTCCTACATCCCGGTCAATAAGAAATTGTGGGCACTGCCTCCCTGAGGGGGAGCGTGTGTGAATATACTGTTTATAGATGACATACATGTACTAACATATCACTATATAAAACAGATATGCAAATAAAAGGATGAGGATGAAACAGTTTAATAAATATATATATTAATATGAGAAATATTTTCCTTAGTAAGTATAAAGATTTGATATCTCCTTCCTCCACCTCACAGATTGTCTTGTGCACCCACTTTGAAGCCCACTGCCCTCCAGGCCAGCTGGAGGGGTCAAACGGGCCCCATCACAGCCAGCTTTGAGGCTATCAGATATGATGAGCCTTTGGATTGTTCCAGGGGAGAGGTATGGCGTGTTAAGGGATGGATACGCTCATTCATTCACCCTGATCTTGAGTTAATGGGTGATCTCTGAGGCCCCGTGTGAGCCCCACCCTGTCAGCCTATCAGAGCGGGTGCTGGGCTCCAGCCACCAGACAGAGGGAGGATGCGGAATCAATTCAATCCTCTAGTTCTGAGCGCCCATCACCCAGAACCCATAAAATGTTAATCGCCACATCGGTTTCTGAAGAAAAAAATGATAAGAAGTATTTCCTCTGTGTAAAAGAGGAAAAAGACCCCCAAACACCCTACCTGTAGTTGTAAGTAACTGGGGCAGGGAGGTGGGAGGAAAGCATGGGAGTCACAAGAAGAAATTTACCCCCCTGGGGCCCAGAACAGGTGATGGCAGGTGTCCTCCTAGCAAGCAGGGTTGGGGAACATTGAGTCGGTGAGTCGGAATTTTGCAACTAGAAGGAGAGGTGCTCTGCAGTCTATCCGGGCGGCCTCCCTTTCTCCAGGGCTACTGACTGGGGATTCTAGCAGGGAAAGACTAGGCTGTGGTGAATACCAGTTCATCTTCATCTCTCCCTGCTTCTCTCTACCTCCCACCCTTTCCTTCCTACAAGTCAACCCTAAGCCCTGGCAACTGAAAGGGACAAGAGCTCAAACACAAAACAGAAAGCTTGCTGTAGGCCAACACCTCCTCCCCACACTGACCGTCTTGAAGAGTCCAGAGGAGAGCATTCTCACAACTAAAGAGAGAGCCTGAAGACCTTAATTAAGAAAAGCAGATGAAAACCCCATGGATGTGGCTTCTTTAGAGCGACGGTGGCTGGTTCTGCGGCTTCTAGAAGTGCCACCCTTTCCTCTGGGTTGTGGCACCTGGGGAGGCTGTCAGCACAGGGACACAAACTATAAAGACATTGCCCTTGTATCTGAAAACAAAGATTGACTGACTGGGTCAGATTTCTAATTTGGATGAACTTGTTCTCTTAGAAGAGAGAACACCTTCAAAGATCTGCATCTCAAGAACACAGAGGACAGAGGGCTGGGATGCTGGATGAACTGTCAGGGGGGATTTACAATGGGGATTCAGCCAAGCAATTATTTTGTTAGGATGGTTACCGTTTTTGCTGATGCTCTGGTTACAAAGCCCCATAGCTTTGAGGCTCTGTCCAACCTCAGTTCTCCCGTAAGCCCTGTTATTTTTACTGCACTAACGGGCACAATATGAAGATCTGAGGAATGCACAAAGGCATGAGAGCCAAAATGCCTGTTTTCTTTGATCTGGCCTCCTTTTGCTTTACATCATTTGCTACTCAAATTGTTTTTTTTTTTTTGCAGTACGCGGGACTCTCACTGTTGTGCCCTCTCCCTGTTGTGCCCTCTCCCGTTGGCGGAGCACAGGCTCCGGATGCGCAGGCTCAGCGGCCATGGCTCACGGGTCCAGCCGCTCCGTGGCATGTGGGATCTTCCCGGACCGGGGCACGAACCCACGTCCCCTGCATCGGCAGGCAGACTCTCAACCACTGCGCCACCAGGGAGGCCCGCTACTTAAATTCTGGCACTTAATTCTCCATCTAACCTGACCTGTGCCTACTCGGATTTTTTTTTTTGGCTGCGTTGTGTCTTCGTTGCTGCGCGCGGGCTTTCTCTAGTTGCGGTGCGCGGGCTTCTCATTGCAGTGGCTTCTCTTGTTGTGGAGCATGGGCTCAGTAGTTGTGGCACACGGGCTTAGTTGCTCCGCGGCATGTGGGATCTTCCCGGACCAGGGCTCGAACCCGTGTGCCCTGAATTGGCAGGTGGATTCTTAACCACTGCGCCACCAGGGAAGTCCCAACTTGGATTTTTTTTTTAAATAAAAATTGTAGCTGCCTAAGAGCGAGCAAATTTTGCTTTACACATGCATTTCTGGAAGCAGAAGGGGTTGGGAGATCCCTCTGCCATTTAGGTCGTGGGGTGGCTCCTGTGAGCCTGGCACGGAGACAGGTGTTTTCCATGGAACCTGAGGTTCAGGAGGTGAGGGACGTGCCCAAGGTCATCCAGCTAGATACAGGCAGACTGGACTGGTACTTGGGTCTTCAGTTTCAAAGTTTGTGCTTCTTTGATTTATTTTCAAACGGAATATCCGTGATCGAGGGAGATAAAGATTTGACACACAGAGCAAAGCTCTGGAAGTGCTGGAGAGGAGGGAGTCCCAGCCACAGATGGGGCGGGCGTGTGAGCGTGTGGGAAGAACAGGGCTAGCCTCGTACAGTCAGGCAGGGGTGGGCCCTGCCCTCCTGGCTGGTGGCCGTCCGGTGTTCCAAAGAAAAGCTCCATGAGTTGATGTTTTTCAGGCTCTTCTTAGTCTTAGTCCCTAAGCAATTTAAAAATGACTTTCACCAAGGTTAGAATTTCTACAAGAAAATGTCACTTCACCTTGCACGGTCACGGGTAGGAATAGGCAGGCACTAATTTTTCTCAGGTTGAATTTTCCACTGTCATCCTCCACGGCTGCAACAGCGGCCATGGCTCACGGGTCCAGCCGCTCCGTGGCATGTGGGATCTTCCCGGACCGGGGCACGAACCCACGTCCCCTGCATCGGCAGGCAGACTCTCAACCACTGCGCCACCAGGGAGGCCCGCTACTTAAATTCTGGCACTTAATTCTCCATCTAACCTGACCTGTGCCTACTCGGATTTTTTTTTTTGGCTGCGTTGTGTCTTCGTTGCTGCGCGCGGGCTTTCTCTAGTTGCGGTGCGCGGGCTTCTCATTGCAGTGGCTTCTCTTGTTGTGGAGCATGGGCTCAGTAGTTGTGGCACACGGGCTTAGTTGCTCCGCGGCATGTGGGATCTTCCCGGACCAGGGCTCGAACCCGTGTGCCCTGAATTGGCAGGTGGATTCTTAACCACTGCGCCACCAGGGAAGTCCCAACTTGGATTTTTTTTTTAAATAAAAATTGTAGCTGCCTAAGAGCGAGCAAATTTTGCTTTACACATGCATTTCTGGAAGCAGAAGGGGTTGGGAGATCCCTCTGCCATTTAGGTCGTGGGGTGGCTCCTGTGAGCCTGGCACGGAGACAGGTGTTTTCCATGGAACCTGAGGTTCAGGAGGTGAGGGACGTGCCCAAGGTCATCCAGCTAGATACAGGCAGACTGGACTGGTACTTGGGTCTTCAGTTTCAAAGTTTGTGCTTCTTTGATTTATTTTCAAACGGAATATCCGTGATCGAGGGAGATAAAGATTTGACACACAGAGCAAAGCTCTGGAAGTGCTGGAGAGGAGGGAGTCCCAGCCACAGATGGGGCGGGCGTGTGAGCGTGTGGGAAGAACAGGGCTAGCCTCGTACAGTCAGGCAGGGGTGGGCCCTGCCCTCCTGGCTGGTGGCCGTCCGGTGTTCCAAAGAAAAGCTCCATGAGTTGATGTTTTTCAGGCTCTTCTTAGTCTTAGTCCCTAAGCAATTTAAAAATGACTTTCACCAAGGTTAGAATTTCTACAAGAAAATGTCACTTCACCTTGCACGGTCACGGGTAGGAATAGGCAGGCACTAATTTTTCTCAGGTTGAATTTTCCACTGTCATCCTCCACGGCTGCACAGTCCCCATCGTGGGGGCCTGAGGCAGGCAGGACAGTGGCTAAGGGAAGTGCCTTTGGGTGGGCCCAAGAGCTCATGCCAGCATTTCAGTGTGGGAAATGAGCAAACCTAGTAGGTAGGATTTCATAGGGCAGGACTATAATAGATTCTACGGGACTGCCGAAAGATTCCTCCTGGTCGTCGGCCAAGGAAGTAAAAATCAGAGCTGGTTTCATGAATCACATGAAAAGACAAGGGGGCCCAGAGTCCGTGTATACACGTACATCCATATCCACCCACCTGGACGAGCCCACTTCATGGCCCAGGAGCCAGCTGAGTGTTTCCGTCAAGCTCACCCTCACTTGCCACAAGGACCACTTCAAACCTTGTTCACCCCCTCCAGCTTCTACCCAGCGCCTCTGTCCTCTGCTCACCTCTTTACTCTGTGAAGATGACCCTGACCTATTTTAGTGCCTATAGGGTTCTCGTTCTTTGTATTTATAAACAGAGTGACACACAGATAGATAAAAATAAGTCAACCTTTTCCAGAAACCCAATAGGCCACATTTTTCTTTCCACACAGATCATTAATATTCATGCAAAAGTGATAACTGCAGTGACAGCAAATTCAAACTCTCCTGGGGTGTCAAACTCTGGCAAGGACATTAGCAAAGAGCTGCCTTTCTGCCTTACGGACTTATCATTAAAAATTAGCTTTAATTGGTACTGACCCACTTTATACGAGCTGAAGCAACAACAAATCTGAATGAACTGACAATGTGTGATTACGATGGAAGACACACTGTTGCCTCTGGGGACCATCACCAAGTCTCAGAACTTCTTGACCTCCTAGCTCCTGGCCTCCGCTCATTCCTAGAATTTGATTCTCCCCTGCCTCCTCCTTAACTGTGGAACAGGTCCTGGTTCTCCAAGTCAGAAGTAATGCCTCCCTCACAGGACTAAACACTTTCTAATGTATTAGGAGGCTCTTGGTCATTACCTTTGGTAATGACCACAGTGCCCAGGGCAGTGCTTGCACTTAAGGAGCCAACAGACATGTGTTTGTTGAATGAATGAATGAGGGAATACACTTCACAGACTCTAGTGGTAGAAAGGGAGCCAAGATTACACAGTCTCTACTCTTGGCCTCCTACGGTCTTAAACAAAGAGAAGTAAATTAGATGATCTCAGTTGCCTGCTTAAAACCCTCCAATGGCTTCCCACAGCAAGGAGTAGATCCACACCCTGTCGTGACCTTACTCCATATCGTAGTTGCTTGGATCTTTACTATCTGGAGGACTTTTTTTTTTTTAATACGAAAACTTAACAACTACTTATGCAGTTGACCCTTGAACAACATGGGTTTGAACTTCATGGGTCCACTTATATGCAGACCTTTTCTCAATAGTAAATACTTAGTACCACACGATCCTTGGCTAGTTGAATCCATGGATATGGAGGAACTGTGGATATGAAGGGCCAACTAAATTATACTCAGGTTTTTGACTGCGTGGAGGGTTAGCGCCTCTAGCACTGTCCCCGCGCACACATACACCGGTTTTCAACAATCAATTGTATTTGGTTTAGTGCCAAATTTTTACACCTATAAACCTATCTAACAGACGTTTCTAAATATTCAGATGCTATTAAATAAATATAAACATTATCTAAAAATAGACTGCACTTACACATTTAAGTGTTGGTTACAAACTTAGATTCTACACATTTCAACAAAATGACGCCAATTTACCATTTAAGAAGATAAGCTTAATATCTTAAAAACAGACAAATCATACAAATGATCACAGTGACCACAAAACCTCCATTTAACCTATTACACAAGTTGGCCTTACAGATTTATTTCTTCATTATTTCCATCCTTAGGTTTGGCCTTCTTGGGGTACAAGAATCTGGTGACTAAAAGAAACAGGAGCTGATGTTGGCCAGTGGAAGATACGGGTTCCAAGTTATTGAACCAACTGACCCTTGGCGAGGGTCATCAGGGCAACATGGTGCAAGAGTGAGTCTGCATTTCCTGGGCTGGATGCCTAGGTCTTCTTTACTCAAGGTTTGCTCGTTCCACAACAGGATTTTTAAAGCCCCTGTCTTTCCTGCCACTTGATGTCTTCAGTATAATCCCCAGGCCTGCTGGAGAACTCACCTCCCAGGGGACCAGGGATTCCCTGCCGGCCACGCGGCTCCTTCCCCCATCTGGCAAGCCACTCCCACTCAGGACCTCTTCCCACTTGTTTGGGACCAGGGTGTCAGCTGGTCTTTCCTACTCTTGCCCCAGTTGCTACTTTTCCTGCAACTATAAGGCTTACTCACAATTCCCTGCCAATCTGCTAATGGAGGTGGGGAAAAAGAATACCTATATTTTATAGACAGACATCTACTTCAACACAACCCCTACCTATGCCGACACTCCCAATTTTGCTGTAGCAAAATTTATAGAAATATAAATGCACACTATTATTTTCACTGTCCTTGTATTATAGCTACTTTGGGGCATACTTTATATTAATTTCCCCATGTTAAGTATCATTTTGGACCTAATGATTTTCACCAATTCAATTAATTACCAATTAATCAATTACCACCGATTCCACCAATTCAATTAATTACTATTAATGGTAATTAATAGTATGATTAATTAATCATACTAACTTGGCCCGCAGAAGGCCCCTTTGGCCATGCCTCGCAGCATGTGGGATCCTAGTTCCCTGACCAGGGATTGAAGCCGTGCCCCCTGCAGTGGAAGCGTGGAGTTTTAACCACTGGATCGCCAGGGAAGTCCCTCCATTATCCTTTTTTAATGAAAAATTTCTTCTCTTTAATCAAAGCCATCATTGTACACAGTAAAAAAAAAAAAAGATAGATCTATGAGGCTATAATGAAAAAGAGGAGGCCTCTGTCCGGCCCGTTCTCCCTCTCCACTCCCCCATGGCAACCAGTTACGAGTCTTTTACCTGGATTTACTCCCCACTGCTAAATAGCATGCCTCTATTGCTATTTTCTGATGTTCAGTTTTGGGTATCTATTGACCTCCCTACACAAGATAAGAATTCTGATCTTTCACGTATTTCCCAACCCTCCTTCCATCCTCCCCCTCCTCCTAGCAGAATTCCATTATAATATTTGATTTCATTGCTATTCAATGTCTGCATCCTTAGGACCAGGCCATGTAGCAAACTAGGATCAGATTTTTGTCGTCCTTGCAGTTAGTAAACACCACAGCCATAGGCTATTTGGCTGTTGTCATCTTTCTCACCTGCCTCCTCCTCCCCTCCTCAGCAGCAACATCGTCATGAGGACAGCTGACACTTACCTGAGGCTCACCACGCACCAGGCACAGTTCTAAGCGCTGTTAACTCATTTAAACCTCACAACGGCCCTATGAGGCTGGTACCTACTACGATATCTTCATTTTACATAAAACGGAGGCTCAGAGAGGCAGAGTGCCTCGTCTGAGGTCACAAAGCTCTTCCATGGCAGAGTAAGGGTTCTAATCTGGCCGTCTGGCTCTAGAGCTTGCCTTCCTAACTGATCCACGGTCCTGCTAACTTGAATTCATCCCCAGCTCCGGAAGTGTAACTCTCTCAGCACGTTCAAACCCATCAGGTGTTTGGCTTTATTCCCCGTTACTTCTCGCGGCCCCTCCTCCCCGACTCCTTGCTCTTTCTCCCTTTGCCATCCACCTCCCAGGCCTGCTGCACAGCTGTCACCTTGCATCCACCCCCCCTTCCTCACC
The DNA here is from genome assembly GCF_003031525.2 of Neophocaena asiaeorientalis asiaeorientalis. Lineage (NCBI taxonomy): Eukaryota > Metazoa > Chordata > Mammalia > Artiodactyla > Phocoenidae > Neophocaena > Neophocaena asiaeorientalis. Next base: position 5,709,528 of record NW_020174149.1, read on the forward strand.
ACCACCAGGAACTCCCATTGCCTCTCCCGATGGAGGGGGTATCCCTTTTTCATAGATTCCATGTCTTTCTCTTTCTCTGTTTACTTCTTGCTTGGGTCACGGGAGGTAAAATGTCGACTCCCTGGCCTGTCTGAAAATGTTTCTTCTACCCTCACAGTTGATGGTAGCCTCTGAAGTTCGTGCCCGTCTTCTCTCGGGATTTTGAAGGCATTGCTCCAGTGTTTCCGACCTCCTTCGGGTGCTGCTGAGAATCCCCTGCCACACCTGCTTCTCAGAATATGTCTCCCTCTCAGGAGACTCGGGAGCTTTCTTCCTTGTCCTCACGTTCAGAGGTATCTGTCGCTCCAACTCTTTTAAAAATTATATAGAACAGGGGCTTCCCTGGTGGTGCAGTGGTTGAGAGTCCACCTGCCGATGCAGGGGACGCGGGTTCGTGCCCCGGTCCGGGAAGATCCCACGTGCCGCGGAGCGGCTGGGCCCGTGAGCCATGGCCGCTGAGCCTGCGCGTCCGGAGCCTGTGCTCCACAACGGGAGAGACCACAACAGTGAGAGGCCCGCGTACCGCAAAAAAAAAAAAAAAAGATGAAAAGAAAAAATGAGCCTCTTTCTCATCAATGCTTTCTTATTATGCCTCAATCCTTGTCTTCTGTCTCCTTGAGACTTCAAAGAATCCCTCTGTACTTCTCTCACCTCATTTTGGAGTCAACCCCACAGCTTGTTCCTAACTCTGAGTTTTGGTACCTAATTTCCCAGCTCTCCATCTTGGTGAGAGGAGAAAGAAAGTGCCCCCAAAGCACAAGAAAATAGTGTCTGCTTTATTGTTCCCACATCTTGGCTATCTTTCAGGCAAAAAAATGAGCAATGAGGAACAACAATGTCCCTGCAGTACTGAGAGGATCTCAGTGACATCGCTATCCCACCTCTCCTCCGTCCTCATCGGCTCCACTACTTTACCTTTGCAGGAGATCAAAATGGCTCCTTTCCCCTGAGCCTTCCAGTTGCTGCTCCAGATTCATGGAGACTTAACATAAAGGTTTCCTGTGGCAACAGGCAACTCTTTTTTTTTTTTTTTTTTTTGCGGTACGCGGACCTCTCACTGTCGTGGCCTCTCCAGTTGCGGAGCACAGGCTCCGGACGCGCAGGCTCAGCGGCCATGGCTCACGGGCCCAGCCGCTCCGCGGCATGTGGGATCTTCTCGGACCGGGGCACAAACCCGTGTCCCCCGCATTGGTAGGCGGGCTCTCAACCACTGCGCCACCAGGGAAGCTCAACAGGCAACTCTTAAGACCTACTTCCGATGCAGAAGTGTTTTCAAATTGCGACTCGTAAGTGGGTCGTGAAATCATTTTTGTGGGGCACAATCAGCATTTAAAAAAATAAAAGGACAGAATGGAATAGAAAGTATCAGAGTGAGATGTGTTTGTTAACACTTGTTTCAGGTATGTGTCTCTGTAAAAATCATTCGGACCACATGTCACAGGAAGAAAGCATAAAGCCATTTTTAACCACCAGCATCTCATTTATAGAACTTCTTTCTAAAAGAACCAACATTTCATCCAGAGGAAACAAATCAAACAATTTGAACCGACATTTAAATAGGGTATAGAACAGGCTGAAACAGAAGAGAAAGGTCGTTTTTGGTGCCTGTCCATAAGGCATCGTGTCGGCCAGCAGGAACCTACAATGTAACGGGGAGGCAGGCTGTCAGCAAGCAGACCTCAGGGGCACCAGGAGGGCACACACAGGGTCTCCCGGTGAAAGTGACAGGCACGTATGATGGAGAGGAAGTATGAAGACAGTTCTTCACTGATTCAGGTGTCCTTTCGGACCATGACACTTCACATTTTTTTGGAATATTCTCCAGGGAAGCCAATCTTTGTTTGTGGAGTGGGCAAATCTGCTTCTAAGAAATGGCCCCAAGTCGTTCAGGGCCCTCCTGCTGAATTACAAGGTTCCTGCAGGGTGCCCTGGACTCTTATTACCAACTGTCATCAGGTTGCTGAACAGAATAGGTTCTCAGAGTTTCGAATCTTGCAGCTGAGCTAAGGAGCTAAGGAGGGCTGGCCAGCAAGCAGGTGCCTGTGAGGGGTGAGTAGCTGGACCCAGAGAATCACACCTGCCCGGCGCAGGGAAGGAGCTGCAGGGGAGCCGGGAAGGGGAAGGACTGGGTGTGTCCAAGGGCGGCTGGCAGACTTGTCTTGCCCGTCACCCTCACGTGTCTCCTGGGAGATTGCCATCGGAGGGTGGGCTCCTCAGGCTGGGTTGCTCTAACTCCCGGCAGACCCCCAGCACCCAGCATGGCTCAGCCAGTCTTTTTGGGATGAAGGGACTCCACAGCAGAGGGCCTGTGCACCGGAAGGATGGAATCACATGACACAATGCACACAGGTTATCTGTATGTAACATACATATTCTGTGCTTCGTAATTACACTTATTTAATACACACTAAAATTTGTATATGATAAAATGAGAGGAACAATGATGATGCCATTAGGGACCACAATCTGTGAGATGCACGCACACAACGGCGCCATCTCCCATCAAACCCGATTAGCACAACCACAGAAACCAGCCGGACCCTGGCCAGAGGCTGTGTGTGAGGCAGGTAATTCAGGGACTTGGGAGCAGGTAGCTGTATTAGGATTCTGGCTCTGCTGTTACCCCCTGGTGCCCTTAGACCTGTTATCCCACCTCTTTACACCTCCATTTCCTCATCCGTAAAATGGAAAAATATTAGCGCTAACTTCATGGGGCTGTTGAGAAGACTGTATGATTTAATATGTATAAAGTGCTTAATTTCCGGCACATAGTTCTGTACTGTATCAACTCTGGATGGTATTATTATTTTAATCAGTAGTTTGAAATTGTCTAGACTCGAAAGAGATGGCCAGGTATGGACAAAGCCAGTGAGAAATCATCTGGTCAGAGTCATCTGTCTAAAATGCATGGACAAAAAATGCCTAAGATGTAGTTTGCATTTCTAATACAATGGATGAGGGTCCTGATTTCTAATGCTGTCCGAAATAAACAGACTGCCCATTCAGGCTTAAAAGCCTGAACTTATTCTTCATTAATTCACCCATAATACTGGAGACCTGGGGGTGAAAGAGACAAGCAGTCTCTCTGCCTTCAAGGTGTGCAGTGTGACAAGGGCCCCCTGACAGCTCATCACACCGTGGGTTCCTCCAGTGGGGAAGTGCCCTGCTCTCAATAATGTGAATCCTGGAAGCGATGGGAGCAGAGGACTGTCTCTTGAAACAAGCGCAGCCTTCTCTGCGATACAGAGGCACTTGCCAGGGCTGGGTATTGGAATGGTGTTTTCCTTTCTAACTATAAATTTAATGTGCTATATGGACAGACAGGATGGACATTTTTATGCCAAGAGGAAGCTCAAAGGGGAGGGCTGGGGAGAGGAGGAGGATGGATATCCAGAAAAATGATGCAATAATCAAGGTAAGAAGTAACTAGGGTCCGCTAGCAAAAACCGGTTTCTAGGGCAACAGAGTCATCGTCTCTTTCCACACCCAGCTGAGGACCTGAAAATGTGCCACCCACAGAAAATACGTCTCTTCTCTGTGGAATAATGTCATGAGGGTCCCTGTCAGGTCACAGAAATCTCGACGATCTCCCATAAAAGCTTTGTTTCACACTTCATCCCATGTGGGAACTTTAGCCAGGGCCACATGAAAAACGAGTTTTATGAGAGTACTTCTGATTTGTAAGAAGGCTATTTGGCTTCTTAACAGGGCAGCTTCCTGAAAGCCCCGGGAATGGCATTTTTACATGTTGCACATAGCAGGCGGCCTTCATAATGATCAGGGCCGCGTTTAAATCTGGTGAAATGTTACGTGAGTGACGAACCTCGACCAAAGCAATTGGGAGAAACTGCGGGGCCAAGAATTTCCTGGTCACAGAGATTGTCTCAAGCACGATATAAAAATGAGTCTGACTTTTTGCACCCAGGCACGAGGGTAATGGCTCGAGAGAGACGGGGAGGACATGGCTTTTCCTGCTCGTGGTCCTTTTCATTCCCTACCTGATTGTTACCAAGCTTCTCCTGGGCCCTGGTGTTGTGACAGGCCTTGAAGCCCAAGGTCTTAGTGTGACCACCCAGTGACCCTGACAATGCTTTCGCCTGTATTTCTATTTCTTTGGCAATATCTCACGTGGCCACGAGCGCACGCTTTGGGGCCCCGACAGCCTGGATTCCAATGCCGCCTCCTTCACTGAATCGCTCAGTAACCTCGGGCAACTCAACTTTCTCTTTGCCAAAGAACCCACAGCAGAGAATTCAGTGAGTCAATATCTGTGTAAGTGCTTAAGCCAGTACCTGCCACGAAGCAGTCTCTGCTGTTAGTATTTTCATTGGCTGAGCAGACACACATGATTTCACAAATTCAAGAGCCAACCAGGATGACGGATGTTGCTCGGTGGCTTATTTTAAATCCAGGGTCAGTGTCAGAACCCCAGGAGCAGCAGAGGTCCACAAAGTTGCCCAATTTCTCATGGCCATGGCTGGTTCCTGCCCCTGTGGTCCTCAGGCTCGGCTATGATGTCCCATGTGGGGCCGGTTCCCGTTCTCATGCCTCTCCCTCCTGGCTTGCTCTGGCCTGTGTTTTGGCCACCTGGCCACTGCCTCCAGATTTACCTGCCCCACGTGCTGTTCTTGGTCAGCCTCCCTGGATTTTCTCACCTTGGACAAGAATGTGGAGTGGCTTGCTGTGGCCTGGCATCCGGCTCCCTCAGTTACCCTGCCCTAGCCCATCCTGGCAGAGGTTCTGTGACAAAGGCGTCCTCGGAAGACTGGCTTCCTTTCAGTTGGTCAGAGTTGACTTCAGAAGTGGCTTTGAGCTTTCCCTGTTGCTGGGACTTTCATACGCCATCAGCTCTGGCCACGAGAGGCTGCCTAGTGATAGGAGCATGGTTCCTGGACTCAGATGCCACAATTCAAATCCTGTTTGTGAGATCCTAGGGAACATACCCATCTCCTTCAAGTCCCGGTTACCCCACCTGAACAATGAGACCTGCAACAGGATCTACCTGACAGCCGTGGTGCAAACTGAGCCAGAACACGGAAAAGGCTTTTTACGGCACCCAGCAGAGAACAAGCTCATCACAGACCTGCTCCCATGATAGCACGTCTTCTTCCCTCCTTGTCCAAAATAGAGGTGGTGGGCTCCTTCCTCTCCTCCATCCTTGCCCCTCTTCAGGCCACTTCAGGGTTCCCTGGACACAGGCATTGTTAGATGGAAATCCTACATGTGCAGGCTGCTTCCTCCCACTGTGTTTACAGTAAGTATGTCATGCCTAACAGAACGATGCCATATAAATGCCACACGGCGATAAACAAGATGTTTTCCCACGGCTTAGTAACAAGACTAAGGGTTTATCATTAGATATCTATTGAAGGCTGAAAACAGGAACAGTCCTGGCCTAATAAACCACACCTCTTGGTCCCCAGACAGGCTGCAACATAAATAACAAAAGACCCACCCACTCAGCCCAAACGCTCACATGGAAATGTGATGGATGATCTATTTATAGATCGGACGCCAAAATCATCAGGTGCGTGAATTCTGTTCTGCCTGCACTGCCTGTGGCCAGTCTGGATGGGAATTTTTATTATAATGGATGAGGACGGACCAGAGATTTCTGAGACGTTAGACAGCTGTGTCTTGAAGGCACCAACCCGGAGACGCAAACATGGTGGCATCGACCTCCTTCTTCCCCTCCCCCCTTCCTCCCCCGTGTTTCCAGGACAGATTATCAAACTTCAGCAGGGGCTTCTATGTGGGTCGCCTCCTTGTGTCGTAGTTCCATGAAGGGGATGGGTGCTGAGGGGCTGCTTCTGGCCTGTTTTCCAGAATGATCCGGGACAGGGCAGGCCAGGAAGACACCCCACCCAGCATTTCCAACATGTGGGAGGAAGAAGGCCTCGTCCATAAAGAACAAAAAATAGAAACCCAGTGACATAAGATACCATCTCACTGTCCTTTTGCCATTTCCTTCATGTTTATAGTTAGGAAATGGTATTTCTATACCAAGATCTGACACTCTATGCAAAGTGAAGGAAGAATTTATTTTGAATTTCTGCATCTCATACTCCTAGGCCTTCCATGAGCTGGTCCCAGCTCTCCAGCCTCATTTAAAAGGCCCCCCTGTTAGCTCTTCTGCTCTGACTTCACACCTCCCTCAGCTGCTGCCCTTCTACCTTTGCTCTGGTTTCTACCTGCCCCTTTCATGTATGTCTTCCAGGTCTGTTTTAAGTTCCAAGAGAGCCGGGACTCAGTTTTGTGCTTCTCTCGTACACCTAACAAGTCCTGAGCGCACTGTCTGTACTTACCTCCCGACTGATTTTTTTTTTTTTTTTTTTTTTCGACCGACTATTTTTTAAAACACCCAAGCTTGACCTTTATAAGTTGTCACTACTGGGTCATAAAGTGATAACGTTTCAAGGCTGGAAAGGACCTCGGGTCTTTTGTGCCAAACTCCCCTGTTACAGGGGACAACACTGAGGCCTGGGGAGGTGACCTGTCCCTGGTCACATACTCAGCAAAGGTACAGGCAGGGGCAGATGTCTGATACCCAGGTCATGGACACCTCCTCCCCAAGCTGATGTCCTGTCAGTGGCTTCCCCGGGTCAAATAAATGGGAAACCCAGCATTTGCAAGCCAGAGGACAGAGACCTCCCTCATTTCACAGAGACGGCGCATTACACTGTCTAAAACTTGTTCGCCCAGTGGACACCCACAGTCCTCCAAGGTTGTGTTTACCCACACCAGTTGCCTGTTTACTTTTCAGAATGTGAGGCTGAAAGAGTAAGTTCTGGAAACCCATGGCTATCTTTTTCTGGAAACTACAGGTAGCTAGCGATGCTTCCTGGGTAGTTTTGACTGAGTCCACGTAGCCCCCAGCCACGATCTGTATACACAGATGCAGCTTCACGAGTATTTAAGGAGTAGGAGGTCAAAACACTTCTCTCCAACCGTCACTCTAATGTCAAGGCAGAAGTTTGGTCCTGAAGGGAAGATGAAGGTGAGAATTTTCTGGACAACTTTACTGCCCCATCTTCCTCCCTCCATTATGGTCTGGAGTTTGATTTGTGGCCAGCACTAAATCTAGATGGTCCATTTTTCAAATCCATCCCGGCGCACAGGCATAAAGGTGGACCTTGGAGAGGCAGTCAGTCCCGTGTGCCAAGGGGGTGATGTTTGTAAATGCGATTATTACAACCCTTAGTCAACCTCCTATTTTTCAGCTCAGGTCTACTAACTACTTCTTCGTTCTCATTGGTTTTGCCCTGTAAGGAGAATGTTACTTTTTATCCAAAGGCAAACCAACCACCCTTTGCAAGTCCCGTAAGCCATATGTCATCTACAGATTTCCTAATGGGATAAACCATGTGTCGCAGACTATAAAGGAAGCATTTTCCAGTGGCCTAAATGAGGATTAATGAACTGATATTCAGCGAACCTTTGAGGAGACACAAGGAAACCTCTGGAATGGGCAACGTCATCCGAGTCCAAGCAACCTGCACAGCCTGTATTTATAAATGGCCCTTTCAGACGACCTCAGAGGCATAATTTTTAAGTTCTGGCATCCAAGAGAAACGCATGGCTATCTTTTTCTAAAGGTGAAAGTGGGGAATTCCCCAGAAGTCCAGTGGTTAGGACTCCCCGCTTCCACTGCTGGGGGCCCGGGTTCGATCCCCGGTCCTGCAAACCTTGTGGCGGCTCCCGTCCCCGCAATAAATAAAATAGAATAAAAGGTGAAAGTTCAGAAAGCCAAGCCAAACGTAAATGATATGATGGTGCCAATCTTTTGGGGGTGGGCTCCAGAAAGAGAAGCGTGTGAAGCTGCGGTTCTGCCTCCAACGATCAAACAGGAACTCGTCAGGCATGTGCTCTGTTCAGCGGGACGTATTTCAGAAAACGCAGCCAAAACACACCTAGGGCCCGAAAGCGAATTGCTGTCATGTCCCTGCACTGGGTGCTACTGAGGCTTTCCAGCCCGTAGTCATTCTGCATTCTCACATAAATGCTCCCCTCCCCGCAAAGTCTGTTCGCGGGAGAAAAAGGCCTTTCAATAATGAACAGCCGTCTGTTCCACAGAGCACAGGAAAAACATGACAAACCGAGTCACACGGCCTTGGCTGTAAATATATTCTTACGCGAGATTTCTAAAGCTCCATGTAAAGGAAGAAAGCACAAACTCTTAACCGTTTTGCAGAACTACAACAATAAAAAAAATGCACTGGGTTTCCTGCAATTAAGATGCAGTGTTTTATAGTGCAATTTTATTTATACCTGAAAGAGAGCAAATAAATAAATATATAAAAGGTGGAACAGACCCCGCCCGTCCAAGGCTTAATCTGCAAATTAACTTTGCAGTAATAAAACCCCTGCCAGCTGGACTCTTTCCCCTGGTCCTCTGTGGCACAGGCAGTCAAAAGCAGGTATATGGCTGAGAAAAAAACAAAGTAGGGCATTTTCCACCCACAGCCAGGGATGTTAATTGAACTTTGGCTCACGTTTAAAGATTTCTCTCTTCATGTCCAAGAAAGGATTAAAAACAGTTGAGCTGGGGGAAAATGGACATCTGTTACTGACTCACACTCAGAACCACAATGGAAAACATTCATAATTAAAGCAATTTTGTGTCCCTGCTAGTTAGAACTGTAGTCTTGGGTTAAAAATATAAATGTGGAGGGTCCTCATTGTCTTTGGGGCTTTCTTCTTATGGCTGCTTGTAAAAAGGGTAGTTTATGCTGGGTTGAATTTTTTTTTCCGTTGGAGTAACAATATGAGGAAACAGATTTGCGTAGAAAGATAGGGGATGACAACACAGAGCACCTACACAATTGAGCCCCGTTTTATGGAGCTATGAAACAGTAGTCAAGAAGTGTTTTCTATTTGGGAGTTAAATACACTTTACAGCTGTGTAAAAAACCAGAGCCATTTTGGGCCGAGCATAAACATTCCAACGTCTGCGAGGTTTACTTCTGTTGAGCAAGCGGGCAGGTTTCTATCAACTGGGAGGGATTCGTGGGTAACGCAAAACAGCGCTGAAAAGCCTTCCACATTAAGTCATTTCCCATGCAACATGCAGAAACTTCAAGAAAACCAAATCTATTTCCATACCTTCACCCTGACTACGGAAATAACCTCCTCCCTGACTGACCAGCCCCCAGTGTCTTTCCCTTCCAAGTCATCTTCCTTCTGTTGCCTAATTAACATTCCCCCAAAGAGCCTCAATCCATAATATCACTCTTATTTGATCTCATTAGTTACCTCTTTTATGAAAAATGGTTCCCCACTGCCAAGTCTATTAAACACAAAATTCCTTAACCTAGCATTTAAGGTTCTTATACCCAGGTGTACGCTCTGTGAATCCAATATACCAATCAAATCGGTGTGTAAACCATCACTGGTCCCCAAACCACCTCTGTGCTACCTGGCTAGGTTTTAGGGGCTTGGAATACACAATCCCTACCCTCTCATCCTTACCTGCACTCATCCTTTTTTTTTTTTTTTTTTTTTAGCGCCACCAGGGAAGCCCCATCCTTTTTTTTTTATTTAATATTTATTTATTTGGCTGTGTCGAGTCCTAGTTGCGGTGCACGGGCTCTAGAGAGCACAGGCTCTAGAGTACACGGGCTCAGTGGTTAACACAGAGCACAGAGGCTCAGTAGTTAACACGCGTGGGCTTCGTTGCCCTGTGGCATGTGGGATCTTAGTTCCCCGACCAGGGATCGAACCTGCATCCCCTGCTTTGGAAGGTGGATTCTTAACCACTGGACCACCAGGGAAGTCCCCTACACCCATCCTTAAAAGCCTCTCTCCAATGCTACTTTCCCCAGGTAATGAAATACTAATTGAACTGTTGCCCAGTAAAAGTGACTTCTCCTTCCTTTGACCATTACAAACTTAATAATTTAAGGCTCTCAGGTTCAGGGCCTGATGGGAGCTTTATTTGCACACTTGTCTTCCCTTGCAACTAGATTCTCATCTCCTTGACGACAGTGATTCTTTTTTACTCACCTCTCCATCCCCTGCAGACCTCAGCACTGGGTCTTCCAGCACAGTCATTAGACCCAGCTCCCTGGTCGTCTATTTTCTAGAGAGTTGGTATAACATTTTTTGATTCTTGTCTGATACGCTGCTAAGGTATATGCAGATGCTCTGGGGTAAGTATCACATGGACTAAAAATCAATCATACTTGCTTCCATCAACATAATGTGTAATTTGGTCAAACAGATTTGCCAGGCATGGGATCTAACTGGAATGGTCATCTCAGTCCCTTTTCTTGGTCGGGGCGAGAGGGAATGCATTAACATTGTTTTGGAAGAATCTTAAAACACAGTGTAAATGAGCTTATCTAAAGTTCAGCATCACTTTGCCTGCTAAAGGTCTAAGGCCGCCACTGCCTGAGAAGGTTAGTCCCATCTTGGAGTGCATTCGTGGGCTGGAGCCAGTTCTGGCCCTGCTCCCACACCATGGAATCAGTTCAGGAGAGGAGACGAGGCTGGAGAAACCCCAGGGAGAGAGGCGGAGAGGGCAGAAAACTATTATACCCTTAGCAGAATGGGAGGTTTTTTTCTGAGGCTTTGGAAACTAGGTCTGGACAGTTTTCTCTCAAAGTGGTATTGGCCCAGCACACCCTTCCTTTCCCTCGCCACCCGCTCAGGAACGAAAACCAGAAGTGCTGAGGGAGCTGCGATGTTATTCCTGGCCCCAGTGCGCACGGGAAGTGCCATAAATCTCTCAAGAAAGCCCAGGCTTGTGGGATTTCCAGAACCATCATGACAGAGGTGGTTGATGATTTAAGATCATGTCTTGATTCTAAAAGAATTCTCGACTGTGTACCACCCTGGAAAACCTGCTCCCGTCCCTGCCCCCCCGTGCTCAGGAACGGCACCACCATCTACTCAGCTGTGCAGTGAAGAACCCAGGAGTCATTCCTCTATTTCCTCCTCCAGCAACTCATCCAGCTCCTCCAGGCTCTACTTCCAGAATATCCCGAGTCCATCCATGTGCCCCCACTAGCCTAGTCTCATCCCTGCCATCTCTCCTGGTACTGCTATAGTAGATCACCATCCCCAACATTCATTCATCTGTCAGAATAATCTTTTAAAAATGTAAAGCCAACCTTGACATTCTCCTGTTTAAAACCCTCCAAAGGCTTCAGGTTACACTTACAAAACTGAGCAAACTTTTGTTGTCTGGGCATTTTTCTCCCTCCCCACCCATTTGAACCAGCCAGCCTCGTACACCCTCTTCTTTTTCTTCATCTGACTAAGATGTGTTCATTCTAAAACTCCGTTTGGATATCATCGCCTCCCAAAAGTCTCCTGTGACTCCCCACCCCAAGGCTGTGTACACACCAAGCTTGTCTCTACCAGGGAACCTAGGATCCTGTGTGGATTTCATCGTCTGTCTCCCCCTGCTAGTCTCTGGGCTACCTGAGGACAGGGGTGATGTCTTTCATCTCTGTGCATACGTTTGGCATGTAGTGGGCACTCAAATGTTTGTTCTGTGTATGAACAATACCTCCAGGTGACACCTGAAAAATAATCATTCTAGGAGCACAGGAGGAACTGAGCACTTCTGAAGGGCACACAAACGAATCACTCATACCTCACATTTTCAGGAGTCAGAGAGGACAGACAGCAGGAGTGGGCTTTGGAGAAAGGCAGACCTAGGTTAAAATCCAGGCACCCAAACTTACTGTGTGCCCTCGGGCAAGTTAGTTAACATCTCTGAACTTCTGGTTTCCATTCGTGTATAAAGTGGGGATATGAATCACGTGCTCAGCAAAGCACCCAACACATTCTAGGTGTCCTGACACAGGTGACTAACACTGTCATTCTTATTACTCCAGGCAGGCACACCACAGGCTAACTCTAATGCCCCTCACCAAGCTGGGGTAGGGACCAGAGGAGCTCTCTGCTTCCATAAATATTTTTTTCCATAAATCATACCTCTTGATTTGCTCTCCTCCTTAGGTAATCTCTGTTTTCACATTGTTTCTGAAATGCCAACTGCGCTGGACTCAATACAGTTCAGTTACCTGATTTCACGCCTACTCTTAGGAGAGAATTTGAGGGGGCTCAGGACACACCCTGCCCTTTCTGCCCACTTCCCTCCAAAGTGTACGTTTCCATTTTCCAGTCTCATCCTCGCTATTGTAACAGCTGTCAATACTTTGCTAAGTACCGAAAGTGCTAAGAGCACTGGATTTGAAGTCTGAATCCTTTTCGTCTTTCTCGGGGTAAGTTATGCCAGTCTAGTTTCTTCAAATGTCAAGTATTCAAAGTGCTTTTATCGCACTAATAATAATTAGCTTTGGCAAACAAGAAAGTAAAAGGCACAGTTGGATCGTTCTCAAAAATCAATTGCACAGATAAAATCCAGGACAGTGTCCCGGGTTTAAAATGCAAGGCGTGGGTGAGGCTGTGTATAAATCCCAACACAGCAGAGATGGTGAGGGGTGTCTTCCCAGGGATGATGGAGGCGGCGGGCGACTTTCCATCCCTCTTCCTGGAGAGAGGTCTGCGTGCTGGTGTGTAGGGCAGGTTTCCACCATGAGCGCTCTATACTGAAAAATCCCCTAAGACTAGAGGCAGGCTTTTCTATTACTGCTCTGTAGCTTAATCCCAGCTACTGATGACTTTATGGGTTTGTGCGGTCTAGACAAGAGGGTTACTCTTTGGCAAAATTGCTCCGAGGGGGAGGCCCCTGTGAAAATTCCTATCCAGCTAATTACCATTCAGAGGGCACGCAGGCTACCAGGAGGGCACGAGGCTCTGGCAGAGGCTGCAGTTGGAAAGCCATACTCCCAGCTTTATCACTGGCTACGTTTATTTTCCTTCCTGTCAAAACAAGGACAGGAAAGGGGAACAGGAGTGCTAATAGTCAGAAAGATCAACTCAGGGTAGAGTAGGGGAGAACAAAAAATGAAGGCTGCCCAGAGCTCCGACTGAGAGGGCTGGGCCTTCACCAAGCACAGGGAAATACCGACCATCTGTCTGCTTCGTATTTTCTACATCAACTATTTCAGCTTTCTCAGCAACTTTAGATCTTTAGAAGCGACCATGTAAAGACACAATGGTCTGAACTAGGTACGGGGTAAGATGCTTCCAAAAATATCAGTGTCACAGTGCTAACACCCAGAGGAATTCACAACTATTTTCACCTCAGGTTTTACGGGAACTGTGGAGGGAGGTGGCAGTATCTGTTCCTTCAATATTTGGAAGAAATCATTTTCACCTACCCCAGGACAGAGCCGAGAGAAAACACCTGTCTTGAAATCTCTGAGTTCTGGTGAGCTGACTCTTTGGGAGGGAAAAAGTGGCCTTCTGTGAAGGAAATGAAGCCTGCACTCCCCAAGGTTCACATCCAAACACAAAACATCTCTGGTGGGAGATCACGTCCAGAAGCCCTTCCGGGCCACACCTGCCCCACACAGGAGCCTTTTTTGCCACTGGCACCCGTCTGCTCTCATATTATCTTGCACTAATATCAGACACGATTTTCTCACTGGTATCTTTGTTGTGACACAGTTTCTTCTCTTTTCCCTGGAGTCCCTCAGGGTGTAGACTGTATCTTTTCCCACCTTTACTTTATTCAGATGTATCTAATGATGGTCTTCGTGCTGAGCGCTCAGTTACTGCCTAAGATGGATAAGTGACCAAAGAGAAATCTCTACCAAAAAAAAAAAAAAAAAGGGCACACCGAAACATGAACATTTTTCTTCCTCTTTGTGGTTAAGCTCTAGTGAAGGACCCTGTGTTCTTTCTGGCAATGGGGAACCTGGGAACATTCCGGGATCTGCAGGCCAGAAGAAATTGTATGGCTACGGTTTGATGAGGTCTCGTGAATGAAGAACTACGATTACAGCACAACTCATGATGAGAACACACTCAGTATTTTGCCTTGGCTGGAGGGTGACTGAGAGGAATAAGCGCTAGAATGGAAATCAGGCAGGTTGGGTCTTGATACTGTTTTGACCGAATTGGGCCACATGACCTTGGGCTTGACACTACACTTGTATGAAAGGGTGAGTCGAGGTCACTGGCTTTCAAATTTTCTGACCATGATCTGGTAAAAAAATTTTATATCACCACTCAGAAAATAACACACACACGCACAAAACTACAAGTTTCCTCAGATAATATTTATCCTTGCTAAGTGTGAAGCACCATATTTTCTATTTCTTTCTTTCCTTATTTTAAAAAATGCTGTTCATAACTTAAAAATTACAATAGCTAAGGTGATCTTGACACATATTTCTGGTTCTAAAATTCCACAGCGTAAAGATCTCATGCTACTTTATGGCATGCTGTTTTTCCTCTGTTGCTTCCTTTCATCAGGAGGAGTTTGGGGCAGTAATGCTCCGAAATTCAGGGGTGTTAAGGAATGACAACGTAGCTAATGAAGCCGCTCCCCCAGAAATCCTCTCCCACGGGGTGGACGAGGGGAGGGAGCTGCTCTCTGACCGTCAATTTAAAGAGAGCAGGAAGTGGAACGGACCCCCTTCCATCCAAGTCACAGAATCTCTGCCCTCTCTCAGCAACAAGTACCAAAATGGTTTGAGGCCGCCCCAGTCTTAAGACATTTATTTTTACCAATTCGTCTTTGTCAGTCTCCTATTCTTTTGACTATTCTAAGGGCATCTGTACTGAACACAAGAGACCATGGAGATGAACATGTCACAGCAATACTGCCGCTCTGTCACTGAATAAATTGAGACCATTCAGACTACTTCACAGACATGCACTGTGGGTTTTTTTAAATATTGAAGTATAGTTGATTTATAACGTGTTCATTTCTGCTGTACAGTAAAGTGACTCAGTTATATATAGTCTTTTTCATATTCTTTTCCATTATGGTTTAATCACAGGATATTGAATATAGTTCCCTGTGCTACACAGTGGGACCTTGTTGTTTATCCGAGTTGGTTTTTCTCATAACCATATTTTTACACTGGCCTTGATCCCCTTGGGCCAAGCCAGAGAGTAAGGCAAATCTTTGGGAACCTGATCCACCCTACCTGTGTTGACCAGGCCCCCACCATCTCTTTCCTGAGAGATTTGAAGGGACTGCATTCAACCAGCCTCAAGGGCATGGTTCAGGGCTCGAGGATGAAGCCAAGTGAACTGGCCCACATGGGAATCAAACCCAGGACCTCAGATTCAGTCACCCCAGGCTCCGGTCCCTTAAGCCAACTTTAAGTCCTGGAGCTCCTCTGGGCGAGGGAAGATGACTTACTACCAGCCTGCAAAGAACCGGCATTCAGAACTGATTCTGTTTAGTATCTTGCTCCGTCAATGAGAAGAGTCAACAACAACTACTAACCAGGCACCCAAGTAACAATATGGTTTATTAGGTTAATAAATTCAGGCCACTCAGAGCACTCTCTAGACAAGAACCTGGTATCACTCTGAAGGAGCCACAGATTGCCGTCTTCTGGAAGATGACAAAAGAGGCAAAATGTTCCGAGAAAATATCCATTCAGTTTTCAGCCCTGTCATCTTTCCAAAATATACTATTATATAATAGAAAACACAGACAAAGTGAACAGAAATTCTAGGAGGCTGTGAGATGCTATTTTTAAAGAGGCACAGCTACCACGAAAATGAACCTACTTTCCAATATAGCATAATTCGTTTTCCAGTTTGCCATTCTTGCTTGACAGAACTAAAATGACAATGTTCATTCAGTATGCCACATTTATAGCTTTAGCTAAAGGGCTCCTACATGGCAAAGGACAAGCTTTCTGGTCTTGGCAAACCTTCCTCTTTTGATGATGCCAGAAAATAGATCTTTATTATGAGCCAAAAAAAAAAAAAAGAGAGAGAGAGAAAAAAATCTTCTTTGGAATATTTATTACTTATTCATTTAGGAAACACAGCCCTATAGATTACTTACAAATGGGTTAACTGGATTCTACGAAACTTTCAATTTGTTATTTACTTGCCAAGTACCATGTATTAGTTACCAATAGTATGTTTCTGTAATGCATGTTTGTTATAGTTATTCCAGAAACTCTGATTAAAAATTATTTTTAATTCCAATTTTTATACTTATAGTTACTTCATAACTTTAATTTTATGGTTTTAGTTTCCAAAAAGGTCTTATTCATCTCCCAGGGAAAAAAACCCTCCAGGCTGAGGTGTGTTGTCCACAGGTGGTGGTAGGAACCCACCTAGCCTGTCACAAGCATCTCCAGGCGGGCGCCCTCTGGCACCTCACTCACAACGGAGCTGTAACATTTTAATTATATGCTTTTAAAAGTTAATCATTTGTCAAGTTTTGTTAGTCTTATGAAAATAATTTTCCTTTAGGTACAACATAGCATATTCTACATTATATACACATATATTACTGAAACCAAGTGGCTCTAATTAAACATTTTTTTCAAAGACTGTTTCCTTTTAATGGCAGGGAAACACTGTTGGTAGCAACAACACGCTCTGCCAAAATGAACTTCACCAGGTTGAATTTTAGGGAGACTGTCAACACAATAATGGCCTAGAGCTTTATGCAAAGTTCTTATATTAGAAAGCGGTCATTTAAGGGTGTCACTTGGGGGCCTGTTCAAGATACAGGATCATGATTGTGTTTCAAAAACATCATCCTAAATTGAACGCCGGACACTGGTCCTGGTAATTGTTAGAGCCTTGGGGTTCAGCCTGGGTAACACCGTACATTTTTCTTTTCAATTTTTGAATTTATTTTTTATACAGTAGGTTCTTATTAGTTATCTGTTTTATACATATTAGTGTATATATGTCAATAAAAATCTCCCAACACACCATACGTTTCTGCCTGGCAGACAGGAACTGGAAGAGGACAGCCAATAGAAAATCATGTCAAGGTTCTTTTCACCCCTGAGCTTAAGATTCTATACAACTGTTTTCTTTCTTTTTTTTTACATTTTTAAAATTTATTTAAAAAAAATTTTTGGCCGTGCCCTGTGGCTTGCGGGATCTTAGTTCCCTGACCAGGTATCAAACCCAGGCCCTCTTCAGTGAAAGCGCAGAGTTCTAACCACTGGACACCAGGGAATTCCCTATGAAACTGTTTCAAGTCAAAGTTGTGACGAGGACGTTGACTAGGATGCAGTTATATAACATAGAGAGAGCTCGCAATAGCTCACGTGGAAAGTACCATTTTCATTATTTGCTATAAAAGAAATCTGCTTTACATGTATTTTTTCTTGTTACTTGAAAATTATGGTAATTTTGAAAAATATATCTATTTGAAAACTAAAAATCCTCCCAGACCCAGGCTGCAAAGAGATGTCTTAGCTGGTAGGCAATGACGGGTGCCGTCTAGCTATTTTATTCAAAATTATTTTGACAAGAGGAAAAGCGGGTTCCCTGAGAGTGACTTGTTCTTGGACGTGTAAGCATCTGGAACACCTTGGCTACCTTTTTTGCCTTTAGAAAAAAAAAAGTAATAATCGGGTATCTAGGTAGAAAACACAGCACATCATGGCATAATGTCACAGCAATACTGCCGCTCTGTCACTGAATAAATTGAGACCATTCAGACTACTTCACAGACATGCACTGTGGGTTTTTTTAAATATTGAAGTATAGTTGATTTATAACGTGTTCATTTCTGCTGTACAGTAAAGTGACTCAGTTATATATAGTCTTTTTCATATTCTTTTCCATTATGGTTTAATCACAGGATATTGAATATAGTTCCCTGTGCTACACAGTGGGACCTTGTTGTTTATCCGAGTTGGTTTTTCTCATAACCATATTTTTACACTGGCCTTGATCCCCTTGGGCCAAGCCAGAGAGTAAGGCAAATCTTTGGGAACCTGATCCACCCTACCTGTGTTGACCAGGCCCCCACCATCTCTTTCCTGAGAGATTTGAAGGGACTGCATTCAACCAGCCTCAAGGGCATGGTTCAGGGCTCGAGGATGAAGCCAAGTGAACTGGCCCACATGGGAATCAAACCCAGGACCTCAGATTCAGTCACCCCAGGCTCCGGTCCCTTAAGCCAACTTTAAGTCCTGGAGCTCCTCTGGGCGAGGGAAGATGACTTACTACCAGCCTGCAAAGAACCGGCATTCAGAACTGATTCTGTTTAGTATCTTGCTCCGTCAATGAGAAGAGTCAACAACAACTACTAACCAGGCACCCAAGTAACAATATGGTTTATTAGGTTAATAAATTCAGGCCACTCAGAGCACTCTCTAGACAAGAACCTGGTATCACTCTGAAGGAGCCACAGATTGCCGTCTTCTGGAAGATGACAAAAGAGGCAAAATGTTCCGAGAAAATATCCATTCAGTTTTCAGCCCTGTCATCTTTCCAAAATATACTATTATATAATAGAAAACACAGACAAAGTGAACAGAAATTCTAGGAGGCTGTGAGATGCTATTTTTAAAGAGGCACAGCTACCACGAAAATGAACCTACTTTCCAATATAGCATAATTCGTTTTCCAGTTTGCCATTCTTGCTTGACAGAACTAAAATGACAATGTTCATTCAGTATGCCACATTTATAGCTTTAGCTAAAGGGCTCCTACATGGCAAAGGACAAGCTTTCTGGTCTTGGCAAACCTTCCTCTTTTGATGATGCCAGAAAATAGATCTTTATTATGAGCCAAAAAAAAAAAAAAGAGAGAGAGAGAAAAAAATCTTCTTTGGAATATTTATTACTTATTCATTTAGGAAACACAGCCCTATAGATTACTTACAAATGGGTTAACTGGATTCTACGAAACTTTCAATTTGTTATTTACTTGCCAAGTACCATGTATTAGTTACCAATAGTATGTTTCTGTAATGCATGTTTGTTATAGTTATTCCAGAAACTCTGATTAAAAATTATTTTTAATTCCAATTTTTATACTTATAGTTACTTCATAACTTTAATTTTATGGTTTTAGTTTCCAAAAAGGTCTTATTCATCTCCCAGGGAAAAAAACCCTCCAGGCTGAGGTGTGTTGTCCACAGGTGGTGGTAGGAACCCACCTAGCCTGTCACAAGCATCTCCAGGCGGGCGCCCTCTGGCACCTCACTCACAACGGAGCTGTAACATTTTAATTATATGCTTTTAAAAGTTAATCATTTGTCAAGTTTTGTTAGTCTTATGAAAATAATTTTCCTTTAGGTACAACATAGCATATTCTACATTATATACACATATATTACTGAAACCAAGTGGCTCTAATTAAACATTTTTTTCAAAGACTGTTTCCTTTTAATGGCAGGGAAACACTGTTGGTAGCAACAACACGCTCTGCCAAAATGAACTTCACCAGGTTGAATTTTAGGGAGACTGTCAACACAATAATGGCCTAGAGCTTTATGCAAAGTTCTTATATTAGAAAGCGGTCATTTAAGGGTGTCACTTGGGGGCCTGTTCAAGATACAGGATCATGATTGTGTTTCAAAAACATCATCCTAAATTGAACGCCGGACACTGGTCCTGGTAATTGTTAGAGCCTTGGGGTTCAGCCTGGGTAACACCGTACATTTTTCTTTTCAATTTTTGAATTTATTTTTTATACAGTAGGTTCTTATTAGTTATCTGTTTTATACATATTAGTGTATATATGTCAATAAAAATCTCCCAACACACCATACGTTTCTGCCTGGCAGACAGGAACTGGAAGAGGACAGCCAATAGAAAATCATGTCAAGGTTCTTTTCACCCCTGAGCTTAAGATTCTATACAACTGTTTTCTTTCTTTTTTTTTACATTTTTAAAATTTATTTAAAAAAAATTTTTGGCCGTGCCCTGTGGCTTGCGGGATCTTAGTTCCCTGACCAGGTATCAAACCCAGGCCCTCTTCAGTGAAAGCGCAGAGTTCTAACCACTGGACACCAGGGAATTCCCTATGAAACTGTTTCAAGTCAAAGTTGTGACGAGGACGTTGACTAGGATGCAGTTATATAACATAGAGAGAGCTCGCAATAGCTCACGTGGAAAGTACCATTTTCATTATTTGCTATAAAAGAAATCTGCTTTACATGTATTTTTTCTTGTTACTTGAAAATTATGGTAATTTTGAAAAATATATCTATTTGAAAACTAAAAATCCTCCCAGACCCAGGCTGCAAAGAGATGTCTTAGCTGGTAGGCAATGACGGGTGCCGTCTAGCTATTTTATTCAAAATTATTTTGACAAGAGGAAAAGCGGGTTCCCTGAGAGTGACTTGTTCTTGGACGTGTAAGCATCTGGAACACCTTGGCTACCTTTTTTGCCTTTAGAAAAAAAAAAGTAATAATCGGGTATCTAGGTAGAAAACACAGCACATCATGGCATGACTAGATTTCAAATTCCTATATACTGGTCTCCCAACCAACTTTAGATTCTCAGGGGGTGATTTTCTATGTGTGTTTCCATACCAAAGAGAGCCTGAATTGGCTAGATTAAAGAAAAATTCAGTCCAGTGGAGTATGAAACACATCTCTGATCTGATAAGATCAAACCAACTTGTTGCTGTTTTGATGAATGTAAATTATCACCAGCATCCCGTTTCCCGAGGAGGAACTATGTAAGTTTGGTGGCAAGGGGCTTGAGCGCATGGCCAGCATCCTTTCCTTTCCAGGTACCAGAAAGGTTCCAGCAGCCTGTTTCTCCCTTCTTCTCAGATACCACTGCCCTTCTAGTGCCTTTCCAAGGAGTATGAACAAAGCCCGGGGACAGAAGCAGGGAGATTCTGTACCTGGATTGTCTTTTTGGCAAGAACAAATTAGCTTAAAGCATTCTCATTTTTCTGCAGATTCTGTCTGTAATGCGGTGCAGCTGTGTGCGCCTGGGGATCCTTTTGTTAAAAGTAGACCCACATGGAAAAGACATTAAAATAAGTTTGCTGCTATGATACCCACGGAGATGAAAGGGCTTCTCTGATTTTAATATGCTGAGTTTTAGACAGGAAGGAAAATGAAAGGGGTTCTTTGGAAACACACACATTTGGCTGGGCTACGAATTCATCAGGTGTTAAATCCCCATCACCTTCGCAGTAGAGGTGTAGGGCAGCGCTGAGCGTCTGCTTGTTTGTGTATTCAGTGGAATCTGCGCCGTTTTCCATGCTTACAATGTGTGGCTCTCTTTAGCACTCATATTTCGGTTCTGGTACTTGCTTCCAGAGGAAAATTAGTGAAAGTGTGTACTGATGGGAGCTGGCATACGAATGAGCTCTGGACCCTAGCTTAAAGAGACTTCATTCTTTTGGGGGGTAGGCAGTGTGCCCTTTAAAATAACTATCTTGTGATATTTCTTGATATTTTTTGGCCAGCGCAGAGACCCCTGCTGGGACAAAGAAAAAGCAACAAGGATCGAGGGCCAAAACCATGCCATGAACTATGTTTCTAGCACCAGGTGAAACATGACATAAAGACTGTCAAGATTTCTTGTGGGAATTAACAGTGGACATATTTTTATTGAGTTTGATTAAACAATAACACAGTTAAGAGAAGAGATGAAATTCACGTTTATAACTATATGTAAATGATTAAGCATGGTATTGCCAAAATGGTAGGACCTGAAGATATTTTCATTAGAAGATAAACTGTTGATGCCTTTTTGTCACTGCAAATGTTAAATCTGAAGATAAGCTGTTATTAAGTGGCTGCCCATTATAGAAACGGGGTTTATTTAGAGTTTCAGAGGATGTGCTTGATGCAGGCTGAAACTGAGCAGCTTTAATTTTCTTTCCTGTAAAATTCTCACTGTCTCATGGAAAGCAAAATATTTTGGATACTGGAAGACCCAGATGCTATAATTTTCTATCGGAAACACTGATTCTGTGTCTTGAGACCCAGTGTCTGGCAACTAGTTCTTCATTTAATAAGTGTAGCAATTGTTTTATTTGACCATGCTATCGTTTCTGCAGAGTTCCAAAGCTGAGAATAAAGGATTCTGCTGTCTTTCTTCAACAGAGAGGAAATTCCAGAGATTTTCTTCTTAAACTACTGCGTGTATTTACTTCCTTTGTTCTTAAATGGCTTGTTTACAGCAGAGGAAATGCTCTTTGCTCTTTCAAGGAGTGAGTGGAAGTTGTGGGCTCCGGTTCCTCATTTCTGCCTCGGCCAACAACTTTTTTTTTTTTTTTAACTGAGGTAAATCCAATGCACAGATCTTAAGTGTCTAATTCAGTTAGTTTGATAAATGTCTACCTTTGTGTAACCAACATTTCAGTCAAGATATGGACTATATCTCCATCAGTCCAGAAACTTCTCTTGGGTACGACCCTTCCCCACATTCCCCAAGTCCACTGCTATTCAGATTTCCATCATTACGGATCAGCTACCTCTACTTGAATTTCACATGTACTCTTTGGTGTCTGGTTCCTTTCACTCAGTGTAATGTTTTTTGTTTTTAAATAAATTTATTTATTTTTGGCTGCGTTGGGTCTTTGTTGCTGCGCGCGGACTTTCTCTAGATGCAGCGAGCGGAGGCCACTCCTTGCTGCGGTGTACGAGCTTCTCATTGCAGTGGCTTCTCTTGTTGCGGAGCATGGGCTCTAGGCACGCGGACTTCAGCAGTTGTGGCTCGCGGGCTCTAGAATGCAGTCTCAGTAATTGTGGCACGCGGGCTTAGTTGCTCCACGACATGTGGGATCTTCCCGGACCAGGGATTGAACCTGTGTCCCCTGCATTGGCAGGTGGATTCTTTTTTTTTTGCGGTACGCGGGCCTCTCACTGTTGTGGCCTCTCCCGTTGCGGAGCACAGGCTCCGGACGCGCAGGCTCAGCGGCCATGGCTCACAGGCCCAGCCGCTCCACGGCATGTGGGATTTTCCCAGACTGGGACACGAACACGTGTCCCCTGCATCGGCAGGGGGGCTCTTCACCACTGCGCCACCAGGGAAACCCGGCAGGTGGATTCTTAACCACTGTGCGACCAGGGAGGTCCCCAGTATAATGTTTTTGAGACTCATCCACGGTGGGGTTTTTTTTTTTTTTTTTGGGTGTAACTGTACTTTGTTCTTTTTGTTTTTTTTAATCACTATAAATAGTATTCCATTGTATGGACGGATCACAATTTGTTTATACGTGTACCTGGAGATGGCCTAGTTGACAGTCTGGGCTATTGCAAATAAAGCTGCCCTGTATATCCTTGCACCTGTCTTTTGTGGACGTATGCTTCCATTCCTCTTGGGTAAATACCTAGAGTGGCACTGCTCAGCCAACATCACTTTGGTTTTGAAGCCTGAAGCCCTGGAGAACCTATATGACCTCTGTAGGGCTCTCCCTCCTTGGCTGGGTGGAGGAACAGTGACATCTGATGCCCTCTCCTCTCAGAGCAGCTTTGAGGATGTTTTCTGCCCTTCACAGGAAAGAGGGCAAGGAGTTTCCCGGACACTGTACTCAAAACTCACTGGTCCCGAAGACCTTGAGATGCCCTTTACATGGCTCTAAGACCTTGACATATCTGATCAGTGAGATGTTCAGTGGGGCATCTGACAGAGACGGTGGGACAAAGGGGTGCCTCCCCAGACCGTGATGGCGGTTGGGCCTATGTGGGCACATCCTTCAACAAGGGAGGGGAGAGAGCTCGTTGATAAGTGGGCGTATCTGCTAGAAACATCCAATATTCCATTTTCTTCACGCTTTGAAGTTCCACAATTAAAAGCGTTATTACTGCTACCTTTACTAAAACAACAAGACAAACTATAAAAATCTATCAACCTGCTAACGCTTTTACTTCTACCAGCTCCGGTCATAGAATGGTTATCTTAAATGCTCCTGTATTTCTGATAACAAATAGTGTCATTTTTGTTCTCAGATATGACACCCCTTCCCCTGGAAAATATGCCCATGCCCAAAAGCACATAATTAGCAAATGCCACCAGTAATGCACATTCCTGGAATCAATCTTCTCTGAGGTTAGTACAGACAAAAAATAAACATGCACAAGTGGTCCTGGCCAGGGCTGGTGAAATACTGTCTAAAAGGGCAGGATTCAGTTAAGAGCACAAAATGTTTGCTTTGTTTTGAACGTGCTGTATAGCTACTTCAAGAAGCCCTGACAGCCTGACGTGTCGGCCATTTCCACCACTGACCCGGTGGTTCCTTAACACACTGGGTGCCTTGGATGCAGAGTGGGGCTTTCAGAGCTAATGTCCTTTCTAAATTGGAGGTTTAAGTAGAGACAGTGTTAACACAAGCAGTTGTTTCCGTCCCTGTCTTTATCACATTAATCCTTATGGGGAGGTAGGCACTGTCTCCAATGTATACATGAGGAGGCCGAGCTTACAAAGGTTTAAGGCCATCTACCTCTCAAGCTGCAGAAGCAAGATTTGAATCCAGATCCCTCTGATGCCAAAAGCTCTCACCACTTTACCTCTATGTTCCCAGGGTTTTAGAAGATGGCCCAGAAAACTCCAGGTTTACAGAATACCTTTTGTCAACATATCTGGGTCTGCTTACGAATTCCCTAAGCTGACACACCATAATGATCATGCTTTAAAATTGTGTGCCCCAAATCACTTTCCCACTGATCTCACCTTATTCCAACTGGTTTGGAATTCACATTGCCTTACAATTTCTAAGACATTTTGTGGATGTGAATATATAGATGATAACTGCACTAAAACAGTATGGAAAGAATGACTCTATGTGTACCTCTATCTTGTCTAGCTAATCATCCATGCTAGTAATTTAGTCCACCTGTGTGTATGTCATGTTCATTAAGTGTCTGCTCTACATGTGTATAACCTGCTTCTACTAAGAGATGTAAGTTCTAATCCATAAGGGCTATGCCTTCTGCTTTTCTGTACTCCCAATACCTGGAATGGTGACTATAACAAAACAGATGCTCCATAAATTATGTGAAATGAGAAGATACCCCATCCTGGTGCTGTGGAAAACAGGGTCACTCACTTGGGGACTGCTGAACTTGGGCCGGTTTTCACTTAGATGAGCCTCGATTTCTTTTGTCTTTAAAGTGGGGTTAATAAATGGTGATGTGAATGTTTCTGTGCACTATGAAGATATAATCTATTATTATTACAGATCGGCATCGATTCGATTGCTTTCTTCAAGTCAAGAAAATGTTTTGTTTGGGAAGGTCTCTTATGAGTGGTGTAGTTGAGGAAAAATAATTGAAGTACTATCTCGTCGTCGCCATCCTTACTCTAACCAACGCTTTGAGTAGTAAGAGATTAAAAATAAGCATCCGTATAATGCAGTGGGGAAGGAAGCAAATTAGCTGCAAGACTGGACCACAACACTCAGGAAGCAGGATAAAAATTTTACAAGTCAATCAACGAAGAAGATGAAAGGCCAGTGATTAGAACAAAGCAGTATATAAACAAACAAGCAAACAAGTCATAGGCCAGGAAAGGGTGTGTTAGTGACCCTGCATATACGCAAGCCAGAGAGTACTGTGACATGAAGTCATTCTCCAGCTTAAGACGGCGCGTTTATGTGAAAAGGGAAATATAAATCAAGGCCGTTTTCTCAATGGGAAGAGTTTAGAGAATGTTTTTTAGGCATGGTCCAGATACTTAACTCTTTAGGGCAGAATCTGTTAGAAATACCAAATCCTGGCCTCAGGACTTTATAAGTAGGTCACAAAATTCAGTCAGGCTAAAAAATTTCAATTTTCTTATTTTCCGCCATTAAATAGGATGGGATTTATCTCTCTGAGCTTTTTCCTTCTGTTTCATTCTCTTCTTTTGGGTGGGTGGGTGGAATTATGTTAGTTTCCACCTCACCTTAGTTATCTTTTCCTCTCAGATTTTCTGCCTTTAGTAAGGCTGTTTAGGTATATTTCATTTTCTAAAAATAAAGGGATTGGGGGAGAGTTCACCTCAACTCCACTCAGACAAAGCTTCTAAATGTCAAGCTAAATTTTGTCAGTTCTATCAGTCATTTCCATCCTGAGGGTAAAATTAATACTTTACTTTTTAAAATGATTTGCTGTTTATTAGTAACTCCGGAGAACTGCAAAATGTTATAATCCGAGCAACCTATTGTCAAAACTATAAAGGAATGTTAAAGGTCTACTATCAGGCCAGATAGCAGGAGACACAGGAATATGAAACGAAACAACACAATGCAGAAACTTAAATTACGCATTTATAGATATAATCTGTGACTTCATGGTCATTATAGGCCGCCTAAACAAGAAAACAAAAAAATTGGTTTAATTTCCTTTTGTACCTTTCTCTGGTTTAATACTTGAATTTTTCCCAAGTGGGCCAAAAAATATATGCAACTATTTTCCAGGAGAGACTGTGCAGTGATATTATAACCAGAAATCCAGCCAACTCTTTCCACGGCTGCACCACTAAGACATAAGCAGGCATTTGTTCAGTCCCATTGGACTCATGTCTGGAAGCTAAGCAAGTAGATTACAGTAACTTTTCTCCAAGCAAAGTGGAATACAGGTTAACCCAGGCAAGAAAACACACATCTATGACAAGAGGGGTCCCATTTAAAAGCAGTGGTTTCCCAACTCTGGCTGTAGGTTGGAATTACCTAGAGAGAGGTTTTAAAAACCCCCAATGCCCAACCCACCAACCGGATCAGGGTATCTAGAGTGGAGCCCATGGACAATTTCAGGGTGAGCTTTTAACAGCTGGTTTGCAAGCCTGAATATTTAATAGCTGGCTCCCTGGAGTCAGCTCCAACTCACCCTTAAAGAAAACCCTGACTAAACTAAACTGGTAAGTTCTTCAGTTCTGACCTGCTATTTGAACGATGGAGCCGGGGTAAAAGTGAGGGTTACTGTGAATGAAGGTGAACCACAGTTCCTATCTTAATGTATTTATTTTTGTATTTTAGCTTTAGAAGTAGTAACTGGGGCAGCTAAATGGCTGAAGGTCTAATGAGGTTTTTTTGGTTTTTTTTTTAAAGACACAATTTATTCAGCGTCATGATCAGACTATTACATTTAGCAATCAACAGCATGTGTGCCAAAAAACAAACAAACAAACAAAACCTACATTAAAACCCTTTGTTGGAATGCTTTACACTTTCCACAGAACAGAAACGAAAAGAACCTGTTACACCATTAGTCACAAATACAGTCCTTTTGCCCATACACATGAGTATCGTCTAAAACATGTCTTCTTTGTAGCAGTTAGGCCCTGCCACCACTGTGCGTGGCTGAGTTCACAAATCTGTTGTAGCCTGTAGCTTCCCTGTCACTTCTCTGGCTCTCCTCTCCTGCTAAGCTTTGTTTCCTGGCAGTAATTAAAGCCTCCTGCCACTGCCATAGCTCCTGCTGCTGCTGGAACCGCCATAGTCACCTTGGTTTCGCATTTGGCAAAGTATTGGCCTCCACCACCACAGGGGCCAGAACGTCTGCCTCCAAAGTTTCCTCCTTTCACGGGTCCAAAATTTGCAGATTGATTGTTGTAATTGCCAAAATCATTGTAGCTTCCACCACCTCCGAAACTGCTTCCATCATTACCGAATCCATTATAGCCATCCCGCTGCCACCACAGCCACCGCCACCGTGGCTGCCACCAAAGCCACCTGGACCACTGATGTTTCCTCCACGACCAAAGCTGCCATTCCCACCAAAACCACCGCCACGACCACCATCAAAATTTCCAGAACCACTTCGACCCCTTTGGCTGGATGAAGCACCAGCCATCTCTTGCTTAGATAGGGCTTTCCTTACTTCACAGTTGTGGCCATACACAGTGTGGCGTTTCTGAATGACAATCTTGTCTACGGAGTCATGGTCATCAAAGGTTACGAAAGCAAAGCCTCTCTTTTTGCCACTGCCTCGGTCAGTCATGATTTCAATCACTTCAATTTTTCCCCTACTGTTCAAAATAATCTCTTAGGTGATGTTCTTCAGTGTCTCCTTTAATGCCACCAACAAAAATCTTTTTCACAGTTAAGTGGGCACCAGGTCTTCGAGAAGCTTCTCTCGAGACGGCCCTCTTTGGTTCCACCACTCTTCCATCCACCTCGTGTGGCCTTGCATTCATGGCCGCACCCACCTCCTCCACAGTGGCATACGTGACAAACCCGAAGCCTCTGGAGCGCCTGCTGTTTGGATCCCTCGTTACCACACAATCTGTGAGCGCTCCCCGCTGCTCAAAGTGGCTCCTCAGACTGTCATCGGTTGTCTCAAAGCTCAAACCTCCGATCAAGAGCTTCCGCAGCTGTTCGGGCTCTTTGGGAGACTCTGACTTAGACATGATGGCAGTGGACGGGGGAAACGTCAGCAGTGCTTACCGTGCGTGCACGGGCAGAAAGGAGTAATCTACCGAACGTATCTCTAATGAAGTTTTTGAAAAGGTGTTAATATAATAATGATTAATGTGGAAATAAAGTATGAGTACACTGGAAAGACCTCATTTTTGGAAGTGACAGACATGGGACTTTGTGCAAATTAACCTTATCAAGCCTCTATTTCTTCAATCTGTACATGGGAATTAATAATGCTGTCTCAGTGGGGTTGGTGTTAGGATTAAATAATCATACATAGGCATATATAGTAAAAAATCTAAGTTGCCTTTCCTTCTCAGTAGTTATACTCTAGATTATTATTACTTTTAAAGGAGAATGGTATGAATTGTTTTAATACTTTATTTTCAGGGAATTTAATCACGTTTATCTTTATTTATATATATATATTTTTAATTGAGGTACAGTTGATTTACAATGTTGTGATAGTTTCGGGTGTATAGCAAACAGATTCAGTCATACAGATAGATAGATAGATAGATAGACAGACTTTTTTTCAGATTCTTTTCCCTTATAGGCTATTACAAAACATTGAGTATAGTTCCCTGTGCTATACAGTTAGGTCCTTGTTGACTATTTTATACATAGTGATCACATTTATCTTTAATTCTTCTTTTTTAAAGATTTTTTTGATGTGGACCATTTTTAAAGTCTTTATTGAATTTGTTACAATATTGCTTCTGTTTTATGGCTTTGCTTTTTTGCCCCAAGGCATATGGGATCTTAGCTCCCTGACCAGGGATCGAACCTGCACCCCCTATGTTGGAAGGCGAAGTCTTAATCACTGGACGGCCAGGGAAGTCCCCTATCTTTAATTCTTTATCTTTGTGATTTAAACCAGGGTTGGCAAACTATGGCCTGTGGACCAAATCTGTAAATAAGGTTCCACAAAAACTTTTAGTTTTATGGAACACACCATGTCCACTTGTTTGCATAGTTCTATAGCTGCTTTCCTGCTACAGCAGCAGAGGTGAGTAGTTGAAACAGAGGCCCCATCGCCTGCAGAGCCTGAAGTATTTACTATCTGGTCCTTCATAGAAAAGATTCTTGACCCACAATTTAATCCATTCTAAGCTTTCCTTAAGTGAATCCTTTTTAAAAGTACATTAAAAAAGAACACAGAACAAATGAGGATAGGAAATGAAAAAAATGAGAAAAGAAGATTCCCCTAGGGTTTAGAAATTGCAAAATAAATCTTAGTTCCAGAATCCTTAAAAAATACTTGAAACTCTAGGATGAAACTGAGATCTAATTCTGTCTAGTCAAGAGAGTATATATATATTTTTATATATCTTTATTAGAATATAATTAAAAATTTTTTTTTTAATTTATTTTTTGGCTGCGTTGGGTCTTCCGTTGCTGCACGTGGGTTTTCTCTAGTTGTGGCGAGCGGGGGCTACTCTTCGTTGTGGTGCACGGACTCCTCATTGCAGTGGCTTCTCTTGTTGCAGAGCACAGGCTCTAGGCACGTGGGCTTTAGTAGTTGTGGTGCGCGAGCTCAGTAGTTGTGGTGTGTGAACTCAGTAGTTGTGGTGCATGGGCTTAGTTGCTCTGTGGCATGTGGGATCTTCCCAGACCAGGGATCAATCCTGTGTCCCCTGAACCGGCAGGCAGATTTTTAAGCACTGCGCCACCAGGAAGTCCCTATTGGAGTATAATTGCTTTACAGTGTTGTGTTAGTTTCTGCTGTACAACAAAGTGAATCAGCTATATGTATACATATATCTCCATATCCCCTCCCTCTTGAGTCTCCCTCCCACCCTCCCTATCCCACCCCTCCTATCCCACCCCTCTATATCATCACAAAGCATCAAGCAGATCTCCCTGTGCTATGCAGCAGCTTCCCACTAGCCATCTATTTTACATTTGGTAGCGTATATATGTCAGTGCTACTCTCTCACCTCATCCCAGCTTCCCCTTCCCGCCCTGTATCCTCAAGTCTGTTCTCTACGTCTGCGTCTTTATTCCTGCCCTGCCACTAGGTTCATCAGTACCGTTTTCTTAGATTCCATATATATACTATTCCATTGTATATACATGTGCCACATCTTCTTTATCCGTTCACCTGTTGATGGACATTTAGATTGCTTCCGTGTCCCAGCTATTGTAAATAGTGTTGCAATGAACACTGTGATACATGTATCTTTTTGAATTATGGTTTTCTCAGGGTATATGCCCAGTAGTAAGGTTGCTGGGTCATATGGTAGTTCTATCTTTAGTTTTTCATGGAACCTCCATACTGTTCTCCATAGTGGCTGTATCAATTTATATTCCTACCAACAGTGCAGGAGGGTTCCCTTTTCTCCACACCCTCTCCAGCATTTACTGTTTCTAAATTTTTTGATGATGGCCATTCTGACCGGTGTGAGGCAATACCTCATTGTGGTTTTGATTTGCATTTCTCTAATAATTAGTGACGCTGAGCATTCTTTCATGTGTTTGTTGGCATTCTGTATATCTTCTTTGGAAAAATGTCTATTTAGGTCTTCTGCCCATTTTTGGATTGAGTTGTTTGTTTTTTTGATATTGAGCTGCATGAGCTGCTTGTATATTTTGGAGATTAATCCTTTGTCAGTTGCTTCATTTGCAAATATTTTCTCCCATTCTGAGGGTTGTCTTTTAGTCTTGTTTATGGTTTCCTTTGCTGTGCAAAAGCTTTGAAGTTTCATTAGGTCCCATTTGTTTATTTTTGTTTTTATTTCCATTTCTCTAGGAGGTGGGTCAAAAAGGATCTTGCTGTGATTGATGTCATAGTGGAGTGTTCTGCCTATGTTTTCCTCTAAGAGTTTGATAGTGTCTGGCCTTACGTTTAGGTCTTTAATCCATTTTGCATTTACTGTTGTGTATGGTGTTAGGGAGTGTTCTAATTTCATTCTTTTACATGTAGCTGTCCAGTTTTCCCAGCACCACTTACTGAAGAGGCTGCCTTTTCTCCACTGTATATTCTTGCCCGCTTTGTCAAAGATAAGGTGACCATATGTGTGTGGGTTTATCTCTGGGCTTTCTATCCTGTTCCATTGATCTATATGTCTGTTTTTGTGCCAGTACCATACTAAGACAGTATATTTTAAAGAATACTTTATAAATGAAATTTTCTGCAAGATGACTATTACTTCTGCACCAGGAACGCATCCTGAATGTGAAACTTGGAAGAGTGAATTTAGAAGGTAGAAACATGGAAAACTACTTATAACCTGGCAATGAAAGTGACTGAAACCACATTAGTCAGGCAAAATAAGCCGCTCTCTCTAACTACAGGTAAAATAACATTTCAAACATTGAAAAATGTATACGGTCAAAATGGTACAGGGTAGGGGTTTAAGAAACCATTTCCCCTGCTAATTTTTGATGTTTACATGGAATGTTATTCAAGCAGCAAATAACTTACCAATGATGCTGACAGACTGAAAATGATACATCTTTACCACAACATATATTAATTCTCTCAGTGGGAAATTGCTAAAATAGACAAGGTGTCAGAAAGATTTCTTTACGTCTGAAGGAAAGGAAATGATTCCATTTCTTCCAAACATTCTTACATGAAAAATAATAAACTCTCACTTTTAAAATGTCTTTATTTTCATGGGGTTCTAAAGCTCCCATTATTAATTGGGGAGGTCATGGTTATCTGGTGCTCGCTATGAGTCAATCCATATTAAGTCAGGTATAAAACACAGCCAGGTATAAAACTGCCCCCATAATTCACATTATATATGAATAAATATTCATAGAAATACTCAGAAAAGAGAGTTGAAGAATTACACTACACTATCATGGCATTCCTTAGATCTACACAGTAAATGTTACACAGAGATGCTGGAAAGTAAATCTTCACGAAATAAAATGTAAGAGAAACACGGTGGTCTATCTAAAGAAAGGGACAAATGCCCAACACAAATGAAACCAATTCATCCTCTATAGAATGACCTCCGATTCTGTTCCTGAAGCAACTGGTTGAAGACTCTGGACCACAGAGACGAACATTTACTGAGTGTTTAAGGCATGCATATCTATCACGTTTAACTCTCACACAGAAACCTAAGTAATGGGTATCATCAGTGATTTGTAAAGGGCGAAGTTCGGTAGGAACTCAGTCTGTCTGCCTTGCGCACTTATCCTGTCTTCAAAATGTCCAGTCCTGATGGAACACAGGGTATCTGCCAACCATGAGCCCCCAGACATGCCCCTAGAAAAAGAGGTCCTCTAATCAAAGTGACTAAATTTGGAAAGCTTTCTAAACCCTCCTCTTGGAGAATAACAATGTATATATTAAAGCCCTGTATTGAAGAAACCAGTTTACTTTTGTCTAACCCAACATTTCCCCGAACTTATTAGGGAATCCCTTTTCCCAATTACTATTTTGTGAAAGTTATATTCTGAAACACTGAGAAATATGACTGCGGTCACCTCCCTTGATGGGAGATGGATAAAAGAGAAATACATAAACTGTAAGAGAAAAATAAACATTTTCACCCATGGTCAAGGGGCAATGCTACTGAAGTGATGGTGTGATTCTAAGTGGCTTCTTTTTGCTCTTAGGATGACACCCTAAGTGCCCTGGTCCCTGCAGACCTCCTTGGTCTCATCTAACAAACACCCCACCACCTGGCCGACCTTCAGTACCTGGGACCTGCCAGGCTCCCCATCATGGAGCCTTTGAAAAATGCTGTCTGCTTGGCGGGATGCGCCTTCTTTCCCTCTTTACCTACTTACCTTTCAGGGAAGTCTTTCCTGACCCTGTCAAGCCCTTCTCTGTATGCTCTCCTATCACTGAGTTCTTCCATATAGCGAGTTTATGGTTACGATGTTATATTTATTGGTGTATTTATTGGATGAATGCCTGTCTATACCCCTATGGGAGAGAGGGGAAATATATTCCCTGTGCTCAGATGCAAAAAAGAAGAGATGGGGACCTTTCCAGCCTCTTTCTACCATCTTCTATCACTGCTGACTTAACGGATCTCTTACTTGGGAGAAGGTTCTGCGCATGTTCAGCTCAGGGCCTGGGCGCACTCTGGTCTGCTCCCAGGCAGGCAAGCTTAGAAGGAATGTTTGGGAATAAGTTCAACTCAGGGAAGACAGTTGTTACAGATGCTAGCTAGCTCTATTCGGCAGTTTAGCCCTATGCAGTAATAAAGTCAATTTTAATCTTCACCTCCGAGTCTTGTTTTATTTTTCAAATTGCTTCCATTTGGGAGGGGAAGGCAAGAAGGAGTGTTCTCGTTGGCCCCCTAAAATGCCAGCATCTTCCACTAGGCCTCAGTCCATCAGGAAGAATAGGGAGGGGTCTCCTTGGGCTCACTACTAGAGCTCGGGCCGGGCACATGGGAGGCACTCTGATTTTTTAAAATTAATCATCCTCTCATGGAAAATTTCTTAAATAAGCAAAAATAGGGAGAATGGTATGACGAACCCCTATGTATACGTCGCCCAGCTTCAACGATAATCAGCACATGGCAATAAACAACATACAATCGATCTTGTTTGATCTACTTCTCAACTTGACCGAAGCAAATCCAAGACACTGCATCACTTCATACATAACAAACAGTAAAGGCTTGAAAACGTAACTGTAAAACCATTATCACATGCATATTATAAATGATAATTTATAAATATTTCTTCCATAATAAATAGATGAATGAATCAGCAAACGCTATAGGGACCAGTAAAGGGTCAAAGAAGAGGTGGCTCTGAATCATGATCTGTCCCCGGCCCCCAGCACACTGCACACACACACACACACACACACACACACACACACACACACACACACTTCCCATGGGCCAAGCCACACGGGGGGAGTAAGGCTTCCGCTGCTGTGGCGGGGCGGCGTGGACACATTCCCTCGAGACACGGAGCTGGACAAGGTCAGCGAGAGCTTCGGCTGAATCTTCTTCTTTAGGGACTCCTGCTCTCGGCGGGCAGCGTCTGTCATGAACCTGCAGCAACAGTGGAAGGGGCCATTTATGAGTAACCAGGACCACATACAGAGCCGGAGGGTTATGACAGTGAACTCAAGTTTGACAGGCGCTCCACCCTGGGAAAGGGGCTTGTTCACAGGTCCCAACTTCAAAAACTCACAACGGTTGCCCTTTTCCTACATGATGAAATTATCTTCTAGCTCCTTGTTTTAAAGTTCCTCAAAGTCAGGATCCTTTCTTCCCTGGGCAAACCCTCTGTGCAGGAAATGGATACACATAGACTCCGTACTCACTACACTGCCTTCAGTTACAAGACTGCCTCTCTGGGAAGGTCCTCTCGACCCTCAGAAAGTACACCTGCTCTCGAAGCTCCCCAACCACCCCCAGCTCCAGAGGACTTCCTTCATCTGTAGGTTGGTAGTATTTATTGTTTGTGCCACTGAACATCTACGGCTTCATGAAAACTTTGATTCTTTTTTGTACTCTGGATTCTCATACCATTATTTGGGTTTTTAACATTTCCTAGGCTGATTGAAGGTCTTGTCTCCCCAGCCATTAGCTGAAAAGAAAGGACCCGAGTCCCTATCATCTCTGCTAGCACGCTGCCAGGCCCATCTTAGCAAACATTTATCAAATGACTGAACAAACCTGCCCAAGCAGATTCAATAAGAGGGTACGAGCACTGTACCAGGAGGAAGATCACGGAGAAAGACGTGTTCATGTTGTGATCTTATTACTCATAAAGGGAAAGGTGACTTTTCTTGGTAGTTTCACTTCGGAAACTTCAAAGTTATTCTTTCAACACTTCTCTTATGCTAGTTACATTCAAACTTTGTTCTTTTCTCACTGTTTAATCTAGCATTTCATAAATTCATGTACTAAGAGATTCAAAACAATCTATGAAATGGTATCTCCTACCTAAAGAGCAAATGTCAACTGCATTTTTGAAAACTGCGATGAAAAGCCTAGTGAATAGAGTATATGAAAATGTTTAGGTGAAAAAAACATACACTTGTGCCGACTGCCTAAGCGAAGAACCAGACCATAACCATACCTCTCAACTCCCCTCCGTACCCCACCCTCTCACCAATTGTGCTTTGACTATTTTAATACAATTCATCGTAAACTAATTCCATTGCACTTAAACATGGTATTTTACCCAACCCATTTCACATTCTGCCTACAAAATTCCTTTATATTTGTCTTCATTACACTGCGGCATTTTGTAAGTCAGCAGATAGCTCTCATGCCTGGTAAAAGCTTTGAGTTGCTCAAACACCCAATGAAAAAATGTTACAATAGAGTTACAGTGTCTTAAAATGTCTACTTTTACACTTGGAACATGGCTGGCACATTTCTTAAAGGGCTTTTGCAATATAATCTATATGCATAAACTGGATTTTATATGTTGAACCAACTGTAATAAAGCTACAAGTTTTGCCTTGAGCTCTTCAGTTTTGTGCTACAAGATGGTGATGATTTAAAAAGAAGAAAGGAATGACAATGTAAAACAGAATTGTTTGCACCCGGCAGCCACGTACTCATTTATTTTCAGATGTAAAGTTGGTTCTGTTGCTCTTAAAACTTCTTTTTTCCCTCCTCATAAACCTCTACTCAAAATCTGGACTATAGAGAAAAGCAGGAACTGGTGCTTTCGTTTATTATTCTAAGTACAACTGCTAACTGCTGAGCTTCTTCAACTGGGGTATGCAGTGCGCCAGGGAGTGGGTGAAACCACAGGCTAAACATATTGCTTCTTCCAGGAGGACCAAGTGTTCTCAGTGTAGGTCATTCAAGTTAGGTTTTTTTTCCTCAATTGATTTATTTTATTTATTTATTTTTGGCTGTGTTGGGTCTTTGTTGCTGCGTGCGGGCTTTCTCTAGTTGCAGTGAGCGGGGGCTACTCTTCGTTGTGGTGCGTGGGCTTGTCACTGCGGTAGCTTCTCTTGTTGCGGAGCATGGGTTTCAGTAGTTGTGGCTCGCAGGCTCAGCAGTTGCGGCGCACGGGCTTAGTTGCTCCATGGCATGTGGGATCTTCCCGGACGAGGGCTCGAACCCGTGTCCCCTGCATTGGCAGGCGGATTCTTAACCACTGCACCACCAGGGAAGCCCTAAGTTAGTTTTTTAAATAGGAAAATCAACACAGATATGCTATGGAGTAGAATGAAAAATTTACATCTTGCATCTTAGTTAAAAGCATGGGACTTGGAGTCAGGCAGGCCAGGGTTCAAATGCTGGCTGTGTGACTTACTATGTGACTCGAGGCAAGTTGATGAACCTCTCTAAGCCTCAGCTTTATTCTCTGAAAAATGGGACTAATAATTGTAGATAAAGGGTTAACATACCTCTTTTCCGTTTCTATAAGAGACTTTGATCTTTGGTTAACTCTGGTAACCTGCCAAGACGGTAAGTCAAATATGCTACAGGGCAACACTGCTTATATTAAGGATGACACCCCCAACTGGTAAATGACATCTGGAGTGGGAGGAGCTAGAAACCATCTGTCCACACCTGTTAGGAAGCCAGAGCTCTGGGCTTCCTGAGCGCCGTGATCTTGCCCCCGAACATGCCCCTTGCAGAGAACTGGGGAGCGTGTCCAGGGAGCGTTATAAGAGCTTTGATTCCAGGGCAGCTCCCATCTTTTCCCGAGGGGCATCTTCCATCTGCATCTGGATAGACTGCCATGTGTACCAGTAAGGACTTCACAGAAGGTGTGACGCGGCCCTGCTGGCAGGCTGTGGCTCTGCCTTTTATCTCTCTGAGAAGACCCAGCGCCCATGGCGGCCTCTGGTCATCTTGTGAGTCTGAATATTCATGGTGGAGGAAGGTCACCTGCTGGTGGACAAGGCAATAATAGTGCTGACTTCAGAGGACTGTTGTGAAGATTAAACAAGGCAGCAGTGCCTGTCATGTAGGAAGTGGCTGTTATTATTATAGAAAGCTTCATAAATGTGGTCCTATCTGTATATTCCATCTACCTTACTCCAAGTTTCTTGAGCATGCACTGCATGTCTATGGCTCTGACAGCACCTGGTTCATGCCTCATGTATAGTAGGATGGGATGCGGAATAGCTGACCAGGAATCAGCCCAGAGAGTGCATAGAGAGTGTCAGAAAGAAACTCCTGCCAGAGAGAGAGAGCGAGCTAGCAAGCTTTGCAGGCTTTGCAATGTCTTCTCTTACTCTGGTTAAAAAGTATAAAAGTTTCACAGCTCTCACAGTTTTTATTGTAAAATAAATACTTTCCTACAGCTCAGAGATAAAAACAACTATAAACAACCACGACAACGTGCACACACATATCCCTCACCTTCACCCCCTCATGGATTTGGTTGGCTATGAACAGCCATCTATTTTTGGCTTGTATCTGCTAAGTGTTTTCTAGAAGCGAGAACGAGGCACCATGTTAAAAGCATTAACATGAAACTCATAAAACACTCCTGCCAACCCTTCTCTCCCTCCACTCTCCCT
The DNA here is from genome assembly GCF_003031525.2 of Neophocaena asiaeorientalis asiaeorientalis. Taxonomy (NCBI): domain Eukaryota; kingdom Metazoa; phylum Chordata; class Mammalia; order Artiodactyla; family Phocoenidae; genus Neophocaena; species Neophocaena asiaeorientalis. Next base: position 5,747,120 of record NW_020174149.1, read on the forward strand.
CGTTCTCCCTTGGATTGGTGGTTATGAACTTGCAGCTACACCCATAAATCAAGGCAAGCTTGCCATACCAAGATACACAGCTGCAGAATTTATTCCTGGTGACAACACACACACACGCATGGGCATAAAAACGCCTTTGGAGCGCTGGATCAAATTCACCAGTTTCTCCCTTGGCAGTGTTGCACTGTTTCTCTTTCACTTATCACCCATGACTTTACCTACGTTTTGAAGACTTGTTTAAACCTTAAAGTTTTCAAGCAATGTTCCATCAATACAGTTCTTTGTCAAAAGATGGGTGGATTCCCAATGGCAAAGAATCACCTGGGGAGACAAGTTTATAAAGAACCTGATGAGGTAGAATAAATAAAGGCTGTGACTGCAGCCAAGAACTGGACTTAAGTTGGCTCTGAGCATTTTCCACCTTCAAGGGCAGCTGCACTTCGACATATCCTTGAAGGACCAGAGCCCAGTTCTTTCCTTCATCAGGATTAGAAATGTTTCCCCTGTATTCCCAGATGAGAGAGAGCTCAGGCTTGGGAAGCCACACCACTCTGTGGTCTGATGAGTTTTTCTCAATGGATTTTGACATGACTCGTGATCTTCTCTGAAGCCCTCAGTCATCGCAGCCAACATGGGGTTTTAGAGCAGCGAGGAACCTGGGTGAGACAGGTCACCTCATCCAGCCCCCTCATTTTTCACAGTAACTGGGAAATGAGGTGAAGGGGGCTGTTCAAGGTCACTTTGCTGGCTGGTGGCAGAGCTGGCATCTGAGAAGCCAGCCTTGGGACCCTGTCGAACGTTCCTGCTCTGCCAGGCTGCCACTGGCACAGCAAAGAACCCTGAGCTTTCTTGTGTTAGCTGGAGAGTCACGGTTAAGTTGAAAGGGGTTAAGGAGCTGAAGCTTAGGGCCTGAGGAAATGCAGAGGAAACCCCTCGGGGGTTTACACGTTGGAAGTGGGGCAACTGGAAGAGCAGGGGCCTTCATCCTCCCAGGGTCTGCCAGTTCTGCTCTGTGGGGTCCCTTGGCTCCTGGGGGCCCTGGATTTGTAGCCTTACTGGGCTGTGATGCAGGGAAGGCTCGCTGTGCCCACGTCCCTGCATTCTTTCTGCTTTGCAATGGCAACTGTTCTGAGTACTCGTGTGCTGGCGTGGGCTTATGCTGGCTTGTGAGAGCTGATCATTAAATTTTTAGGGATTTAGGCCAGTTGTTAAACATACCCATTTTTAAAAATTAAATTATGTGATTGGGAGTTTGGGATTGACACGTACACACTGCTATATTTAAAATAGATAACAATCGTATGATATCCCTTATATGCGGAATCTAAAAAGAAATGACACAAATGAACTTATTTACAAAACAGAAACAGACTCACAGACTTAGAGAATGAACTTATGGTTACCATGGGGGAAGGGACAGTTAGGGAGTCTGGGATCCACATGTACACACTGGTATATTTAAAATGGATAAACAACAAGGACCTACTGCACAGCACAGGGAACTCTGCTCAATGCTATGTGGCAGGCTGGATGGGAGGGGAGTCTGGGGGAGAATGGATACGTGTATATGTATGGCTGAGTCCCTTTGCTGTGCACCTGAAACTATCACAATATTGTTAATTGGCTCTACTCCAGTGTAAAATAAAAAGTGAAAAAGATAAAATAAAATAACCAACAAGGACCTACTGTAGAGCACAGGGAACTCTGCTCAATACTCTTTAATAACCTAAATGGAAAAAGAACTTGAAAAAGGATACATGTATATGTAAAACTGAATCACTCTGCTGTATACCTGAAACTAACATCGTTAATCAACTAAATTCCAATATAAAATAAAAATTAAAAAATAAATAAAAAATAAATTATGTGAACTTAAAATTAAAACAAGCATATTAAAAATAAAGAGAGTCCACCTGCCGATGCAGGGGACATGGGTCCGTGCCCCGGTCCGGGAACATCCCGCATGCCGCGGAGCGGCTGGGCCCGTGAGCCATGGCCGCTGAGCCTGCGCGTCCGGAGCCTGTGCTCCGCAACGGGAGAGGCCACAGCAGTGAGAGGCCCACATACCGCAAAAAAAATAAATAAATAAAATTTAAAAAATAAAGGTAACAATACACAAGGTTTATCAGTTCTTATCATTTTCTTTCATTTTACTCTTATCTATGCTATTTAGGTTATTTACATTAATAATGTCACATCTGTTTGGTAGAATACTATATGATGCTGTATGCTACTGCACATTTCTTCCCAACTCTGTTCAGCAATGTAATGTTGGTTGCTTGAAACTGGCCATGATGGGAGTACTTAAACCATGGAAATTGGCAAATATTACAAATCAGGGTTTTCTCCCCACCCCAAGAGTCAGCCATTAAACATTGACCAGTATACCTGTAGTTATTATTATTTTTTTTTTAATATGGAAAGAAAGCATTTGAACCAGGCTCCTTGCCTATTCACTAAAGGAGCTAATCGGGGAAGGGATGAAGGATGGATAAGGAAGCCTTCTTTTCCTTTTTAAAAGTATAAAAATAAGACTTCTCATTAAAGAACACTTATAGAAAAATTTTTATGGATTTGTGACTTGTGCTTAAAAACATTTTTAAAAATTCGGTAATACACACACAATTGAGGGTACATATTTACAAGCACAGTTTAAAGAAGAATAAAATGACAATCCAAGTACTCACCACTCAGCTTATGAAAACATTTTTTACCAGAACCTTTGAAGTTTGCAGATACAACTATGGTTGATTTTTCAGGGTATTTTCCTTCTAGTATTGCTTTTCTACACATAGAGTGAACTGGATATTTCTTAAATAAAAAAAGTAGTCACTTGAGGGTTCATTCACTGTTGACTAACAACCTGCAAATCTGTGGTGAGGCAAAGTCATGCTTTCATTTTGAAACTGAAACTGCCATAAGATTAATTTTAACCTTCCTACAAATCAGAAATGCCCAAGTTACTTTAATTTAATATGGTCATTTGCAGTAATATTTGTTATTGCTTGGGGAAGTACATATTCCTTAAGTAAATTTTCAAGACTCCATTATAAATCTTTTAAATCCTTAGACCACAATGTTCATTCAGTCTGACATATTAAACGTGGAAACATGACTATAACACCGCAGGGGGAAAATGTCAAATTGTTGGTCCATGGAGACCAGTTTCAACCACAAACTCAGGAAATTTACAGAGTTGGCTGGAGCCCGGGCAGAGCCCGCCCTGCACCTCACTCTCCGGCCAAACACCTGAGCCCAAGTGTCTTGCTGGGGCAAAACCACTTGGCTTCCGCCCGCTCTGGAGAACCCAGTGATGCAAGTGACCACTAGAAACTCGAGCCTCTCTCAGAAAAACCCGACAAGAATCCAGACTCTGAGATGCATGGCGTGGTTTGGTTGTTATTATAAGACTCTGAAGAGGCCGTGTAGTCCAGAGGCCGGAGCTGTGTGTCAGGAGGCTCGTTTTGGGGAGAAGAAGTGGGTGGCCTCTGGCAGTCTCAATGCTCACCCCAACCCCCGGTCTGGTCCTGGTTTTTCTACTTGTTAAAACTGAGGAGTTTTGGTTTTATGGGTATAAGAAATATATCACCCCTATGTTCCTTCCCAGCTCCAACAGTCAATGATTCCCGCAGGCCGTGTTTCCCAAATTTTTTTGACCTCAATCCATTATAAGAAAGCCTGTACACACATATGTATAATTAGGCCCACAGTCTGCAATTCTGAAATCTCTAGAGCTCTGAAAATTGGAAAGTTTCTTATGTTTGACAGCAAAGCTCACAGGGGGACCAACCCTGCCATGAACTACTTAAAGGCTATTTACACACTTTATTTATTGTATTTAGTGTGAATATTTATATGCTTCACTGCACAAACATCAGTGTGTTTGATGACGGGGGGCCGCCCTGGACCCTGTAGGGAGAGTTTTGTAGTAGGCAGTATTTGCACCATATTGTCTTTCTGAACTTAGAAGAACTATGACTTGTGAAACATATCTGGGCGCAAAGACAAAGAATTTTTATGTAAACATCTGAAACAAAAATTTCTTGAAACAATCCTTACTACCTGTGATATAGTCTGATATTTTTCTATTCTATTTGATTTTAACAAAATATCCTGGTCATGACCACCACACTAATTTCTTGACCTACTAATAGGTCACAGCCTGCTGTTTGAAAATATTAGTGTAGCAGTTAAGAGGTGGGCTTTGTAGGCAGACTGTTTAGATGCTAATTTCTCCTCTATATTCTCCAGCTATGTGACCTTGGGCATGTTACCTAACCTCTCTGTGCCTCAGTTTTCTTACCTATAAATGGTGAAAATAATAAGAGCTATCTTACAGAGTTGTGAAGATGAAGTGAATTAATACATGTAAAGCACTTGGAATAGGGCCTGGCACTCAGTGTTTGACAAATGTCATATGAATGACTCTTGTTCTGGAAATCCTAACTCACAAATCTTTCATTCTGACACTTAACATCGCAGTTTGGTTACTTCTGAGCGGAACTACTAAGTATTAGGATAAGTATTGCAATCATGAGCTCTGCTGATTCTGAAAGCAACAAGCCACCTTCACTGATTCTGCATGCATTGATTGATTAAATTACTGCTTCAATCACAGGCAAATTTGAAAAAGGTAGTTACAGTAGCTGGAATACAAACAGATGGTTCCTCTCCTTAAGGACAACATGCTGGGAGGTGGAGCATCTATAAACCCACACACCTCCTCTTCTTTACTTCTCTGCCTTGATTTCTTCAGAAGAAGCCAATTGTAGAAGGCCTTTCTAGCAGGACAGGCAACAGGAGCACAGCTACTTGATGGAAAGGTGTTTTTCTATGCACTTATAGGCTGCCCTCTACTTGGGAGATTCATAAAGTCGCACAAGGCTCAGATGTGGTCCACAACCAGACCTCTGTACAAAGTACCACATCCAACTACTTCATTTCGAGCTCAAAAGCTTTGATCTGCATTTTCAATGGCCCTTTGGGCACTGTCATGTTTTGGTGAAAACCAGTTTGTGAAACCAAGAAAGCTTTTAAGGAAAGCTGCTACGAGCTGGCAGATAGACCACAATTCTAAGCACTCGCAAATCTGCTAACTCATCGCTCCGGACAGTGGGATCTCTGACAAGGACAACAATCGATCTTTCCGGTGGAGAGTACCTTAGGAATTTTCCTTTTCTCCAACTATTATGACACGCAACCCAGGACAAGGATGGACGGAAAGCCAGTAAGGAAGCAGAATGATCCGTAAGACATTCGAATAGAGGCTAAGGGAATAATGGCACATTTCATCATGTGATCATGTGTGGTCCACATGTCAGAGGACCTGGCTGTTCTAGGTCTCAAAGTAATGATGGCTTTCAGAACACACATCTGCTAATAAATTCATGGGGTGGCTCCTCTCATTTTAGCAACTTAAAGCCACAGTGAGGTTGAGGGGTGTTTGGTTAGAACAGCTGGCCAGTGAAACATGACCTGCGGCAGCAAGTGGAGTGACTGCTTGTCTGCGCCCCTTCCTTAAGAGAAGGGCCTTTCCTGGTGATCAGGGAACTTAACGAATGCTCTTCTTTTCAAAGACAAAAGACAATTTGGACTCCCAAGTAACATTAATTTCAGAAAGTTTCTAGTAATGTTTTGAACAATCATATGTTTCATTTCTCATCCCAGAGCTATTTTTGCCTTCACAATCTGAGGCCTATGGGGTGGATTTTGAAGCTTCATAAAATTTTTCGCAGTGTCACCAAAACTCAGAGCCTCTTTTAATATGCTGCTGTTAAAAATTTAATGCAAAATAATACAACTAAAAGAAGCACCAGAAGAAAACACACACCATCTAATCAGATCAGTTTGGCACTTAACTTGTGAGGGGTTTGTGTGTTTGTGTGTGTGAGATTTTCATCTGATATTCACATGGGTTGTGGGCATAATTTTTGAAGCACCACCAATGAATCAGATTTTGTTCTTGGGTACCAAACCAAAACCAACAGATTTATTGCATTAAGTGAGACACCTTTTTTCTTCCTCCCTTTTCTATACTAAGTTTACATGTGATACATACAGGAGGATATAGTTCCTGGACTTTGAGGAGTAGTTCCAGTCTAATTTGCACAAAATAAATTAACACCAGGGCAAGCCAATTTCATATCAGATATTGTAGTCAGTTTACTAAGAGTTCACCTTATTTTTGGGGACAGGGAGAGGAGAAAAGAGAAGGACATAAGAAAAAAAGAGAATAGGTGATCTTCTTCTTAACTACTCTCTTGACAACTCTATTTCCTTTTTTTTTTTTTTTTTTTTTTTTTTAGGG
>NW_020174149.1:5753618-5790387 GCF_003031525.2 Neophocaena asiaeorientalis asiaeorientalis
TTTTTTTTTTTTTTTTTTTTTTTTTTAAGGGCAGCTATAGTATAGCTTGAGTATTCTAAAACTTTAAAAAATATTTATTTAGGGACCTCCCCGGTGGCACAGTGGTTAAGAATCCGCCTGCCAATGCAGGGGACACGGGTCGAGCCCTGGTCCGGGAAGATCCCACATGCTGTGGAGCAACTAAGCCCGTGTGCCACAACTACTGAGCCTGTGCTCCGCAACAAGAGAAGCCACCACAACGAGAAGCCCGCACACCGCAATGAAGAGTAGCCCCCGCTCACCACAACTAGAGAAAGCCTGCACGTAGCAATGACCCAACTCAGCCAAAAATAAGTAAATAAATAAATAAATTTATTTAATAACTAACACTCGGTTGCCCATTTCTATTGCCAAGCGGTACACCTTACCTAACTACCACCTACCATCACCAGCCTCTCATTAAAAAGAAAAAGCCATTGTAACATAAAATATAGAAAGGACATAATTTTGGAATAAAATAATCCTTTCATGAGAAAGACTGTCCTTTATTCTGAGATTATATGATAACAATAGAACAGGGGAAGAATACATGTACTTAAATTTTTTTGAGATGCAGAGAAGCTACAATATAAAATTTAATTTTATTATTTTGTAATCACATCACATGTACATTGTAATATACTGTTTATAATAATATGTTGCTTATAACTATTCTCTAGATACGAGTTATTAAAAATATCCAACTTTATTTTCTATCATGGCCATTGTTAAAAATTCAGTTTCAAGGAATGTTGACTAAAATGGAACTATTAAATTTAGGAGGAATCATTTGCAATATGCTGCAAACTGAAAGAAGCCAAATACATGAGCACCCAAACCCAGGGGCTTCTCCTTTCCCAGAGCTTGGAGAAACAACACTCAGGGGCGGTGGGTGCTGGATGCCCCTGCTCCTGGGCCCCACACACCCTAGGCAACTTGGAGACTGCAGACCAACAGAAACACCCTTATGAACAGCACCATTCAAAGACTAGTAGCTGTCTGTGAAGAGTACTTAAGAATTACTTTTTTTTAAAACCGATAATCTCTTTCCCGGAATTTTAGCGCTCAAATGAAATTCATGCATGGAGGCTAAGTAACTGCAGTAATGAACAAAATCCCATCCCTGACTACCATTATTCTGTATATTCCCAATAAATACTGGGTATTTTCTCACAACAAAGGAATAATATAGTTAATCTACCTTAATGAAATCTCTGGTTCAGGTTCCAGCAATCACTACTTAAAGCCACAGGTCAGCGTAAATTATCAGTGAAGCAATTAATTTTGATTTATTTTAGCCCGAATAGAGTAAACCATGGTCTCTTTCATCGTCAATGCCAAGAATAAAAACCACTTCTGAAAACGAAGCCCACAGATCTCTGGTTTGACGGCCAACTGGAATATCCCTCTGTTGGCAACTCTCTATCATCCTTTCCATTCCTTTTCTACTTTCATCGAATTGGAAATAACTATGACTATTTCTTACACATGGTTTTCATTGCTAATTTGACATCCGTGTAAAAACCAATGAACAAAACAAAGAAGCTGTATTTTATGAGGTTTTGTGGCACAAAACTACAAATAGCTTTTGAGTTTCCTTGTTCTGTCTCCTCTGGAAGTGAATTAACTGAGTTATTTGAGGTTTCCATGTAAACTGCTAATGAGATGATGCATAATTCTCCTCATAAGCTGGGAAAAGTTTAAAAACTAAAGGAAAAAAAAATTGGATTTAGGTCTCCGGAGTTTTAGTTCCAGTATCATTAACAGCTGTGAACACAGCTTGGTTGAAAGTCTAGCTTCTGGGGGCAAACTCCTTCTTTAGGTACTCAAGCTTCGGCAAATTATTTACTCTCTCTTGTCTCGGGATCCTCATCTATAAAACAGAGGTAACCCTAACACCTACCTCATGGGGGTTATTGTCAAGATCCCGCTAGATAAAAGCATGAAGAGCACTTGGCTCAGCCTAACACCGCACATATGTCAGGAGGCTGCTCAGACTCTTGCTATTTCCATGCTGTTGGCCCTATGCCCCTGACTCTCACCCAGGAATTATGTCAAAAATGTAACAGCCATCTGACTGGATAATTCTTATGTAAGAGGTCATTTGTGCAGGGAACCTATGCAGTCCAGTCTACCTAAGATGGACTTAGACAGAAATCTAAGTCTGGGGTCAAAAGTCTCTCTTTCCAAAGAAAAGCACTTCTCTGATGCTGCCATGACCAATCCACTTAGGTCGGCTCTTCTGACCAAGTGGGCTGGGTGACAGTCAACATTTAGTTAAGACAAGTGACTTGGAGTGAATCTAGAACCAGGGGATGGGGTGTACTGGAGGACTCTGGCTAAGGAGACTTCGGGTTGAGAAAGAGGAGAGGAAGCGTGTGAGATGGAAGAGGACTCTCAGTGTCAGAGGAGATCTCACACAGGTAGGGTTTGTTTATGCCAGGGATGGCACGCACAGTGTCTCCAGTGCCACTTATAATCCACTCAGCCCATGAGAGCCATTGCAACTCCATCCCAGCCCTTTTCCCTGTGCTGCTTATGGATTCAGCCTTAGAATCTTCCTTTTCACCGGCCCTAGGTTGCCACTATCCACTGATTAAGGTGACGCATAAGTTGAAAGTTTGTGCCATCTCTGACTTACACATTTCCCCGAATATCCGCTGATATTTCCACTAATATTTCAACTAATATCCCACCCGAGGCATATTCTGACTCAGTTGGTACATGCATTACCCATCCTCAGAGAATCAGGGAGCAACGATGGCAGACAATACACTTAATAGCTGAGACAGAAAGTTGACTTTGTCCAAGATGAGAACCGTCCCCAAGTGAGGCAAGGATATTCAGCACATTCAGATAACCGCATGCATTCATGAATACAATTACAGGGCCAACTCCTCATTCAAATTTATTTTTGTGTATATGTGACTCACTTATATACAGAGTAGCAGTCAGAAGAGCATTGTTTGGGAACGGGGTGGAGACAGCAGCATTTTCTTCTTCTTCTTCTTTTTTTTTTTTTTTTTTGCGGTACATGGGCCTCTCTCACTGTTGTGGCCTCTCCCGTTGCGGAGCACAGGCTCCGGACGCGCAGGCTCAGCGGCCATGGCTCACGGGCCCAGCCGCTCCGCGGCGTGTGGGATCTTCCCAGACCGGGGCGCGAACCCGTGTCCCCTGCATCGGCAGGCGGACCCTCAACCACTGCGCCACCAGGGAAGCCCAGCATTTTCTTCTTAAATGGATTAATCCACTCAGGCAGTGAAACTATTGTGGGGGGCAAAGTCAGCTCTATACACGGGTTGTGCCTTTACAAAGTATATGCCTGTGGGCGTCACAAGCTTACAGACCTCAAGTTTCATGGGCCTTGGAAGCTGATTATTTTTCCAAGTGATTTTTCTTTCTTTTTGTTGCAAGAGTTCAGTTAAGCTGCTTCTGGACTAAAGTGTTTGGTGTTCCCTGTTTTCCAGGAGGTTTGCACCTGATAAATGCGTTTAGGTATTGGATTCTTCAGGTAAGTACACACACATTTGAGGATTGAATTATCATTTTTTAAAAAATCAAAGGGGTATGAACGTCCCTGTGTCTTCTTCCTGCTTGACTTAACCCAAGGAGTTTGTGAATGCTAAAGATACCTGACAAGCTATAAACTGTGAGTAAATGCTGGGGGTGAAGCAGATGAAGGGGTTGAGGATGGTGATTATTTAAATTTTTTATCAGAGATAATTTCAAAAACACACAAAACTAGAGAGGTTAGTGTGATGAACTGCCATGTTACCAACATTGTGCTCTTGGTTAAACGTTCTCCCCTCTTCCCTTTTTAGGCCGATTATTACCCTTCACATATTTCTTATCCTGTGTTCATCTGATCACTTGAAAAATACATAGGGATAAAATGAATGGCAGAAGAATAAGGGAGAAGGCAAGAGAGAAGAGAGAAAAAAAAATTTCTACATAGCCCCTGGGAAATACCTAATGAAGATTCAAAACTGAGTAAGGTGGTTAGTGGCATAACTGCAGGGTCTCCCTCTGACATAGACACAGCTAAACTATAATGTCTGCAAAATTTGAGCACTATTATACAGAGTATATACTGTTGAATGACACACCAAAGGTCTATTAATATGGAAGGCCTGAGCCAATGGCTCCCAGCTCGCAGCTACGGGGAACCCATTATAGTGTTGAACGGTGCACTGCTTTGAATATCATAATGGTACTGCTGGGGTCCTTGAAATTTGGGGGGAAAAGGGAATAATACAAAATTACTAGTCAGTACTGCTTCAAAATTAATTTGTATTTTACAAGATCCCCTAATCACCTTTCCCCCACGTGTTCCATCCCAAACAGGGACTTTACAGGGTATTTTGAAAAAAAAAAAATTCAGGGTATGTGTGTGGGTACGCGTTTAAAATTTTCAAGAATGCCGCTGTATTTAACTGCTAATGAAGTGTTTCTTGGAGGGGCTTCCAGACCTCCAGTGGATTGACAATGAGCAGTCTTTATTTGCATGCCAAAAGCATGCACTAATCCTTAGCACCAGCTGGTTCCCAGAAATACATGTGCCCCCCAAATCCTGTTTATCCTGCTGGTGTATTTAGCGAAGCTTTTCTTCACAGAGAGCACGGGCCTCCATTTCAGGCTGACCAACCTGTTTATTCCAAATCCCTAATGAATGTAATTAAAGCTTTAGTGGACTGCAGCCAGGATATAAACCACACCCCCTCCCCCTTTTAAACTTGTTGAGTGTGCAGGACTGGTCCACGGCAGAGGGCTTCCTGTGTGAGGACCGAGGCCCTGCTCTCCCAGAAGGCCCTGGACACCTCTGCACCCAATGCCCAGGCCATTTCTGATGCCCAGGGAGTCGTTTGTCAGGTTCACGCTCACAAACCGAACTGCCCCCCACCCCTCTGGTGTTCACCGGAGCAAACGGGCTCTCTCTAAACATTCCCACACATGCTAGTCTCTTAGGGATTTTTCTACTGCCATTATGCCCTGGGAAACAAGGCTAATGTCCTAACTAAAATACTGAATACTTCCCAGCAACCTAGGAGAATCTTGTTAGATCCTGCAGAGCCCTCTTGTATTAACCCGCCTGCAGAGAATCGCTCAGAACCTTTCCAGTAACCAAACCCTAAAGGTCTACAGCTTAAACCCAGAGTGCTTTTAGGTGTTCCTACAAAGTGCAGACTGAGCCATAATGGCTCTGGTGAGTTCACATCATCTAAGCTTCAGGTGGATATCTGGAAGTTAATACTGGAGAAGGGAAAAGGATTTACAATTTTAAAAAAGCCTTTTCAGTATGTACTAAGCTACGTGTCTTCTAACTCTTGCCTTACTGAATCCTCACAACCACCTCGTCAGGGGTTATTATCAGTCCCACTTTACAGATGACAAAATTGAGTCTCAGAGACATCAGGTAGTTTGCCCAAGGACCCACAGCTAATAAAATGCTGCGGGAAAGATATAAGCAAAAACGCTCAAGATCTGTGATGCCCAATCCAACAGCCATTAGCCTATGAGGCTACTGTGCCCTTGAAATGTAGCTAGTGTGACTGAGGAACTGAATTTTTGATTTTATTTAATTTTAATTAATTTAAACCTAAATAGCCACATGTGGCTAGTGGCAACCATATTGGATAGCATGGAAATGGAATGTTTCCATCATCACAGAAAGTTCTGTTGGACGGTGCTGTTATAGCTGATAAAAGTTCAGTTCTGGATATGCTGGGTTTGAAATGGTGGTGGGACATCCAAGGGGGATAAACAAACAGGTAAGCAACCTAGACTTGGGAGTCATCCACCCAGAGAGGAAAGCAGGAGAGCACGCAGGGAGGGAGAGCAGGGACAAGGGTTGAGAAGAGAAACTGGGGGTGGCGGTGGAGAATGCCTATACATTTTAGCCAGCAGGAGGAAGAGGAGCCCCCCAAATCACTGAAAAATGGAGTTCTTATACTTTTTTCAGGCTTAATAATTTATTTCTCCTCTTACACTTTAGATAAGCATTTGGGGAACAAATATTTTGCTTAAGATTGAAGATCCACCTTTTATAATTAAAAAAAGTACATGTGTTTACATGACTGTTTGGTGCAAAGATATCTTCTCTTTGAAAGGTATGACATTTATGCCCTCCAGCTCAGAGCCGCGTACACTATGTGCAGAAAAATGTTAGCCCAGGACACAGCATGCCATGGTTTTGATGCAACGTGCAGGAAGTGCTTCAAATTTAATTGCAAACTGTGCACAAAGCCCCTTAATAATGAGATCCCAACAAAGTGCTGGAATAAAAGCTCTGATGCAGCTCCCTGCTGCGAAGGGTACTACACAATGATTTTCACTTAAACCTCCCCTTTCAGTTGCCTGGGGGAAGTCTTCATGAATTTATCTGATCCTGTATTTCTTACTGTGTAAACAAAGTTATCCAGAGGAAAAGTCTAATTCTTTTCCTCATTGGGGATGAAAAGTTCGCTCACAATGCCTTTACAGTAAGGAGTTTCACTTTGGTAAGATCTGAGACCGAACTCTCTTTTCCTTTGGTGAGAAAGATCTTGGGCCAGTCTACCCCATGCTCTTTATCCTAGTGTCTGGAGCACCCACTGACTTCAAAAGGGAATTTCCCACCCACCCCTGTAGATGGAGGTGGGCGATGCACAGAGGGAGGAAGGAGAGGGGGTAATGAGAAAGGTACGAGCAAGGCGATAAAGGAGCCTGCTAAGGTTAAGGTTAAAATTAAAACACGAACCTTGAAATTTAGAGTTCTGAAAAGCCCATTAAAAGATTTCCAACTTTTTCCTCTATATAATCTACAGTGGGGCTTTGGTGACTACTCACAGCGCAAGTGGCCCTAAAACACACAACGCAGAATTGGGGAGAGAGGAATTCTGGGGATTAAAATGCAAGAAGCATGCAAACAGAATGCCAGTGTTGCCTATTAAAATGGGGAAAAGATTGGAGGATGCCAAAATGAAGCTCCCATTCTCCCCACCCTTGCTTCTGATTGTCCTAGGTAGTGTTTGCAACCACGGTGCTGAATTTACATACAGCCGACTTCTGCCTCATTTATGCAATTAACCACAATTTCTCTGTGTGTGCATCACTCCCTGGGAGAACATGAAGAATCTGCAAGGAGATGTTATCTCTTGCAGGATAACTGGGAGCCATTTAGTGGGTAATTCACTGAATTGAACCCCAGTGCCTTTGAAAGAGTTGATTCATCTCCTGAGGGGCCTTGAGAATGTACCTCATCAGGCCTAATGGAACCCAAGGGAGTCATTACAGAAGAGCTTGTATTATTTTCCTTTTGTTTTGTAACCAAATTGACTTTTTCTGATCTTTTTAATTTTAATTTTTAATTTTCTGAACAATGCATTGTTAAGAAAAAACAAAAACCAGAATAAGGCCACACCTTTCGGGCAAGTAGGACAGGGAGGAGAATGTTCTTTCCTAAGGCCTGGCTTCTCTCGCTCTCTGCCTGTAGGTGGAGGAGGGACGTGGACAGGGACACCCCGTCGTGAACAGTGCTGGGTGGGCCAGGCCTGGGCAACCTCCAAGGGGCATTGAGGATGCTAGACGGTGGGCACATTTACTGCTCTAAAGATGGAAACCACGTGTCCCTTTCAGGCTGCATCAGAGCTCAGCTCAAACCCTTCCTTCCCCTTCATCTCCTGCTTGATTGAAATTTCCAGAAGAAGAAATTCCAGCCCACCCATGGGAGCCCTTCCAGATGCCCCATTCCTCTTAAATGCAAGCAAAGAGATACTTTGGCCACTTAAATTCAGTGGCCATGGCTCACGGGCCCAGCCGCTCCACGGCATGTGGGATCTTCCCGGACCGGGGCACGAACCCGTGTCCCTTGCATCGGCAGGCGGACTCTCAACCACTGTGCCACCAGGGAAGCCCTCTCATTCATTCTCGGTGAGGTTCTGACTCAGCAAGGGCTGTGGTGCAGAAAGACCACGGTGGGAACTGCAGACAAGACCCGCATCCAGCTCTACCGCATGCTAATCCCATGCCCGTGATCCAATTTTTAAGCTCTCTGGGTTTTGGTTCTCTTATCTGTAAAATGGGGGTATGATTTACTCACTTCTTTCTTTCTGCCAGCTCTGGAAGAATGCAAGGTGGCTCTCCGGGATCCATAAAAGTACAATAAAATAGAATGACTGATAAGAAGGGCAGAAGAAGTAGGACAAACACGAGGCTGGGGACATAGCAGAGAGGCAGGGATGGGGCCAAAACAATTGGGGCTGAGAATGTCCACCGACATAGTTGCCATGTGGGTTGAATGTTCCTGAAAATCCTTATAAGTTGGAAAATTGTGATCGAATGTAGGGAATTGCTCCTAACATTTGCAGCAGCTACTGAGCCCAGGACTATGTGTGCTGTAATTCTACTTAACAAGTATGTATGGAGGTACAAGGGCAAGCACGTCAGGAGCAGGATGAAGCTTCAAGCAGAGGCGGGGCCAGGGTCTTGGATACTGAGAACTGCGTGCAGGCACCCTCAGCGTCTGTTATGTCTGTATGAATTCTGTGTCCCCTCTGTTTGCAGACTGCATTTCCGACTCTCATGTGTTAATAAGCATGGGTGCCAGAAAAGCAGCGCTCACATCTCTTACAAAAAATGGAAAACCCTGCTCACCAGCTAAGGGTAAGAGGGGTGTGTGGCCAACACTGACCTCGCCATTCTTATTCCGTCTCCCATATAGATGTGCCACTTCTCAAAAAGGACTGGATGATACGAACTTTCATTTTCACACAGGGTTCTCTGAGCATCTTTAACACCTGTTCAACCTTGACTCCATCTCATGTTCAACAGCCCCATAGAAAAGGGGCCTCTGGATTTCCTAAGACATGCACAGGGCTCAACTTCCTTTTAGAATCTCCCCATCCCAACCCCCGTTGTGCTAATGGAAACTATTTTATTTGTGGCAGTAACCAGAGTGCCATTTACTTTAAAATTTTTAGCTGGTGAAGAAATGAGCCCTAGCTCTTAAAAGTAAGGATTACACTAGCCTCGGTAACCAATGAGATGGGCAACCACCAGCCATTTTAGCTACAAACTTCTGTTAAGAGTTTACTATCAGGATGATCCCTTAGAGCAGGCCCTATTAAAAAAATAATCACCATCTGCTCGACTCCCTTCTTTTTTATTAAACTGGTCATTAATTACTGGTAACAACTAATTTCATCTGGATTTTATTGAGTAATTATAAAATAAACAGGGGAGGATATCAAGCTTCCTGCCTTGCTGAGGGCAGGAATTCTTTATAATGTTATGTTTCAAAAGGGGGCTGTAATAAACCACCAAATTCCATTTACTATGGTAATTACAATTCTCAAAATTCATCCTTCCTGTGGTTAACGAGTGCCTTCTTTCAGGTTAGCTCAGCCTGACTTCAGCTTGGGTCATTAAATAGCAAACTAGTTTTCACCCACTGGTAACAACAGATCTTTCATGGCTTATTGCCTAATTAATTGAGGTGCATAATTTGATCGCTATAACTTTTTAAAAATTTCATATTCCATGTATCACATAGCAGTACGCTATTATTGTAGCGTAATTTAAAGTGGACTGAGTTTTAGGGTTTTGACTAGAATAGGTTCATTATCCTGGATAAGGTAAAGTGCAAAGTTTTACCAATGTTATTCAACTACAACATTTAGGTTAAAACATTTTCAACAAGTCATTAATTTAATAACGTGCTCATCCAAAACAAATCATAACTCACTTCTTTTTACTGCAAAAGTAATTGAGTAATGAATAATGAAAATCATCCCACTTAAAAGGGCAGTAAATATGTTGACTTTATTATTAATACTCAATTTTCATTAATAAGGCAGCTATTAAATTTCAAACATGATGGACTTGATTTATTGACTTATTCAAGATAACAGTGAAATATTATCTAGTAAATACCACGGTTCTTGCAAGAGAAGATCTGATCATGAAATAAATGAATTCAACTTAAATTTCAGCTCACATTTTTAACTATTCAACCTCAAACCTCTTGTTCCTGTATCTCACATGTTCCTTAAATAAAGAGCTTTAATTGTGTGTGTGAGAGAGGTGGGGAAGGGCCCTAAGACATTACTCTGCACCCCGGTGAACTGCAACTCTCTGGTGAGTCAGTACTGGTCTGGTCACTCTTAGACTACCCAAAAGGAGTTCATAATAAAATACCAAGAAGATATTAGTTATACCTAAAAGGTGGTCTGTAGCCTAAGACTCAAACACAACATTTCAGTGATGGTTCAGGAGAAAGAGAAAAAAAACTCATTAAATGTAAAGGGCACTAGTTGAGTGTGTTTTTTAAACTCCTGTAAACAGAATTACAGTTGATTCTTCATTAATTAACGGCAGTTATGTTCTATAAAGTTGCTGCAAACACTGAATTAGTGAAAATGGAGCCACTGTGTCGCAAGTACTGATTCTAAGTTTAAAAAGAAACTTTAGTGAGTAGGCGAATTCGCAAATATGGAATCTGCAAATGATGAGGACCGACTGTACCTTATACCACAAACTTATACTACTCATTCACCCATGTATTACATTTGCTTATCTGCTGTAATTCTCTTCACTCATAGGACAACCTCAGCCCTATTATAAGCCTTTTAAGCAATGGCATGGCCCAGAACATACATAATTTAGCAAAGCCTGAAAATTTTCTGGGAATCACTAACTTTTAGAAGAATTGGAATAGTAGTTAAAATTTCAAGTCATATATATTTTGAGGACATTTCATGTTCTTGTCAAACATTTTCTTATTTATCTGCATATTTCAGAGAAGGGCTTCATTTCACACTAAGAGACATTAAGTAACATCCTGGGTTTGTCTAGCTCTAACTCAACAGTGACTTTTTTAAATTAATTAATTAATTAATCTATTTTCGGCTGTGTTGGGTGTTCATTGCTGCGTGTGGGCTTTCCCTAGTTGCGGCGAGCGGGGGCTACTCTTCGTTGTAGTGTGCGAGCTTCTCATCGTGGTGGCTTCTCTTGTTGCGGAGCACGGGCTCTAGGCACACAGGCTTCAGCAGTTGTGGCTCACGGGCTCTAGAGCACAGGCTCAGCAGTTGTGGTGCACGGGCTTAGTTGCTCCACAGTATGTGGGATCTTCCCGGACCAGGGCTCGAACCCGTGTCCCCTGCATTGGCAGGTGGATTCTGAACCACTGCGCCACCAGGGGACCCCAATGATGACATTTTTGATATAAAAGATTCAACAAAAGATTTCTTGCCTGTTACCTTCATGGGAAGGATAGTCACAACTTAATCGTATGGGTAATGTGTGAGACCTCTATCTAGGAGAATTGAAATTCAATTAAAACTTTTTAGTTGTTATATAAGCGTCTGGACCAGAGATCACAAAATGATGGCCTACAGGATGCTGACTCGAGATTAAAAAATGAGATTTGACATGGCACTCCAGATTTCCAGATTCTTTTGGAAAATTAGCAGCTTTGGCATCACTGGGCCTGAATTCTTACACAGCAATGAGGTGAAAGCAGAGAAGCAACCTGCCTCCCACATACGGGGCGTGGGCTCTCAAGTTCACTCCCTAGTTTTCTAGTACCCAGCCAGCTCCACTCATTTACATCATCTGGCCGATATTCTTAAGCGCCTAAGTTTCCTACCCTTCGCCTAGACGTGCAAAAAACCTTCAACAACGTGTTCAACAAATATTTATTAGATGGTCTGGCTTTCTGAAGATAGCCAGCTAAGACTCCCTCCAATTTGGAGAACTTGAACGAGGTAAGAAAATCAATCTAAACAAACAAAAAAGCCACCAACAGATCAGCAATTCTCAGTGAGGGAAGGGATGAGATGAAGTCTAAAAATGTACCAGAAGGATTTTGGTTGGCAAGGGCGGATACAAATGGGATTCCTCCATGAGGGAGTTGCACGTGTGCACGAGTGTGCAGAAGGGGGTGGGCAGACCTAAGGTAAAGAGCCACGATATGAATTGGTATTTGTAGGATGTACTGACTGTGAGAACATCACTTTAATTATTTGGTCAGGAAGAACTGGATTCACTTTGGGAAGGGTTTTTCTTGTGCTGTTAAGTTGGACAGGGAGGGCCTCTTTGTTACATGCCTTTTAAAAAAATATACTAAGATCTGAAAGAGACTTACAGACACAGAAAACAAACTTATGGTTACCAAAGGGGAAAGGCGGATGGGGGTGGGATAAATTAGGAGGCTGGGATTAACACATACACACTACTATGTATAAAATAGAAAACCAACAAGGGCCCACTATACAACACAGGGAACTCTACTCAGTGTTATGTAATAACCTATGAGGGAAAAGAATCTGAAAAAGAATAGATATATATGTGTATGTATGTATGTATAACGGAATCACTGTGCTGTACACCTGAAACAATATTGTAAATCAACTATACTTCAATAAAGTTTTTCTTTTTAATATACTAAGATCCTGTGATGGGTTTTGAATAGCATTAAATAGGCCTTCAGGATTCATCTGCCCCTCGGAACATGTAGAGATCTACCTGCAAAGGGGCCAATTTATGCGCTAGTGACCGTGTCGTTGTTCTAGGTTTCACAGTTGACTTGGCTGACATATTCTCAAGCCTGTTCTAAGGAGGGCCTGGCTATGCAGCAGTGGGAGCAGAAACCGATCCATTGATGCTCTGGAATTGAGACAGGGGGCTCGGACAACGAATTTGAGCTCGTTAGATATCCTTTTTTGAATCTGGAGCTCTCCCTAACGCTGAGCTGACTGTGTAGAACAAAAGAGGAAAACTTTGATATATAGCTGGAGAATCAATGAGCTAACAGGGCTGCCTGCACAGCCAAAGGTGGTCTTAGACTAGAACAAACTAGTAGGGGGCAGAGATTCAGGTCTCCCTGATCCCCAGAGAAGAAGGTGCCTCCTGAGAGCTGTGGCAAAGCAGGGAGAACACTGCTGGGGAATACAGTGGAACTTTTGTTCCATAGCTGGGATGCTTTTTGCTGCAAGTCACCTCACGAATATAGAATTTATTACCTATAAAGATGTTGGCTAAAGGGTGGTTCCAGGCTGATAGTTAATTTAGTAGCACCCAGGACTCAGGTTCCTTCTCTCTTTTTGTTTGATCAACCCTGGCATGTTGTCCATCTCCTGGTTGCCAGAAGGTTGCAGCAGCTCTTTTTATCACATCTTTTCCTGGAGACACAGTCTTTTTTTTTTTTTTTTTAAGTTGAATGAATGAGTCTTTAAATTCTATAGTGCTTTACAATTTTCAAAAGTTTCACACACATGATATCATATAACCCCATAATAACCCTTTTTCCCCCCTACCCCTATATTGCCCCTCCCCACTGGTAACCTCTAGTTTGTTCTCTATGTCTGTGAGTCTGCTTCGTTTGTTTTATTCACTAGTTCGTTTTATTTTTTCAATTCTACATACAAGTGATACACAGTATTTGTCTTACTCTGACTTATTTTGAGACACAGTCTTTTGAAAAGACAACGAGGACTTTTTCTTCACCCTCCCATCCAGCTTACTTCCCCTCATGTTTCATTGGCTAGACCTGCATCACGTATTAACTTACGTCAATCAGTGGGAAGGAGAATGAATTGCCACCATTAGCTTGGACCAAAGTTTCCGATTCAGGTCTTGGGAGGAACCTTAGAATCTGCATTTCTAACGAGCTCCCAGGTGGTGCTAATGTTGTTGATGTGAGAACCTCTGAGCTTAGACTGTTCAAGATTTACCACCTGAATAAATTTAGGGCCCCTCCGGCAAATGAGAAGGGGAGGGATAGTGTTGGATGGAAACCAGCAACGGCAGCTACACATGCTCTTTGTAGAACATAGGGTTTCTGCTGAAACACTGGTCAGGGTACTTGCAAGTGGGGAGACTGAGGAAGACTAGCAACTTGTATCCCCAGTTTCGTAGACAGAAGCTGAAACCAAGCAAACTAAAAATCCTCAGAAAGTAAATTAGAGATGCTTGCATAAGAAAGAGTTTTATTTCCGGGGTATGCCAAGTGTTGTATGCTTTCTAACGATTATACGGAAAGTTGTGGCAGTCAGTGATGCTGTGCCCTAAGTATCTCTGGCTCTCCCATGTCTGGGCACATGATAAAGCATGGCCATATGACTTGATTTGGCCAGTGAAATATGGCATGGAAATGACAGTTCACAGCGACACCTCCTCTTGCTGTAGTAATTACAGAACGTAGGTCAAGGTAAAGCCTTTATCAGACTAGGTTCCCGAGTGCCTGAAATTAGCAGAGCTTTCTTAATGAGCCATGTTGGCTCATCATATACAGTGAGCAAGAAATCAACTTGCTGTGTCATTGACATTTGGGGATTCTTTGTTAAAGCAGTATAGTGAAACCCATCCTGATAAAGTATATAAAAATTTTATACTGCATTTAAATAATTATTATTTTTTTAGCTCGAAGACCCCTTCTTAAAAAACCCTAACAAGGAATTCCCTGGTGGTCCAGTGGTTAGGACTCGGAGCTATCACTGCAGTGACCCGGGTTCAATCCCTGGTCAGGGAACTAAGATCCCGGAAACCGAGTCATGGCCAACAAACAAACAAAACACCCTAACGATCCTTCAACACTTGGCTCAAGTTACATTTTCATCATGACTCCAGCCAACATTTATCTCACATGGATGCCAATTCCAACTATAAGAAAATCACAAGGTTCAGTACTTGGCTGTTTTATAATTACCCATGTATATGAATATCACTTCACTGATTAGATTGCAGACTGAGAGCAGAGATCATGTCAAAGACGTCTTTATATCCTTTTGAGCAAAGAGGGAAATTAGCAGCTTACAGATAGAATCTAGCTGAAGAATGGAGCTGTCAATACTTTACAGTATTTGAACTTTTCCATTTATTATTTGCACGCAATCAGGTGGTTAGTAAGCACTTTTTGCCTGCTCATATTGGAGTTACATTGGAAATTTAAGAGCAGAGTTGCAAGCAACCACATGGCTGCTTCATTACATGGCTGCACTTTTTACCAGCTATGGAAACTTCCATTTTCTCTGAGCTATTTGACTATATATTGGCCTATTCACAATATCTTCCCAGAATGAACTAAGAAATAGAAAACAGTGGTGGTAACTTAAGAAGAGAAATCAGCTAGTAGGGTTTAAAATAAAATTTGGTGAGCTCAAATGTGGGAAGTGACACTGATCATTGAAAAGGAATGCTAAAGCATGTTTCAAGTTTCATTAATATCAATAATCTGAATTTGGGACTCTGCAAAGTCACCTGGCCCAGGCCTCTGTCTTCAGATTTTTGCTTTCAAGCATGCAAAGTATTATAGTTCTTAAAAGCAGATGTTAAAAGGCTGACTGCGGATTACCTGCTTAGTAAATGATGGAGGTGGTATTGAAAGACAGATCCTTTAAATAATCAGCATAGGTGGCAGACTAGCCCATCAGGATGGGATATAAAATTACACTTTGAAGAATTACAACTTTTGAACTCTCAGGAGAGAGAAATATTTTGGACCTGGCCCCAAGTTGTGAATAGGAGCTAAAATGGGGAAATTTGGGGGCGATAAACCAATAAGGAATAGAGGTCATAAGTCAGTCATGCTCAAACCTGCAGTGAAAGTTTTAAAAATCTATCATTTAATTTTTCAAAGGTAAATGGATTTAATAGGTCTAGGGTGACACCTAATAATTTGCATTTCTAACAAGTTCCCAGGTGATACTGCTGTTATTGGTTTGAGAACCACTGAGCTTAGACTATTCGAGATGCAAGCATGCCAATGCCTTAATGCTCTGTAGCAGCATATTTTTTGGTCAAAATGTAACTACCAGTGCTAGTCAGAACAGAGCAAGCATGAGGATACATTCTGTGATAACATGGCAACAACACAAAATAATAGCTTCATAATTACTAAAGTAATACCAAATTTGCTGGAAAATGTACGATAGGTTTGGATGAAGTCTTAGAAAAGAGGAATGACTTAAGGTTACAAAAGGAAGGAGTGGGCTCAATTTGATCCTGTTTGACTATGAGGACTATGGACTCCACAAAGCTAAGGAAGATTCAGGACTCCAGGAGTCTAATTTCACCTAAGCCTCTTATTAAATAATTAAAAGCAGCTCATCAATTCAAGAAATACAAGTTGGAAGTAGGCTTTCACTCTAAATATCATTAATGACAACGTATAATTCACTTCTTATTTCCAACACTTGAGTTAACTCTGAGTGGAAGTGGTATAATTGCTGGCACCTTAGAATCCTCCTTGAATGCCACCCTTAAAATCCAAGCAAATGGATGCCTCACAGGAGTGAATGCCTAAAGGGAAGCACCTTTGGTGCTTGAGGTAGCAAAAGTCCTTGGCTCTGACCTAAGACTAGTCCACAGTATTGCAAATTATATCCAAGAGTAAAGGCGTTATGGTTGTATTTTCATGCACTGAGCCCTTAGCTTTTTCAAAACTTCAGCCTCATTTGGCAACTGATGCCTCTTGGGGAACAAAATTACTTACATCATTAAAATTCCATCAAGTAATAATTTTATTATAGTTGCTAACAGAAATAACTGTAGTGAATAAGTACAGTGTGATCGATTTGTTCTTGATATCTCAAGAGGGTCATTATTTAGCTCTGATATAAAGTCAGGACAGTATTCATTTGAATTGCAAACTGCATATCAACTACCCAGGTGGGCGTGTTTTAATGTGCTTTAGGGTTAGCGCAGTCCGTAACTGAACGATATAGCAGGTCTGCTTCAAAAATGAGGTCTCAGAACAGCCAAGTCTAAATGATGATGGGTCACATGGAGTGTCAGATGCTTTCCAGCTCTCCTCTGCCTCCCTTCCTGACACCAGGAAAAAAAAAAAAACTGTTCTAACGTAATATAAAATGAAATTCTCTTTTAAGATGGGGAAAAAAGGAAGGGGCATGTGAATGAATACGAAGGCGCCTGCCCCCCACTTCGAAGTCCACAGGAAGTCCCTTCAGCCCTGTTGGACCTGCCTCAGTAGCACAGGACAAACGTTCCATTAGATTAATGCCCACCTCCCCGCCTCATTCTTCTACCAGCAAGAGCATTAGAGTCTGCTTGGGCTTCCCTGGTGGCGCAGTGGTTGAGAGTCCGCCTGCCGATGCAGGGGACACGGGTTCGTGCCCCGGTCCAGGAAGATCCCACATGCCGCGGAGCGGCTGGGCCCGTGAGCCATGGCCGCTGAGCCTGCGCGTCCGGAGCCTGTGCTCCGCAACGGGAGAGGTCACAGCAGTGAGAGGACCACGTACCACAAAAAGATAGAGTCTGCTAAGATAGATTACTATAATATAATGATTGAAGGGAATATATAGGGTGGCACACAGAGAGGTCTAAATACCTGTAAGTGTAAAAAAGCATAAATTACTGCTTTATTTAATTTCCTAATGTAAAAACACAGCTGCAGTAATGTTGTCAAGTCTTACCAGGCTGCTTTAAATTTGTGACATGAAATCATGGCACTTAAGTCTTAATGCACAAAAATATATTTTATTTACTTTTTATGGAATATCAGCATTTAAAGCTTTCTATTTATGTGTGTAAACGCTTTATAAATTACTTGAAATACTGAAAAAAAATCTATTAATCAGCAGTTACAATATACCCACTTTTGGTTTCAATAATGAAATGCCTTTTTGGTCGACTCCTGCTGCTATGTGAACTAGCTCTAGGCTGGCTCTTAAAGTAATGAGTCCGGACAGAGTCATCCGATCTCAGGCTTTGTACAAAACTCAAGGAAAAGCACTTTGCCCACAATTCCTAGTCTGTTTACCAGACTGACTGCTGGAGCATTATAAAGTCTCTGGGCTTCCCCTTCCCCCTTCCAGCAAGTACCTTTTTTTTTTTTTTTTTTCCCCCCCAAGCATGAGCTACGAAAACATGGTATTATAGAGCCCTCTTCAGGCCAGAAGGTTTGTAGGCGCTTAAACAGCAAGACTTTTCTTAGAGTGGCAGTAAAGGGGGAACCGTCCAAACTGCACACGGTGGATCTCACTGGAAAGATGTTTGTCATAAGGGCGGGCTGACACCGACTCTTCCAAAAGAACACTTTGTCAAATCATTTAAGGCATGTTGCCTTGATGGAAAATTTTCTGTAGGCCCCTGGGAACATGTTAACGCACTGCATAGTGTCAGGGACAATATCATTGTCTTCATAATTCTTATAATTACCCATGAAGAATACGGGGCTCTGAATGGTTCACTTGAAAAATGCAATTTCTAGCACATCTGGCTTTTTGAGGCCAGGAAGAAGAAACCAGGAGTTATTTATGCAGACAAACACCATGATTTCTTCAGCCAAGTTTTCATTTTAATGAATGAAGTGTATGCCTAGCAAAACTCAGTGAATTTCTCAAGTGTTTTAGGAAACTTAGTATAAATTTTTACAGGGCATTTTATATTGTGTTTTAAACTTTTTGGATGGAGCAGATGTAAATCACTACTGAAAGAAATACACATGTAAAAGATAAATATGAGGAAGTGTGCCAAAGACAGAACAAAATAAAACAAGCTCTCGTTTTCATTGAGACGATACTTTCGAAGCACACTTTACGTGGGTTATGAAATATTTTTCAAGTCAGCAAAATAACTAATAACTTTTAATAGGAGATTTTTTTCATAATATTTTCAAGTCAGCAAAAGTACTGACAACTTTTAATAGTGTTTTGTTTTTCTCTTCCCCACAATGGTCAAGAGAGTATTAATTTAAAAGAGGAAGCATTTGACCAAAATATTTTCTTTTACTGCGTTTAATCTGTGCCAGGTAACTCGTATACTTCCTGGAGCACCCAGAGATACATGCTTCTAACAGCTTTCAAAGGGGCTGGGACTGTCTCCTCAAAGCTCCTCTCCCTGGTAGCAAAACGTGGCAGCCAGGATAAGTGGAATGAATGGGGAGTGATGTGACGATGAAAAGAACCTGATATTCCACACGTTAAAATGTCCTTCCTCAGGATTTGTGATCGGTTAATAGGATCTTTCTGAAAGACCCGCAGGGAGTTACGAGGAGGCAGTGGCCTGGGGCAAGGACCAAGGACCACGGCTGCAGCTGTTTGCAGCAAATCTCTAGATGATTCTCAGCAGTTCCCAGGGGATTCTGACGACAGTCTAACTAAGCCACCGCACATTCTCTGGTCGTCAGACTGACTGTTGCTGTTCCCAGGAATACACACTCGGTATTGGAGGCTTTTCTTGTCTCCTCTACTCAGCGGTATAGACAAGCCCAGCAAAGGGTAATGTCAGCAAAGGTTTTGGTTCCAGTAAAACGACTCTTCCAAACGCAAACCCCAAATTAAAAAGTTGGAGTTACTAGCTTTGTTGAGTTCCGAAACAAGTGCTCTCAGCATGAACTGTCAACAGCCCGGGCTACAAACAGGGCGGCTGCCGGCTCCTATGGGACCATCTCCACACTCCCCCATCCCAACCTCACAGAGCTGAATGTCAGACATGACTTTACCAGGCCTGGAATCCGGCTGCCAGGCTCAGCCTCCTTCCCTGGGCTTATCTCCCACCGGGAGGTGGTGGCTGACTTGATGGAACTGCACGCTTCTCAGCAGATGTTGGGCTGCCACCAACGGGAGCGCGACCCGGCCTGGCGCCACCGACATTTACAGTCATGCCTCCCGCCCCTGCTTCCCGGCGGCCCCCTGCCCTGTCCCCCCAGTGCCAGCCTGTGTGCAGACTCGGCCCACTAGGAGAGGACAGGTGATGAGGATTAAACCGAGCATATTTGCATATCCTCAGGGCAGGGGAGGAAATTAACACCACAGTGACATGATTTAGTGGCTGAACTTAAACTGGAGAAAGCCCTAGACCTCTTTTGGAACACGAGGAGACTGAGCGAAGGAGATGGAAAACGCAGCACATCTGGCGGGGATGGGCTAGTCCAGGGTTAATGGAAGAAACAGAAAGAACTGAATCAGTTTGGGTCCAAAGTGTTGCTTACAATTCACCCACAAATTACGAGCGGTCTTTACTCTTGGCCACAAGAAATGATTCCTTCACCTCCTTCTCATTGGATGGGGGTGGAAAGGAGGGATTGTTCCCGGTCATTATCACTATCTGTCCAGGTAGCTATGTTATAGCTTTGAGAGGCCCTCAATCACACTCTCCACCATTTGCCTGCAGCCAAATTCAGAAACGGTCTGACAATCTGGTATTTCAGAAACTGAACACTTTATGGAATTCTTTTCACTATAACAGGAGCATAGAGACATCTTAAAAATCTCTCACGAAAGTTAAGTAAAAGAGAAAAGAATGAATTAGCACCCGTGAAGTATATTTTCATCGTTCTAAGGCTTTTTCCTTTGGGAAGGCCAGGAAGAGAGATGATTTTTTGAAATGATTATCTAGACAACTGTGTCATCTGATAATGGAAGCAGGTAAGAAGGCAGCTCATGTTATTTCACTTTGCTGTCATATGAAGGTATCTAGAAAAACGGACGCCGCTAAAAGTTTCTTCTCATTTTCACGAAGCCAATACAGTGCTAGGTGCATTCTCTGGGCAAATCTGCAAAAGCTGCTTTACCTTGTTTTTTTGCTAAGACAGCAGTGAGTTCAGCTCTAAGTAAGCAAAAATCTAGAAACTGCTTAGGACACAAACACCACACCACCCACCATGAGCACAGAACTTGACCAACACAGGATGTCTAACTATAAAGTAATCAGACTAATTTTAAGACAGATGCCAGAGCACATATAAAAAGATAAGGCTCTCATCTTTAAAGCCGCCACCCGAGGCGGCCACATGTATATGTACCACTGTACCGTCGTTTTGCTACACAAAAATATTTTAGACTTCCTCTTGAAGACCACCTTGGAAAATGCCTGGAATCCTGTGGAATATCACTGAGGGTGGTAACTCTGTATCACGGAGGGGCCAGAGGCCACTTGTAATCAAGTTTGGAGAATAAGGTGGGTGATCTGGCCCCTAAGACCTCAGGAGTAAAACACACACAGCAGAACTCCCCCACATAAGGCCGTGGCCTTTAAAGGAGCGGCTGCAAACATGTTTTGAGCCATGGGAGGATCACTGAAATACACCTGCCAACACCTCCCAGTGTAATGCTTTTAAAGGACGACACTCATTTGGATGTATACATTCTGGTATGTGTGTGTCAGAGGGCAAGCAAAACGCCTATCAGAGGCATCCTTAAAAATCATCGTGGCCTCTCCTACATCTATGAACTTCTACTGAGGTCTCTGAGAGGCAGATCATCTTTCTTCTGGGGCAGACACTTGAGTATCTTTATAACTTAATGTGTGTGTGTGTGTGTGTGTGTGTGTGTGTGTGTGTGTGTGTAAACATAACTTTAGCTATGAGGAAGTGTGTGCTAGAAACTTCAGAAACCTTACCACAGCCAGTCTGGACAAGCTCCTCAGCTATAGGGAGCAGAATGCTGGGGAGGACGTGAACCCCTCTGCATGCGCTGTAAGAGAGTCCCAAAGGGGAGTGATGTCACCATTAGGGCAGCAAGAGTACGGACAGATGAACCAGGCTCAAGATGGAGAGGAAGGGTGGTTTGGGTACAGCACATGACTGTGTTGGAAGCACCTCTGTACCCAGCTTTCTGAGTGCAGCGCTTGGTTTTGGGGAAAACGATGGCTAAGAGTAGGATGATAAAACAGGGCTGTGGCTGGCGTCCACGTGGGGCTCTGCCTTGGTGTGGGCCGCGCCTAGACCTGCAAGCTCACCCTAACATCGGAAGACTCGTCCTTGGACAATTTGTGTATGTTAAAAAGAAAACCTGACTTTCTGCTAATAGAATATGTGGTGCTCTCCCAACTCACTGGAAAAATTGAGAGATGTCACCATTATCAGCACTCCAGCCTCACTATTTTGTCGTCTTCTCTCATTTATAACCTCGTACATGTTAGGCATTCCATAAATATTTGTCTCTACACACCAAGGTTTCATGATCCTCACAGTAATGTCAGTGATATAAACAGGAAAAGTGTTATAAGACCCATTTTACAGACAAGGAAACTGAGGCAGAGAATGGCTAGGAAGTAGTGTTTTTGGATAAGGAGTTCAAGAATCCCTCCAGGCTGGTGCTCTTCCCAGTCCATTCTGTGCTGGGGACAGGAGATTCAGCAGAGTCCAGGCTTGGTGGCAGGGGGTAACACAGAAGTAGGTTTTCTGGAAGGGGGTTTTCATTTTGTAATGGACACACTTTTCCCTTTAATCTTCATAGTATTGCCAGAGTCAAAGACTTGGGTGGATTTTTCTGTGAACTGCTTCAGCTGACCCCCAAGGTCTCCTAGAAGTTGAGGGAAGCGGGGGAAAAGGAAATAACTTGGAGTCTGACTCCCTCCTTGCCCTCCAATACTCAAAAGTGTAGGGGTCCATGCTGAGTGGCAAAGGTTGCACCAGAAGATCCAGGGGCTGCTCCATCTCCTTCTTCAGAGTTTCCTAAGGTTCCCAGAGGCAGCAGCTTCATCTTTCTTCCGCTCAGCTGAGAATTCCTTGTGAAGTCCCCACCTCAATGCTCTCTGTTGAAATTCTATTTATAGTATTTACTAGAGAAATGAATGATGAAGTTCTCGCTATTAAGAGGGTGCTTTAGAGGCACGTTAAATGGAGCATGGGCTCCAGAACCATTCTGCTGTGCTTGAATCCAGCTTGATCATCTCCTCTTTGTGTGACTATGGGCAAATTTCTTAACATCTCTGTGCCATTTGTAAAATGGGGGTAACAGTACCTTCCTTACAGGATTGTTGTAAGCATGAAATAATATAACAGATGTAAAGTGCTTAGAACAATGGCTGGCATATGCATACACATATATAAGTGCTCAAATGTATTACAGTATTTCTATGATCATAGAACCACATACTGCCGTCCACAAGTAGTGAAATGTCAATGCCTTCCTTTTTCCTTTCTCTTTTTTCCAACTACAGGTTTCCCCCACTATCTGAAAGTAGTGTCCCTATGAACATAAGCCAACATGGCATAAATCGAAGCAGCAATGACCAAAAGGCACATCTTGCAAACGAATGCACAAAATAAATCGAGATAAAACACAGATGCTCATAGACACAGTTCAAGGATATAGCGGCCTGATGCTGAGAGGCTGAGTGTATCTCACTGCTAGCGGTGTGTGCTGCCTCTGTGAACAGCTGGCTGTGAAACACACACTGAACCCTATTTTTGCTCCCCCCCCCTTTTCGTAAAAGTGAAAAAAATCCTCTTCAGATCTCTTTTGGTTAGTGAACACAGGTAGTAATGTAGGTCTTTAATAACAGTGACGTGGTGTAAAAGCAAACTCTCAGTAAGTGGGGGACACCTGTAAATTATAAGCCCAACGAGGGCAGGGACCACGGTGTCTCACGGAGGGTCATCAATCCCTATTTCTGTCGGAATAACTCTCTCAGAAGAGTATCTGCATTTTAAAAAAGAACTATGGAGAAAAGTTACAGAAAGGGCATAATTCATAATGCCAGCCTTTGGAAACGCTCCTTGGGTAGGGGTCCTCAGCACCTTTTAAATCACTCCAAATGCTAATTAGTATTCTACAAGAAGGTTAGAACCAGTTCTGAAAGTAAGAGTTTCTTCCCCAGAATCAATTTTTAGGGACCCTGCAACAAAAACGTCTCCCATTACATGTGATGGATAAAATGAAATAATAATTGCATCTGCGAGGCTCACACTCAACATGAGGTCATATAACTTTGTGTCAACATTATCCAAATATTTTTATTTATTTAATCATATATTTACTGAAAACACAGACTTGTACCAAATTGTGTCAAATGGTGTATGTGATTGCTATACTTAAAATGTTCAGATTATTTTGAACAGAGGGATTTATCTTCTTCTCATAGCTTTTGGAAGTCTGGACCTATCTGGTTTTAGTTAGGCAACAGTCTTTGGCCGGCATTTTCTGGTACATTTGAAACTGTTGAACAATGAAAAGTAAAAACATGTATGCCAGCACAGCTTAAGCCTAATGCAGATATAAACATAGTTAAGAGCACTTTATTTAGGTTCTGCTTTATTACTCTTAACTTTCATAGTAATTTTGAATCACAATGCATTAACAAATTTTTATTAGGTTTCCTAATGGAAAGCCAGTTGCAGGCAAGGACTTTTATGACTCCCACTAAAGAACGTCGCAGTTCATTTTCGATTTACCTTTTAACACAGAAAAAAACAGAATTGGTAAAAGCTTGCTTTTGTGACCTTCTAATTTAGTATGCTCTAAAGTACACTAATTCTTTCCTTTGCTCTTTGCTAGCGCCCTCCCTAGTATAGCACAACTACTTTCTTAACCGTCTTTGAGCTGCAACCTTTCCACAGGGCACGTGGCAGTTAGCAACAGGGGGGCGGGGACAGGGCTGACCTGAAGGCCCTAAATCCAAGAATGGGCGAGGGTGGGGGGAGTTCAAGATTTGATTTCAACTGGCAGCTCAGTTTTCTTGCAACTGAAAGTATTCTAAGCAACTTCTCCCTCTGGACTCTTCTTCAAAGCTTACAAATAAAGAAGTCTTCCAGAAGCTGACTCCTTTAAAGGAGCTGCTACATTCTGTTTTATGATTTATTTAGTGCTTCAAATATTTCTCTGTGATTTAGGGTCAGGTGGCTCCAGTGGGCCAGCCAGGCATTGCCCGGTGGTCTGTGGGATGACCAGCATATTGTGTGCTTCGGCCAGCAGGGGGTGGGAGCAGAAGTGGCAGCCACCCTGTAAAACTCCAGTGGCCCAAGGGCCAGGGATTATCTCTGAAGCCACGTGGCGGAGATGCAGGCTCCCAGCAGGAAGTGAGGGTCATTCTGAAATCTTCAGTGAAAACACTCACTACAGGGGGCACTACAGAAGAGCCGCTTTGACTAAATAGGACATTAACCACAAAGAAGTTCCTTAGCTTGCCAGTTTCAAACACTGGCTTACTGACTTTAAGCAGAAGTTTACAGGCAGGGAGTACAGTGTCCAAGAGAGAGTTTAGGAGTGGGCTGTGTGATCTTGAGCAAATGATTTAACCTCTTGCATCTTAGTCCCTCAAAATGAGGTTTATAATACCTGCACACCAGAGGGACACGGTAAGGATTAAATGAGATCTTGCATACAAAGCTGTCAGCAAAGTGCATAGTCAAACCAAATAGTCAAAAAATAAATGGCAGTATTATTACTCTTCCTAAGAAAGCATAATAGTAACTTTTTTTTTTTTTTTTTTTTTTGGCCACACCGAGCAGCTTGTGGTATCTTAGTTCCCTGACCAGGGACTGAACCCGGGCCCTCCTGGCCCTTGGCAGTGAAAGCGCGGAGTCCTAACTACTGGACTGCCAGGGAATTCCCCATAATAGTAATTTATTAAAAATTCATACAATATATATGAAAGAAAGCCTGAAAAGATATGTTAAAATATCAACAGTAGTTATCTCAGAGTGGTGAGATTATAGAAAATTTTCCTTCTATGTGCTTTTTTCCGTATTTTTTGCATTCTCCATAATAAACATGTATTACTTTTTGATCAGTACAAAGTTAATACAATACTAAAATGTATCTCATATGAAAATAATAAAGAAATGACTACAAGGAAGAACAACATGAGGAAATGTTATTGCAAGCCTGACATTTGTTCTCCTGGGCAGCCTCTGGAACATTCCAGCCTCGTCCTCTGTTTCTCCCAAGAACACATCTCAAGTGGTCACACTGATGTTAGTAGAATAAGGCACTCTCGCAGTGATACAAAAATGTCAATACAACATATATATGTTCACTTTTTGATAATTCTACTGGGTTTGAAATATATTTAAGGAAAAAGAAAAGGTCAAACTTTTCTCCATGAAAAAAATGAGTCAGTCTTTTTCTTCAGATGTGTTCATAAGAACTCAATATTGTAGACAGTTGCTCTATCACCAAGAAAAGGTTCATAAACTCTCTGTCGTATATTTTTTTAAGAAAATGTTTATATCTTACCACTTAATACAAATAGTCCATCTAATTTTCTCCTATAAATTGAAAACAAATTTAAAAAAAAAAACAGGGAAATGCAAAGTGTTGAGGAAAGTATACGCTAAATACGAACAGAGTCATAACCAGGGCAGTGGCCTGACATCCAACACCAGATCCTCAAATACACATAAAGAGTAATCTGAAGTCTATCACTTTGTTCTCGGAAAAACAAAGCCGGTGTTAACAATCACATCTTTACAGAATGTGAAACCAGACCTAAGGGGATTAAATAACTTTGTCTACTGTTCCTGGGGTAGAGGTTGTGGCAAAGGAGAACTTCTCAGTGCAGCACTAAGTCTTTGTCTTCTGGACGGCCATCTACAACGAGCTTACTTATAGGACATGGGTCTGCAAACTTTTTCTATAAAGGGCAAGACAGTAAATATTTTAGGCTTTGTAGGCCAAATGGCCTCTGTTGTAAGTACTTAACTCTGCTGTGATGGTGTAAGACCAGCCATAGAGGATTTGTAAATGAGTGGTCGTGGCTGCGTTCCGATAAAACTTTATTTACAAAAACAGGGAGCAGGCCAGATACGGCTTACAAGCTTTAAGTTTGCTGGTTGCTGGTGCAGAGGAAAAAAACTATTAAATTATAAAGCCACTCTTTAAAATGCATAATCTAAAAAAAGAAAAACACATGACTATCATACTATAGGAGTAAACTCTGCTTGTGGGGCAAGAACAGATTTGGATACTCCTGTACCATGTATGTATGTCTGCACATGATGGTGAAAATCAGGTTTGGGTGACTTGCCTGGATGTGCTTGGGAAGAATTCTCCCTGAGTCATCACAGGCTGAGTCCCGAGTAGAAACTCATCTAATGCACAAAAAGTATGGGCTCTGGTGACTTTCTAAGAAGCGGGTAAGGGAGTGATAAGTCTAGGGAAAAGGGGGCAAGGACAGAGAAAAGATACCTGGGTATGAAGAGTGAGAAAGGAAGCAAAAGAGAAACCCAAGGTTTGGAAGGACATTTGGAGCTGGAGGGGACCAGACAGTTAGTTACCTGAGGCATTTCCCCCAATTGTTCTCAAGTCCCATCCTGGATAAAATGATGCACAGGTTGTGTCAGTCTGTGGATACTTAGAATGCTATTTGTAGTAGCATAATCTTGGATTGATGGCCAGTCACAGTTAAGGAAAACACTGGCATTTTTTTTTCTCTTTTTTTTTTGCTGTGCTGCACGGCTTGTGGGATCTTAGTTCCCCAACCAGGGATTAAACGCACGCCCTCAGCAGTGAAAGCATGGAGTCCTAACCACTGGACCGCCAAAGACTTCCCAAAAAACACTGGTATCTGATAGGCCACATAATAACATACTTTAAGATGGCTATTGCTATGTAAAATCACAGATACCATCATCTGTAACACAGGTGCAGGTGGGAGAGAGGGCGTGGGTTATGTTCTTATTCATCTTTGAATGCAGCCTGAAACGCTAAATGAAACTCACGATTCCCAACATGAAATACAGACTTTAAAAAAAAAAAACTTTAAAAATGAAGGTTTTAGTCACACATGGTTTATCCCAAACCATTTTAATGGGTATCCATTTACTGCAAACTCATCTTTTCTTTAAATAGCTACAGCTAGAGCTAAATCAAGACCAAAGATGAAAAATGAAGTCTTTCAAGATGTGAAAATGAAGATAGTAATGATATATTTAACAAGTCTCCTCACCCACTCTCCTGCAAAACTAAAAGCTGAATGATTTTGGAACCATTTCACTGTGGTTCTGTTAGGCTACAAGATTCTTTTCTTCTAGCTTTGAAGTTAACGTATGAACCTACATTAAAAATTTTGTATTCTTCTTTATGCTGATGGTGTTTTGGATATTCTGGATAAATATGAACAGGCTGAGCCAGTGATGTGCAAACCTGATCTGTAAGATCTGGTAACGACAGCTGTCACTCACCAGGCATCTCACCACACAGGCCATTCTACGAATGTTACCAGACGGACATACTCCACAACCCTGTGATGGGGGTATAATTATTTCTATTCTCAAATAATGGAAAGTGGGCTCAGAGATGTCGAGATGCCCACAGTGACCCAGGTCCTATATAATGATCTGGGATTTGAACCTGGGCCTGTTTCTGACTCCAAAACCCATGAAGCCACACTTCCTCCTACTACAAATGGGATCAATTCTAAAGTGACTGGAGTACCAACCAAAGAAAGAGAAATGCCGTATCTTTCGGTAGAATGATTTTTTCTAAGTTCATAATACTATACTCTTCACAGATAGAAACCTTTAAAAACCTCCCACACCCATTCTGGTGTAAGAATAAATGAACAGTGTGCTGTGGGGACTTTGAAATCTTAGGGAGAAATACCTTTATCCACTCATCACTGGGGGATGATTAGAAATCTTCCCTGTATTGTCTCATTCTTCACAGCTCAGATGACTTCTCTGGGGAGAGTCTTTTACTATTTTTTTTAATGCTTAGATTCATATCTTTGTTTACTCCTTTTCTCTTGTTTCCCCTTGCTTCCTAGTTTGGACACTTCAGAATCTCTCTCCTTGTTCTTTTCCTTACTTCTCCTAGAGTTTATTTTACAATTCCCCACAAACATTTCCATTTACTTCCCTCTCTAATTAAAATCTCTTTAGACCATCAGCCACATTCAACATAAACTACTTATACTCAAGTCCCCATTTACTCATTAATATGGTTTTCTTCCTTGGTTTAGCACACATCATAAATTTCTGGCTACGTTATGGTTAGATGAGCTTTTGTGGGCTAACCTGGGACCCTGGTCACCGTGTATAACACTGTTTCTATGGAAAGTGCATTATTTTCTAAGCAATTGATTTCTAAATGGACATCTGGAATCCAACCCATTTGTAAGTCAGGAGCTACTGCTACACTGGAGGTACATAAAATAGAAGACGGCATTTTTGACTGTGTTAGCCTTCTATGCTTATGCTATTCAAAGCCTTCTCACACAGCCACGTTCCCATGTGCTAATGAAAAGCTCCTCCCAGCCCCGACCGTGAGGAACGGTCAGCAAGAAGACTCACAGGCACAGAAAAAAGTCCAAGGCGTGGTATGGGCCAAGAGAAAGCCACACTTCCATTTTAACTTGGTGAAACACAGGAACACAAAAGCAGAGACCAAATTATCGCCTTTTAAAAAAGACCATCTCCATCCCTCAAAACCCCACCTTCCTTCCTTCACATCACACCTTAATTTTTTTTTTTTTTTTGCGGTGCGCGGGCCTCTTACTGTTGTGGCCTCTCCCGTTGCGGAGCACAGGCCCCGGACGCGCAGGCTCAGCGGCCATGGCTCACGGGCCCAGCCGCTCCACGGCACGTGGGATCTTCCCGGACCGGGGCACGAACCCGTGTCCCCTGCATCGGCAGGCGGACTCTCAACCACTGCGCCACCAGGGAAGCCCCCTTAATTTTGACTAAGTGGTGGCAGCTGTCTGCTCTAATTCCCAAGAAGACCCTGAGTCTGAAAAAGAATATACAATGAAAATTCATTATGTAAGCTCCTAAGTAATATACTAAAAGAAAAGGCATCACAATCTTTTCATGGTGCTTGTTTTTGGCTATAGCTTCTGCTCCAGGGGCTCAGTA
The DNA here is from genome assembly GCF_003031525.2 of Neophocaena asiaeorientalis asiaeorientalis. NCBI lineage: Eukaryota > Metazoa > Chordata > Mammalia > Artiodactyla > Phocoenidae > Neophocaena > Neophocaena asiaeorientalis. The sequence goes on from NW_020174149.1 coordinate 5,783,152, forward strand.
GAATTCAATTCCACAAGCACTGAGTACTTACTCGGGGCCAGCTCTGTGGTAATCGCAGGTTAGATAGTGAAACAAATTTGAGTCTCTCACCTCAAGGAGTTTACAGTCCGATGGATGAGAAAAATACATACAAACAGGATATAATTCAAGGCATATATAAATAGAGCAAGGCTATTAAATGCTCCCTTCAAACACTTCCATTTTTGAAATTTCACTGTTTGTTTTTAGTAAACATACTCAAAATCTCACTCATATGATTTGTCTTTTACACACGGCTCAAAATCTTCCTGGTAACAGTAGGCCAAAGAAGATCAAATACTTTTTATACTGCCTTGGAAGCAGTGGTTGAGGATATAATAAAGATAACATTAAATCCACAGTCTAAGTAGACAAGCGATGCAGCATACTACTTTTGAATTTGGTCAGAGAAGGCGAAAATAAGAAACAATCATTAGCTGACTGATAACTACTAAACAGATGTTTTTCCAAAATGACAATTCAAGCACTAAGAAGGTAAGAACCGACTGAAATGCAAACTCCAGAAAACCAGCAGAGCTGCTTCTGCAGTAGGAAATAATCTACAATCAAATCTCTGCTGGATCCTCCGTTGGGACTCTCCAGCTTATAAAAAAAAAAACAACCACGAATATTATGATGTTTCGTGTTTAGGAAAAGGTACAAAGGAAAACAAGTAGTCTGGCTGCAGATTTTCCTCCCTAGATTTAGAAGTTTTTCTCCCTGAATCACATTTCCAATAATAGAGTCATTCTAGCAAGCTGTATTTAACTAAATATTCTTTATGACTTGGGTGCTTGCGGATATACTGTATTTTTCCACACTTGTGGACAAGATGTTGGCTTCGTTTTACAACCAACATCTTGTCCACATCAGGAGAGCTTTCTCACACAGACACGCATACCATGTGGGCTACCTGCTGAGTTCTGGCACGCTTGGCAGATTGCAGAACATAATGGGAAGGCAGTTGAAGTGGAAAAAAACCTTCCTGGGAATTTTTTTAAGTGGTCAAAAAAAAAGGTATACCATTTCCTAATGTCCCACACTGTGAATTGGCACAGGGAAGATAATCCAGGAAATGAGATGTAAAAATTGTACACAGGTTCCTTAACAGAAGAGGCATTTTGCAAACAGCCAATATGAAGAATGCATTTCTCTTTAGGAAGTCAACCACTTGAAAGTTTTACTTTTTAATTAGCCACATGGAAGTTGAAAGAGCTGGAAACAGTCATTGATTCCACATGGAGATCTTAACCAGTTGCGTTCCCCGTTCTCAGAAGCCAGCATGCTCATTTGACGGGGCATTCAAAGTAACTATGTTGGAGAAGTATATTCACTGTGCAGTGTTTTTAAGAATTTCAAATAGATAAGGAATATCAGGTTAATGTCATCTAAGTGCAATATTTTAGTCTTCTACTTTGGTGTAATGTTTTCTTCAAGTAAATTATGTGGCATACCAAAGTAGAAAGTAAATCCTCTTATTTTCAAAGCCAAAAAGAAAGAAAAAAGAAGAAATGCAATAGCACCACCTAAAGGGCATTTAACTGCAATAAAAACTAAACACAGGTTTGATAAGCAGTAAGGACTTTTATTTTGCTTGAAGGTACAATGTATAAGATTGCTATGATAAATGCAGTTTGACAGATGGTACATTGTGGGGTAGTCTCTGGAGAAGTTATATTCTGGCTCTACATCCCATCTGAAAAACTGGACAAAACCAATGCAAACCACAGAAAAGATCATTTTGTAAAATTTAAAACTTGGTTGAATTAATTCAAGTGGATGATACAACTAAATGTAAGAGCTAAAATTATAAAACTCTTAGAAGAAAACAGGAGGAAATCCGCCTGACCTTGGGTTAGGCAATGATTCCTTACATATGACACAAAAGCACACGTGACAAAAGGAAAAACAGATAAGTTGACTTCATTAAAGCTAAAAACTTTTGTGTTTCAAACAGCGCCAGCAAAAGAGTGAAAAGACAACTCACAGAATGGGAGAAAACATCTGCAAATCGTATATCTGATAAAGGACTTGTATCTAGAATACATGAAGAAGTGTCACAGCTCAACGATAAAAAGATAAATAACTCAATTTTCAAAATGGGCAAAGGATGTGAATAGACATTTCTCCAAAGAAGATATACAAATGGCCAATAAGCATTTGAAAAAATGCCCAACATCATTTGTCATTAGGGAGCTGCGAATCAAAACCGCAATGAGATTCCAGTTCACACCCACTAGGATGGCCATAACCAGACAGACAATAATAACTGTTGCTGAGGATGTAAAGAAATTGGAATCTTCATACATTACTGGTGGGAATGTAAAATGGTGGAGCTGCTTTGGAAAACAGTTTGGAAGATCCTCAAAATGCCACTGTACCTCAACTGATGAATGGATAAACAAAGTATGGTATATATCCATACACTGGAACATTATTTGGCAATAAAAACAAAGTACTGATACATGGTATAACATGGGCAAACCTTGAAAACATCATGCTAAGTGAAAGCAGCCAGACACAAAAGGCTACATAATATGACTCCATTTATATGCAATCCCCAGAATACATAAATCTAGAGACAGAAAATAGATTAGAGGTTGCCTTGGGCTGGGAAAGTCAGGGAATGGAGTAAAAACGAATGTGTATGTGGTTTCCTTTAAGGGTGATGAAAATATTATAAAATTAGATGTGGCCACGGTCACAAACCTCTGAATAAATTAAAACCACTGATATAATTTACAGAGGTGAAATATATGGTATATGAATGATGTCTCAATGAAGCCGTTAAAAAGATTCGGAGTTTCCAGGCTTCCCTGGTGGCGCAGTGGTTAAGAATCTGCCTACTAATGCAAGGGACACGGGTTCGAGCCCTGGCCCAGGAAGATCCCACATGCCGCGGAGCAACTGAGCCCTTGCACCACAACTACTGACCTGAGCTCTAGAGCCCGCGAGCCACAACTGCTGAGCCCACGTGCCACAACTACTGAAGCCTGCGCTCCTGGAGCCCGTGCTCCGCAACAAGAGAAGCCACGACAATGAGAAGCCGGCACACCGCAACGGGGAGTGGCCTCCACTCGCCACAACTAGAGAAAGCCCACGAGCAGCAACAAAGACCCAACAGCCATAAATAAATAAATTAATTAATTAAAAAAAAAAGATTCGGAGTTTTCAACTGCCACTCAATCTGCAAAATGGAAGGTATTATTTATATAAAAAAGTAAAATCCCCATGGCCTTTGTGATCCTGTAGCTTCCAAGCCCCTGCTACCACATTACAGGGGAGGACACAATTACCAGTTGGTGCGATCCCACTGCTGTCAGCAGCACAAGTGGGGCTAAAACCTGGGCTGCCCGACTCCCCGTAGGCCTGGGACCAGGGTGAGGCACAACGTTTAATGAGGTGCCACTCTTAGTGCCTTGCCTGTCTGGCCCAGCTCTGGGTTCCACGCGCACTTTTCACATCACCTCCCTGGGAAATTCAAAATGAGAACATCTGTACATAGAAACACTATTGTTCAAGCTTCAACCCTCATTAGTCATTTGTTTTTCCTACAAAAGTCATTAAAGAAAAATACAAGTTTTTTCTTTCCTTTTACTTTAGGGGAAAGAGAGATGACCCAAAGAACAAGAGGTTAGGCAGAGCTTGGAAGGAAAACCAAGTGAGAAAAAACACAGGCTTGCCAAGAGGACATGTTTTCTTGGATGACGCAAACAAAGAGTACAGCTTGTTTCAACTACTTCCTTTAGCATGGTCTCTGCAACACGTCTCCACAGCTGCCAGCTCAACCCATAATCTGCCAACCTCTTACTCATGTCTGTACCAACATGCTTCATTTCCATTGGCTGAATTTCTTTGTGAGTGCAATGAAGAAAGGTTTCCATTATGGAGAATATGGCTTATCAGTGCACGTGGTCTAACTGCTACAGTGAAAATGTGGAGTTACTGCTACTCAATAATTCCTTATTTTTTATTTGCACATTTAGGCATTCTCTCTAGAGCCAGCTCAGGACACACCCTTTGGTTTATATCCAATGCACAAACTCAGGTATGAAGTATTCCTGAAAGAGTGTGTAGGCTTGCAGCTTTATTTTGCCCACTTGTTTATTTCTACCTCGATTCTGGTCACAGATGATGGTAGGAAAGATGACAGTGCTCTCCCACATCTATCCTGATTGCCTATCCTGCCTGTCGATGGCATAAAATGGCTCATAAGGCCAGCCTTTCTATTTACATGTTCTGATTTATTTGCTGTTGTCAAAGATTCCCTGTTTATTAGCCCCTCCAGAATGAACTGCAAACTTCAGCTAAACATACTTTCATACCACTTCCTGCTTTAATCACAGCACCTACTTGAAATCACGGACATGCTCGGTAACTCCAAGTACAAGGATCCCATTACACAGCAAGTTAAATAGATGCCCAGCTTTACTGTTCCAACGTTTAGTTTTGCTTCATTTGTTCCCACAGATGAGCATTTCACTCATTCCTAAGTCTTCACATGGGGCTTTGCCAACATCGCTAGGGTGTCTCTGGGCACTTAAACTGCTTGGTATCAACTAGAGTTCTTGAAGCCTTGCCAACTGGACTTTCTGGGTATACCACTTAGAGAGCAAATAGATTTGGGCATTAGGAAGAAAGCTCTTGTATGCCCAAGTCATTTATTCCAGAGAGAAGCAGTGACGCTTAATGGTTAACAAGGACTCCAGAAGACTAACTCACTGACAAGGCTTGATACTCCACTTCACCACTTCCTGGCTCTGTGCACATTGCTTAGCCCACATCTGCCAAGTATCCTTAACTAAAAACCAGGGACAATATAACACCCATCCTGTCAGACTGTTATGAGGATTAAATGAGGTGCGTAGTAGTTACTCTGTAAAAGGCAGTGGCTATTTTTTGGTTGTTGAACTTCTGCCTTTAGGATGCTTCCATCACGTACTATTATTCTGGTTTGCTCAGAGGTAACCAAAACAGGATCCTCTCTTTCAAGAGCATATGGGCTAACTGGAAAATAAATTACTGACTTGAAAACACTCAAAAATCACTAGGCTTACTGCTTACAAATAAGAAAAAAATTAAGCAATAAGTGCTCTCATTTTTATGGATATATAACAATAGAATCGATATGCCATGAAAAAGGTTTACATCTCATTAGGAAATCTCATATACCTCACGGCATAGGACTGTCCATTAAAACTTGTTCTTTATGCCTTTATTTCTTTGGAATTCAAAGGCAACATATCTTGCCATAAACATCCAAACATTAAAGAATTATCTATAATGTAAAGAGGAAAAGTTCTTACAGTCCCATCCCAACCACTGTCAGTTGCAGGGGAATACTCCAGATTGCATTTTTCTGTGTGTTTTCTTTACCAACTTTAAAAATATATATAAAAGATTGTAGCACTTTGCAAATTGCTCCCCCCCACCCCACCTTTTAAACTCAGCAATACATCTTGGACATCTTTTTGGTCAGTACATGTGGATGTACCTCATGGTTTTAAACAGGATGGATACACTCAATTTACTGAACCAATCTCAAACTGAAGAGCATTTTGGTTATTTTCAGGGTTTTTTTCCATCACAAACAACACTTTCACTGCCAAATTCTTAGCAGGTTCACAGCCTGACCTAGATATGTAAGAAAGCTTTCCCAAGTTTCATCATTATCCTCTGGAATGGCCACATGCATCCTCAAGTGAACGCTACTATTTAATGTCTTTTGCTCTTCAGGAAGTTTAGGTTATACTGTGCATAGGAACATGGCTTGTTTTGTCCTAACTTTCCAACATTAACTCTTCCCTAAGATAAAAACAAAAACAAAAACCCAGAGCATCCGTGTTTATGTTAAAATCCTCTGAAAACGCGTTTCTCTGTCCTGGCCCTTTCATCTGGTTCAGTAGCTCTTTCCTCTGCAGCAATTTTCATGGAGGTCCAGCACATACTAACCTCAGCTTCACCCCTCACTGGTGCTACAGCCTTGGGTAAGTTACTTATGATCTCTGGGCCTCAGATACCTCCTCTCTGAAATGGGGATTATACAGAAATGAGGATTAAACGAATTAATATAATGCAGAGTGCTCTGAGCAGCGCCTAGCAATAAGTGTTCAATCAATAGTAGCCATTATTATTAATAGTTGTGTGGTTGCTTTTAATGATTCTTTTTTAAAGACCTGAAAATACTGATTTCTGCCCCTTTGTGGGGAGCGCTTCTCACTCTTGTTTTTGTAATGGGATTCTGCCTCTTTCGCCTCCATCATCGTTTAGCTGGAACCCAGATGCTTGGGCCTTGTCCCTCAAACACCCCTAGTGATTCACAGCCAGGTAGCAGCTGGCCATGCAATGAGGCTGGAGGAGCACAGAGCAGACCTTTCCACTCCAAAATACACCAAAGAAATGTGACAGAGGTTCATTATCTGGGGCCTCAGCAGCTATTTGGTTATCAGGAATTCACTGCTTAAAATACTAAGATTCCTGGGAGGAAGAATACCCTTTAGTTATCAGTTTGCTGCTTAGCCAAGACAGCTGACAGGGAGCTAAGCCAAAATAGGTGAAAGTAATAGCTCCGGGGATGGGGAAGGGCTGAGAACAGGGCTGAGAAACAGCCTAGAAGGGGGCAAGCCTTCACCGACTTTCCAGGGTGCAGCTCCCAGGTCTTGCCTTAGCCCCCAGCACGCTGAGAGCGCCAAGCCAGGCTTAGGGGGCCCCTGGACCCAGAGAGCAGGGGATGAACTGCGCATCCCTGGAGCAGACGGCCCTGTGCCCTGTCCTGCTGGCCAGGTACCCACGGCCTTGGGCTTATTTCCTCCTCCCTCTTAAGGCAATTTCAGCCCTGAGCAGCTTCAGGCAAGAAATAAAGCTGGCCTTCTAAAGTGGGATGATCCTACGTGTAAGGCCGCAGGCTAAATGCCACCAGCCACCCTGATGTGTTTTTTTTACATTTGGCCCTCGCCAGAGCTGCCTGCGTTTATAGTTACTCACTCACTGGCCGGGCTCCCAACTTCATGAGAAAATCTGAGGATTCAGATCTGTTTTCACCCCTGGGTTCCCATCACAAGGTCTACGCACTACGTTTATTAAGATGAATCAGTTGGAACTGGGGGCTCTGTTTTCCTATATGCCCCCAATTCACCTTTGCACTTTCTAGCTAAGGTCGAAAGCCTGTTATGTGGCCACCATGGCCAATGAGGAGGGTTCTGAGGACGAGGACTGAGC
>NW_020174149.1:5790562-5865611 GCF_003031525.2 Neophocaena asiaeorientalis asiaeorientalis
GGGGGGGGGTGTCCAACTGCAGGTGTGGGCGGGACTCCCATGGCGACAGCACCCAGCAGCTCCCAGTCTCTTGGGAAGAAGAAAGGCTGCTTCCTGCCCGCCTGTCCTCCTGTGCCCTCACTTGCTCGAAGCACCGGTCCTGAGAGTGTTGTGCCTGCCATCTTTGTGCTGTTCGAAATGAACCCTGAACACAAGGTCCACTTGAGAGTTTATATTTGGTAAGTTCCTTGGAAAGGCTGGGAATAAGGCAATACCTTTCCGCTGCGGCTACCAAATGCCCTCGCGCCTTCCACAGGGCTCACTTCCCCTCACTCCCCTCAGGGTCAGCCTCGCCCTTGCTGCTCCTGACCTCTAGACATGGAAAATACCCTCAGCCTGGTCCCCTCACTCTCTTATGTGCCCTTTCTGTGACCTGGACCCACCCCAGAGTCCCCTGCCTCAGTCTAATTCACTGTATTTCTACAACTTGCGTTTCTAATACACAGGACACCCATCCCCAGCAGCCCTGTCTTAGGTGTCCACTTACATCCTTCTGCAGAGAATGACCGCAAGCACAACTAGGCTTTTAACCTAAGCTCTTTGATGATGGCGGTGATTTGGCCGAAATCCCTCAAGTCTGACGGCAGCACTGAGATGCCAACGATGGTCCAGGGCAGCCACTGGCCGCTGGCCCTCGGATGGGGGATGGGCTCTGGCAGAGGCTGCCTGGGTCTTGAGTCTTCAGAAGAGTTTTACACCAATGCAACAGCCCTTGAAATTAATTTTCTATTAAAACTTAAGCCTCTCAGTCTGATAAACAAACTGCACATTTGCTGTGGATTCTGTATCTGACCATTTACACTGGTTTTGTCAACAAAATTTACTGTATTCATAAATACTAATGTTCTCATTTGGTTCCGTATCTTTAGTATACTGTAAATTATCAGCAAGTACATAAATGTCTTGGCCTGGTAATAACAGTGGCCTGAAATGACTTCCTTTTTCCTTTAAAGACGTTGCATGTTTTAATGGTAGGTGTTTCTAATTAACTTGAAGTGCCATAAAATGCCCATGTATGAATCAAAGACAAGCGAGTTGCATTAAATTAAAAGTGCAGTAACTGATTAATGCTAACAAATTAGGCACGCCTTCAAGATGCACGATTTCTCTGTTTAGAGTCGTCATCTTATTCATGCAGGGATATCAAGGCTCCTAGAGCACCCGTGCCAAATGAGCCTTTCAAAATTAATATTTTGGGCCATCAATTAGGAACACAGTATCAAGCTTTAAAAAGACTCCCGCTCAGGCATCTCAACAGAGCACCCCCTTTCTTCTTCCTTCATAAATGAGCTCGATTTGGGGATCTGATCTTTTTGCCAATATAAGTCCAAATGAGCACTGTAAATACTGAAATCAAATGTTACTACTTGGCCTAATTTTCTTTCAGCCTGCAGTTAATCTTTATTCAGCCTTAATGAGTATTTATTGTGTGACCCTGACAGCTTGCTACTGCTGTGATAAATTATCTGACTCAAGTCCGATTAAAAATGCAACCCTGAGTGCTAATTATCTCAACAGACCTGCTTAATAACAGCATTTCTTGTCAATTATGGAATCGCAGCATGGGTGTCAATAGGAACAAATGCCCAGGCCTACCTTAGACGCTGACTTCCCGTAATGCCCTTTTACTTGCCATATGTAAATCAGAGGGCTTCTGTACCTGTGGTGACCTTTTATTAGCAAACTGTCAAAGTGATACAACTAGCCATAGCAAAACCCCTACTACCATACAATTAGGGGTTACAGCTTAGGACAACAGGAGGTCCATCAGACATAGCTAATTATGATGCATCTTACTTATGGCCTGTCCAGCCGGAAGAATTAGCTGTTTTTTAAATTTATGCGAGCTTAAGCATGGCCCACAGGAGGGAAGCTACTGGAAAGTCAGGGCTGGGGAGGTGGAGGCACAGAGTTGCCCAACTGTTTTCGACAATTTTTCAGGGTGTCTGGAATCAGATCTGAGTTCAATCTCAGCTCTGTCACTTACTTGCTGTGACTTGGCATAAATCACTTCAGCTGAAAAACGGAGCCAATACCGTCCACCTCATTGACTGGGGGCCGGAGTAAGGATTAAGAGGTAACATTATAGGGCTTCCCTGGTGGAGCAGTGGTTGAGAGTCCGCCTGCCGATGCAGGGGATACGGGTTCGTGCCCCAGTCCGGGAAGATCCCACATGCCGCGGAGCAGCTGGGCCCGTGAGCCATGGCCGCTGAGCCTGCGCGTCCGGAACCTGTGCTCCGCAACGGGAGAGGCCACAACGGTGAGAGGCCCGCGTATCGCAAAAAAAAAAAAAAAGAGGTAACATAGAAACACTTAGCATGGTCCTATCACATAGTGGGTGATGAATATCTGTTTACTGTCTCCTGTTTGCTTGTTTTTCTTCCCGTGACCAAGATAACAGATAATAACAATAGCTACAAGTAACATTTATGCAGCTCTCCCTATATGCCCTGCACAATGTCTTAACGTGTACCTGTCATTTAATCTTCCTCCTTCACCACAGTCAGAATTTAGAAGAATAATGGGGATGTAACATACAGTGTGGGGAATACAGTCAAGAATATCGTGGTAACTTCGTATGATGACAGACTTATGGGGTGATCATTTCACAACGTATACGTCATTATCCTGTACGTGTGAAACTAATATAATATTGTACATCAAAGATATGTCAATTAAAAAAGAATAGCTGTGGCTACCCCCTTTAGATCATTTAGTACAATCCCCTATTTATAGGGGAAAATGCCTTAAACTATTCAAAACCAAAGATGAGCGTCTCCCAAAGATCATCTGAGGCAAACACTTTGCAACCTACCCTGGTAATAGTAAAAGGTTCACCGGCTGAACTGAGCATTTATTCCAGACCAGTCACTGTGGGGAGTGCTCTACTTTGTTTAATTCACACAATATGTCTCTGATCAGCTTCCCTTTGGGGACCGGGAAATAGGGTAAGAGAGGTGAGGTGACTTGCCCAACACCCCATAACTGGCAGGTTTCAGAGCCCAGGCCTGAGTCGAGAGCCAAAGGCCCCACCTCCCCAAACTGGAGGAACCTGGCTGTGTTTTATGTACCTCAGCAAAGGCTTTTAGTGGAAAGGATGGGAGAGGCTGACACCAGCCCTAGGATGTTACACCACACCGTTATGTGGCCTTTTAATTATAAGGAACAATAAATACTATGTGCCTTTTTGGCTCTCTGCAGTGAGAAGCCACAAAGGAGCAGGGCAGGGACCACGTCTGATACACACGTTCAGCCTTTTCAGGGGGGCAGGGGTGCTGGGGAGCAAAGTGAGAGGAGTTGCTGTTTTATCACATGACCTCAAGCATTTGCAGCCTTAGCTGGTGACTCTGGGGGCACAGACCTCCTCCTTCCTGGCTTTTATGACTCCAGAGAGGCTTGCTTTTTCAAGTAGAAATGCTATCACTGTTCAATTCGGCCCCATCGCCACCTTCTTGACTTCTTACCTGCCTGCCCTTACCAGGCTGACCTGACAGGAACCCAGAGCCGTGCAGGGAGTCCCGAGCACAACCTGAAGCAACCTCCTTAAAACTGGCTCTGAATCTTCCCAGATTCAGAAGGTACCGTCTAGGCGAACCCCTATTAAAATACAGATGTTCACGTTCCCTACATCTGGACGATGTGGTCTATGTGGGAAGGACAGAGAATCCACCCCGTTCTGTGAGGGGCCAGATGACGTCTCCCCCGTGGCCACACCCAGGCTGGCTGGCAGGAAGGATTCGGGGCTGTGGGAAACAACGCTGGGAAAGGAAAGCAATGTCAGGCCTCACTGCGCCAGAGGCTGCGCGGCCCGATGGCTAATGAGGCCCAGATGAGGGTCTCTGGGTGACAGATCTGGGGAGATGCAAGAAAGGAATGCGATCATTTCCTTCTGGTATGTGTTCCCTCTTGCCCAGCACCTCGGGCCTACTTCATTACTTCCTTCACATACGATCTCAAGTGTTTCATAAACACTGTGTTGGCTAATTTTCTTTCCATGGTGCTCCAGTCAGCCATCCCCTGTCCTGAGCATTCGCAGTTTCCCCATAAAGTAAGCACACCTGCGTTTTCTTTGATGAGTGCAGCTAATTGTCATTTGGGGTGACATAGAAAGCTCTTCCTCTAGGGTGTTAGCTGAGGCTTAACGCGTTCCACAGAGATATGTGGTGACCCCGTCTGCCACTTCCCGAAGCCTCTCATTGTCTTGTAAAGTCCAGGTAAACCCGATTTCGGTTGGGAATAAAACCTCCCTGGGCTTAAGTCTGTCTCTTGATTGTCACATTTCCTTTGATTCCTAAGACATCATGCAATGTTAATGTGGAAATTACTTTGTACCCCTTCCCTCCTCGGTGTGTCCATAAACATCCACTCCAATTCCACATAAGGTTTTGCAGGAACTACGGAAACACATCCTCTCCAACAGGGTCCCTAATCCCCGGGCCGTGGACTGCTACAGGGCCGCGGCTGTTAAGAACTGGAGAGCAGGAGGTGAGCGGCTGGCGAGTGAGCAAAAGCTTCATCTGCCTCTTCCCCGTCGCTTCCCATCGCTCACATTACCGCCTGAACCATCCCTCCTACCCCGGCCCGGGTCCGTGGAAAAATCGTCTTCCATGAAACTGGTCCCTGGTGCCAAAAAGGTTGGGGACCACTGCTCGACAGACAAGTTTAGCACAAAAGTTATTGCCCCGCTGGGCAGAGCCCTATGCTCTGGTACCGTTTACTGCCCTCTGAACACTCCAAAGAGAACTAAATCTTTTCAAACACATTAGTAATAAGGAATGTAAGACATGCGCCCAGTGTGCTCTTGGAGTCCTACTTGTATCCTCTGCATTCCAAATTGTTCTACGCATGAGCCCAGTTCAACACAAAGTGTGGCCCAAAGGCAGAGTCCACAGTGCGTGAGGTTTTAACGGGCCCCTCCCTGTCTGCAGGCCAATCCCTTAATCTTCTGGGTATCCAGCCATTTGCCATTTGGCTTGGATATGCCAGTCGACACATTTCTACTGAAAAATCAAGTAATATGACAAACAAACTGTGACTTAAGTGGTGGACTCTGTTTTGTATGTGGATGCCAGATTTGAGCTGCTATTATCAAGTTTTTCTTTTTATAATGATGACCACATCTTAAAAATTAATTATGCCTGCTATTTATTTCACAGTCCTGGTCTCAGGCCAACAGTACAGTTCCTTGAATTTGCCTGAAACATACGGACTCAGGATTTCATTTATGGTTTTTGGTAAAGTCACGTTCTTCCCCAAATCATGCACATGAGAATCTTGGGTGGGGTGCTGTCATTTGCCCGAAGCTGTTTCCATTAGCAACGACATTTATAAAAACACATGTCAGCAGTTAGCACCCCTGCAGAGTGAGTACAGCCAGCCCCAGGGAGCTTCATTTCTATTTTGGGGTCTCAATGTCCTTTCAAGGGGCAGAAAAAGATTTTGGAGCATTTGGCTCCACAGGAAACCTCTTGCCTAGTTTCTGTTTCTCCAAACCACACCCTTTGGGGAACCTATCGATAACCAGCTACCAGGAGTCTATTATTTCATTTTGGATTTCAACAAACAATCTGTGACACCTCCCCCTTTTTGCATTATCACCTTAAAACTATCACAAGACCTACAAGAAAACAGTCCTTCCATCTCAGATCTTTGAGGGATGTGTTTGAGAATCCACTTTGGTACTTCTGGGGCACTGAGTTTTAGAAAAAAAAAGCCTTTAGAAAAATCTTTCGGAGCCAGAGCTTAAACACACAGCTGTTGGGCACAGTGTTTTAAGACAAAGTAAAACAAGAAGATATTATTTCAAACAGAATTGAGTATGTGGGTATTGGCTTTATATAAAATTATGACGGTACTAGTACATAAAATACTCGGTGAAACCCAGTGGATGAGCCACACCTAGCACTAACTTTCTGGATTGTGAAGAGCTCTCCTGATTATCCCCACTGACCTTCTGTGCAGCATCTCCCAACTTCTCGCCTTGAGGGAGACCAGCAGGGCCCTGTGCGCCTCCTCTCTCAGCCCCAGGGCTCGTGGTCCCTATAAGTCAGACTGTTTCAGCAATTCCTCCCCCCACTCTCTGAAATTACCACCACTTTCCCGACTAGGTCAGGTTACTCCTGTTAGTTTTTTTTTATAATTATTTTATTCCCTCCAGAACAACACATTTCAGGGGTCTGGTTTAGCATGGTACTGTTTTGTTTTTTTTTTTGCAGTACGCGGGCCTCTCACTGTTGTGGCCTCTCTTGCTGCGGAGCACAGGCTCCGGACGCGCAGGCCCAGTGGCCATGGCTCACGGGCCCAGCCACTCTGCGGCATGTGGGATCTTCCCGGACCGGGGCACGAACCCGCGTCCCCCGCATCGGCAGGTGGACTCTCAACCACTGCGCCACCAGGGAAGCCCTAACACAGTACTCTTGCTAGGGGTCCTGAGGATCAGCAGCATCAGCATGGCCTGGACCCTTGTCAGAAACGGAGACTCTCGGACTCCACTCCAGACCTACGCGGTTTGTATGTAGTTTCGTTTGAGAAGCACTGGTCTGGAACTGATAGACGTTTCTGGAAGTTACTAATTTCTCAGAATTCATCAGTGATCTCGGAACCTGAGGCAGTCCTCAGAATAACAGCAACCCCCACCCCCCGCTACACACACATACTTTTCAAAACCTCACAGGCGGAGTGCTTATTCTATTTGGGCAACCAGGAGCCATGTCTAAACCTGAAGTCAAATGAGTTACTTCGTCTAGAAGGGAAATTAAGTTTTCTAGTTCCCACAAGCACCAAATAGGGACCAATAATTTTGAAGAATTAACCTAAAGAAGATCTATCTAATATGCAACTACGAAGGCACTTTGGGACCTTGCAGGGACTCCTCTTCAGCACTAGCTGACAGAAACCAGGGACGCAGCTGCCTCTGTTTTATTTGAAGTTCTACCGGAAGAAAGAGGTGAAGAGTCTCCATGGATCCCCCAGTAACCAACTAAGTCTCCTTGAGAATGTGGAGTTCTCAATGTTTCCAAAAGCCAACTAGGAAGATGGGAATACAGATGCCTGGGCTGCATTTCATTCCTCTAGAGCAGAATCTCTTAAGGTTGGAGCCAGGGATTTGTGCTTTGAAGATCTCCCTAGGTGACTCTGAGGAAGGGATAGGAGCCATTGTTCTAGGCCACTGAGTGGCTCCAAAGGTGGCTTGAATGCTGTTGCTATTTAACCTCCACCACAAACACAGATTTAAACACAGATTTCGACGAGGTAGCATTGTGAATCCAAAGGCAAAGAAGGGTTTTGCTGACTAAGTGTTTGAGGTTGCACTATATGCTTAGTAAGGTGTGTTGGTCTATTTATTACGCCAATAAGTGCGGACAGAATATCCCTTTAATTCACAAATATGTGGTACCAACAAGTGCCACTGTCCTAAGGTGGGTGGGGTGGGAAGAATTCAGAATGTGCTGGGCAGCCATGCTACCTATGCCTGCTGCACTTAATCAGAAATGGTTCTGTATTTTTTGCTTTCAGGAAAATTTGGTTAAAGTCTAGATCATTTGAGAGTGGCATCCCGAAACTGTTTGTTTTCCCTCTCTGAGGTGAAAAGAAATACCTTAAGTCTGTTACATGTGCCATGTTACCTAATAAAGCAAGTGATATTATGTATTTTGATTATCTTCAGAGAGCCTACATTTTTCTTGCTTTCTAGTAGGGTAGATTATTTCATCACTATGCCCAAGGATGCGTATAATGTCATATGTTTGCAAAAATATGCTTTCAAATGCTTCCAAGATTAAAATAACTGTCTTGTATTATTTTGCTCTCTGTTGACAGTTCAATTTCATTTCATCACTGGACATACTCTTTCTGTAATGGATTTATAACTGCTACATCACAGTAACCGTCCATAAAGAACGACATAATAGGGCTTCCCTGGTGGCGCAGTGGTTGAGAATCTGCCTGCTAATGCAGGGGACACGGGTTTGAGCTCTGGTCCGGGAGGATCCCACATGCCGCGGAGCAACTAGGCCCATGAGCCACAACTACTGAGCCTGCGCGTCTGGAGCCTGTGCTCTGCAACAAGAGGGGCCGCGATAGTGAGATGCCCACGCACCGCGATGAAGAGTGGTCCCTGCTTGCCGCAACTAGAGAAAGCCCTCGCACAGAAACGAAGACCCAACACAGCAAAAATAAATTAATTAATTAAAAAAAAAAGAACAACATAATAGGAACAATTAGTTTCCTAAGAATCTACCACTCACAGTGTTTTCTGTTTTTGGTATTTGTGGCTCGCAAGAGCTTCTGCTCCTTTCAAATTAATCTGTTTTAATATAGCATTAATTTCCTGACATTTCACATAACTTAGTCAAGTCCACACTTTGATCCCTTTGATCTGGGATGATCTGTAAAGCCAAACAAAAACTATAAAATTCTAAATGTAGCAAATTTACTCTCTTTTCTCTCCACTCTATTTGGTTATTTACATCGCTAGTGACATATGGTAATAAACTGCTATCACCATCCACTCCTCACTGTGGATCAAAGCCTTGGAATGCTTGATGAAAATTTATTAGGCCTCTGCCCACCGATTCCCACCTGGCCGCTCACAGTACCCGCCGCCAGCGCTACCTTGGGCTGGAGACGGAGACTCTGATGACTAACAGCTGGGCATCTCAGCCAGCCAACCCTGCCTCCATCCTCTAGGGCTGGCCGCCCCTTGGCTTCCTAGTTCTCTTTCCTCATCTTACCTAAGTCAACCTGCAGCAGAGGCTGCCAGGAATGCCGGGGGAGAAGGGGGCAGGTGTGGCTTGCAGAAGCCTCCCTGCCAGTGACAGTGACCCATGCCGCTCTGCTGGTGGGTAACAGGCCATCGATGTAGTGTAGACTGAAGGGATCGGGGAGGCTGGGCAAAGAGAGAAACGCTCTGAGGGGCTTTACAGGGAGATTTATAAGACCCAGGGGTGTTTACACCTGCGCTCAGTTTTGAGCATTTTACTTACTGCTTCTTGCCTCAATGCTTCAGTTTATCACCACAAAGATGGTCAAATAAAAACTACATGCTGGTATTTGGTAAAATTTATATAGAAGGCAGCTGTTTTATTTTTTTTCCCCTCACGTAAGTCTCATCTAGTCAAACAAATCTGTCAATAAATATTACAGTCTTTAAGGTACAAATGAAGCTTTTTTTTTCTACATTAATTTTTCCCATGACACCACATGCCTATGGAAAAAGAACGCAAGTAGAAACTTTAGTAAGCGTCTCTAATGACTTCTACAGTGATAACTTAGCATTTGTATACCCTTGTATTGTCAAGGGGTTAGAATAATCCCAAATGTCCCACATTCTGAAGACTGGCCCCAGACACGTCAGAGCATTTATGGCCAAAGAACACAGTGATGGTCTGTATATGCTGATGAGCTACAAGGGCTTGTAGATAGATTCCTTTAACTTTCAAAATATGGAGGAATCTAGCTCAGTCTTATTTATCAGTTCTCACAACAGTAATATTAACCAAGCTACAGTCCTTCCTGCAAGCTATATCCCATCTTTTTGGTGGTTAAAAACAGTAAAGAGACTCTTGGATTTAAAATACCATACTTGAAGGTAGTGGTTGAGTTTGGGAGCTCTGTTTTTGAAACTTTCTCATCTAAACCCACACCATAATTGTGTCAGTGTTCAACCCCAGGCCTGCAACGAGAAAACTTGGCAATTAACATCGTTAACTATTACCTGCCCTTAGAGGACACCCACTTTCGGAATAGCTGGGAGGCTATGACATATGCTAAAATGTGCATCCACAAATTCACAAGTCTAGGTAAGAGGCTGAGTTCAATGGCCCTGTTGTCAGCTGCATAATATCCCATACAAGCTGCTCTCTCCATCAGTTACATCCTTTGCATCCTTATCTGGATTGTTACTCTTTGCTTTTTTCCCCCCACCCAGGACCCTCCAATTTGCAGTCACATAAATTCTTCAGAAAACATCGTTCCATATCAGGATTCTGAGAGGCCAGAGACAGTTGAGAAGGGAAGGGGGTTTCGTACAAGGCAATTCTCAACAGAAACATCCTGGGGGATCCTGATCCGTGACTGCCACGATCCTTTCGGTAGTTGTGCCCGCCTGCCATTGCGGGTTTTTTCCCCCTTTTCCTCTTTGATAGCTGAGGCCCACGCGCTGCTGGCTTCTCAGAATGCGTGCTAGTCCCAGGATCAAAATTACACACAGGGAAATGCTGCCATGCTCATGATGGGATGTTTAGCTTTGCCATGTGGGTCTTGACCCATAGAATGGGCTCTTGTGGTCATTTAACATGCTGCCTCCTAGCCAATGCCAGCCAGTCTTGAGGAAGCTTCACTTCACGGCTCTGCCAGCTTCGTAGAATGTATGTCTGGAGCCTCAGGTTTCCCCTTCACATTCAGGCAAAACTATTTCCCCACTGCCTCCTCATTCCAACTTAGAAACTTCCCAGGTTTCCCGACTACAGGATCCCCTCCTATTTACTGATCACTCGGTGTCCAATCTACATTAGAGAGATTTCCTGCTCTCCGTGACACTTTTGACACAGCCTCACCCCCTACCGCGACCCCTCTTTGTTAGACACAGGCGTCCATTTGAGGTTCACAGACATCTGTTAACGTTCTCAAGGCTCCAGCCTTCACAGTACCATCAGGAGCACAGGAAGTGAGATTATGTATACCAAAAGGTTTTATAATCTGTAAAGTACTACAGAAGTGGTTCCTTGGGTAAGCCAGATCTTACAATGTAAGACTTTTTTTTTTTTTTGGCAGAGTTGTTGAGTCTATCCAGTTTGAAGTCACAGTAGGACACCCAGCTGCCACCCTAGACAGTTGACAGTGAATCATCTGCAGGCCTACATATGCGAAGCTGCCTCATTTTTAAGATGGTCCAGTGTCCTTAGGCATGTTTGGAGCCATGGCCTTGGAATTCCATCCCTCCCAAGAGGGGCTGGGATTCTCTAATGACCTCATCTAGTGGGATGAAAATACATCTATAGAAGACTATCCACGAATGGCCACTATTTTTTTTTGAATTTCATTTTATTTAGTTTTTATACAGCAGGTTCTTATTAGTTATCTATTTTATACATATTAGTGTACATATGTTAACCCCAATCTCCCAATTCATTCCACCATCACCACCACTCCCGCCACTTTCCCCCCTTGGTGTCCATATGTTTGTTCTCTACATCTGTGTCTCTATTTCTGCTTTGCAAACCAGTTCATCTGTACCCTTTTTCTACATGCCACATATATGCATTGATATACGATATTTGTTTTTCTCTTTCTGACTTACTTCACTCTGTATGACAGTTTTTAGATCCATCCACGTCTCTACAAATGATGCAATTTCGTTTCTTTTTATGGCTGAGTAATATTCCACTGTATATATGTACCACATCTTCCTTATCTATTCATCTGTCAATGGACATTTAGGTTGCTTCCATGACCTGGCTATTGTAAATAGTGCTGCAATGAATATTGGGGTGCATGTGTCTTTCTGAATTATGGTTTTCTGTTTTCTCTGGGTATATGCCCAGTAGTGGGACTGCTGGGTCATATGGTAATTCTATTTTTAGATTTTTAAAGAACCTCCATACTGTTCTCCATAGTGGCTGTATCAATTTACATTCCCACCAACAGTGCAAGAGGGTTCCCTTTTTTCCACACCCTCTCCAGTATTTGTTGTTTGTAGATTTTCTAATCATGCCCAGATTTTCTAACCAGTCTGAGGTGATACCTCATTGTAGTTCTGATTTGCATTTCTCTAATAATTAGTGATGTTGAGCAGCTTTTCATGTGCTTCTTGGCCACCTGTATGTCTTTTTTGGAGAAATGTCTATTTAGGTCTTCTGCCCATTTTTTTATTGGGTTGTCTGTTTTTTTATTATTGAGCTGCATGAGCTGTTTATATATTTTGGAGATTAATCCTTTGTCTGTTGATTCATTTGCAAATATTTTCTCCCATTCTGAGGGTTGTCTTTTCGTCTTATTTGTAGTTTCCTTTGCTGTGCAAAAGCTTTTAAGATTCATTAGGTCCCATTTGTTTATTTTTGTGTTTATTTCCATTACTCTAGGAGGTGGATCAAAAAAAATCTTGATGGGATTTATGTTAAAGAGTGTTCTTCCTGTGTTTTCCTCTAAGAGTTTTATAGTGTTCAGTCTTACATTTAGGTCTTTAATCCATTTTGAGTTTATTTTTGTGTATGGTGTTAGGGAGTGTTCTAATTTCATCCTTTTACATGTAGCTGTCCAGTTTTCCCAGCACTACTTATTAAAGAGACTGTTTTTTTCTCCATTGTATATCCTTGCCTCCTTTGTCATATATTAGTTGACCACAGATGCGTGGGTTTACCTCTGGGTTTTCTATCCTGTCCCACTGATCTATATTTCTGTTTTTGTGCCCGTACCATATTGTCTTGATTATTGTAGCTTTGTAGTATAGTCCGAAGTCAGGGAGTCTGATTCCTCCAGCTCCATTTTTTTCCCTCAAGACTGCTTTGGCTATTCGGGGTCTTTTGTGTCTCCATACAAATTTTAAGATTTTTTGTTCTAGTGCTGTAAAAAATGCCACTGGTAATTTGATAGGGATTGCATTAAATCTGTAGATTGCTTTGGGTAGTACAGTCACATTCACGATATTGATTCTTTCAAACCAAGAACATGGTATATCTCTCCATCTGTTTGTGTCATCTTTGATTTCTTTCATCAGTGTCTTATAGTTTTCTGACTACAGGTCTTTTACCTCCTTAGGTAGGTTTATTCCTAGGTATTTTATTCTTTTTGTTGCAATGGTGAATAGGATTGTTTCCTTAATTTCTCTTCCTGATCTTTCGTTGTTAGTGTATGGGAATGCAACAGATTTCTGTGCATTAATTTTGTATCCCATAAATGTACCCATTTCATTGATTAGCTCTAGTAGTTTTCTGGTGGCATCTTTAGGATTCTCTATGTACAGTAGCATGCCATCTGCAAACAGTGACAGTTTTACTTCTTCTTTTCCAATTTTTAGTCCTTTTATTTCTTTTTCTTCTCTGATTGCTGTGGCTAGGACTTCAAAAACTATGTTGAATAATAGTGTTGAGAGTGGACATCCTTGTCTTGTTCCTGATCTTAGAGGAAATGCTTTCTGTTTTTCACCATTGAGAATGATGTTTGCTGTGGGTTTGTCATATATGGTCTTTATTATGTTGAAGTAGGTTCCCTCTATGCCCACTTTCTGGAGAGTTTTTATCATAAATCGGTGAATTTTCTCAAAAGCTTTTTCTGCATCTATTGAGATGATCATACAGTTTTTATTCTTCAATTTGTTAATATGGTATATCACACTGATTGATTTGCATATATGGAAGAATCCTTGCCTCTCTGGGATAAATCCTACTTGATCATGGTATATGATTCTTTTAATGTGTTGTTGGATTCTGTTTGCTAGTATTTTACTGAGAATTTTTGCATCTATATTCATCAGTGATACTGGTCTGTAATTTTTTTTTGTAGTATCTCTGTCTGGTTTTGGTATCAGAGTGACGGTGACCTCGTAGAAGTAGTTTGGGAGTGTTCCTTCCCCTGCAATTTTTTGGAAGAGTTTGAGAAGGACGGGTGTTAGCTCTTCTCTAAATGTTTTATAGAATTCACCTGTGAAGCCATCTGGTCCTGGACTTTTGTTTGTTGCAAGATTTTTAATCACAGTTTCAGTTTCATTACTTGTGATTGGTCTGTTCATATTTTCTATTTCTTCCTGGCTCAGTACTGGAAGATTATACCTTTCTAAGAATTTGTCCATTTCTTCCAGGTTGTCCATTTTATTGGCATAGAGTTGCCTGTAGTAGTCTCTTAGGATGCTTTGTATTTCTTCAGTGTCTGTTGTAACTTCTCCTTTTTCATTTCTAATTTTATTGATTTGAGTCCTCTCCTTCTTTTTCTTGATGAGTCTGGCTAACGGTTTATCAATTTTGTTTATCTTCTCAAAGAACCAGCTTTTAGTTTTATTGATCTTTGCTACTGTTTGCTTTGTTTCTATTTCATTCATTTCTGCTCTGATCTTTATGATTCCTTTCCTTCTATTTACTTTGGGTTTTGTTTGTTCTTCTTTCTCTAGTTCCTTTAGGTGGAAGGTTAGATTGTTTATTTCAGATTTTTCTTGTTTCTTGAGGTAGGATTGTATTGATGTAAACTTCCCTCTTAGAACTGCTTTTGCTACATCCCATAGGTTTTGGATCGTCGTGTTTTCATTGTCATTTGTCTCTAGGTATTTTTTGATTTCCCCTTTGATTTCTTCAGTGATCTCTCGGTTATTTAGTAATGTATTGTTTAGCCTCCAAGTGTCTGTGTTTCTTACATTTTTTTCCCTGTAACTGACTTCTAATCTCACAGAGTTATGGTTAGAAAAGATGCTTGATATGATTTCGGTTTTCTTAAATTTACCGAGGCTTGATTTGTGACCCAGGAACTTTGACTCTTGTAATAGTCTTTATTTTTAACTCTATTTTGTCTCATATGAGAATTGCTACTCCAGCTTTCTTTTGATTTCCATTTGCATGGGATATCTTTTTCCATCCCCTCACTTTCAGTCTGTATGTGTCCCTAGGTCTGAAGTGCATCTCTTGTAGACAGCATATATATGGGTCTTGTTTTTGTATCCATTCAGCAAGCCTCTGTCTTTTGGTTGGAGCATTTAATCCATTCACATTTAAAGTAATTATAAATATGTATGTTCCTATGACCATTTTCTTAATTGTTACAGGTTTGTTTTTGTAGGTCCTTTTCTTCTCTTGTTTCTCACTTAGAGAAGTTCCTTTAGCATTTGTTGTAGAGCTGGTTTGGTGGTGCTGAATACTCTTAGCTTTTGCTTGTCTGGAAAGCTTTTGATTTCTCCATCAAATCTGAAGGAGATCTTTGCTGGGTAGAGTAATATTAGTTGTAGGTTCTTTCCTTTCATCACTTTAAATATATTGTGTCACTTCCTTCTGGCTTGTAGAGTTTCTGCTGAGAAATCAACTGTTAACCTTACGGGAGTTCCTTTGTATGTTATTTGTCGATTTTCCCTTATTGCTTTCAATAATTTTTCTGTCTTTAATTTTTGCCAGTTTGATTACTATGTGTCTCGGTGTGTTTCTCCTTGGGTTTATCCTGCCTGGGACTCTCTGCGCTTCTTGGACTTGGATGGCTATTTCCTTTCCCATGTTAGGGAACTTTTGAACTATAATCTCTTCAAATATTTTCTCAGGTCCTTTCTCTCTCTCTTCTCCTTCTGGGACCACTGTAATGTGAATGTTGGTGCATTTCATGTTGTCCCAGGGTCTCTTAGGCTGTCTTCATTTTCTTTTCATTCTTTTTTCTTTATTCTGTTCTGCGGCAGTGAATTCCACCATTCTGTCTTCCAGGTCACTTATCTGTTCTTCTGCCTCCGTTATTCTGCTATTGATTCCTTCTAGTGTATTTTTCATTTCAGTTATTGTATTGTTCATCTCTGTTTGTTTGTTCTTTGATTCTTCTAGGTGTTTGTTCTTTAATTCTTCTAGGTCTTTGTTAAACATGTCTTCCATCTTCTCGATCTTTGCCTCCATTCTTTTTCCGAGGTCCTGGATCATCTTCACTATCATTAGTCTCATTTCTTTTTCTGGAAGGTTGCCTATCTCCACTTCATTTAGTTGTTTTTCTGGGGTTTTATCTTGTTCCTTCATCTGGCACATAGTCCTCTGCCTTTTCATTTTGTCTGTCTTTCTGTGAATGTGGTTTTTGTTCCACAGACTGCATAATTGTAGTTCTTCTTGCTTCTGCTGTCTGCCCTCTGAATGGGCACTACTGTGCTCATGGGAACTTTAAGTCTAGGTAGGCATATATTTTACTAAAAAATGGGCTTTTTATAATAATGGCCTCAATAATCATCAACCTACAGTAATTGAAAACTATAGATCAAACACTGGGCTGCTATTTATGAAGTCATTCTAACTTTGAACCAAACTTAGTTAACAAAACTTGAAATCTATATTGTCCTACTGAGTACTGACTATGTGCTATGAGCTAGATATTTCATTTAATCCAATCCTTGGCCTGCAAGGTGCTGCACAAAACTACACCCAGTAGTCACCGTATCCATAGATTAATTACCCCAAGGCCAATCATAGGACACAAAATAACTATAAAATCAATTCAATAAGATTCTATTAAAAATGCACTGATGGGGCTTCCCTGGTGGCACAGTCGTTGAGAGTCCGCCTGCCAATGCAGGGGACACGGGTTCGTGCCCCGGTCCGGGAAGATCCCACATGCCGCAGAGTGGCTGGGCCCGTGAGCCATGGCCGCTCTGAGCCTGTGCGTCCGGAACCTGTGCGCCGCAACGGGAGAGGCCACAACAGTGAGAGGCCCGCATATCGCAAAAAAAAAAAAAAAAAAAAAAAAATGCACTGATGGCACAATCTGTATTTCAATTATAAAAAAGACACGACCCTTGCGTTCAACATAATTTATCCTTTCTAATTTTCTGCAAATATAAAATGAGGCTACTACATTTTCTTTTTAAAATGGTATTTAAATAAATGTTTGTATGTATTCTATAACCTCGTCCATTCTTTTATGATAATAAACCACCTAAACCAGACTAACTACTTCCATTTACCTATCTGATTCAGGAAGGCTGGCTCAGTGCTAGTACACAGTAAGGGCTCAATAAAGAGTTAAAATTTTTTTTTAATTAATTTATTATCTATTTATTATTTTTGGCTGCCTTGGGTCTTTGTTGCGCACGGGCTTTCTCTAGTTGCAGCGAGCGGGTGCTACTCTTCATTGTGGTGCGCGGGCTTCTCATTGCGGTGGCTTCTCTTGTTGCGGAGCACGGGCTCTAGGAGCTCAGGCTTCAGTAGTTGTGGCTTACGGGCTCTAGAGAGCAGACTCAGTAGTTGTGGCGCATAGGCTTAGTTACTCCTCAGCATGTGGGATCTTCCAGGACCAGGGCTCAAACCCGCATCCCTTGCATTGGCAGGCGGATTCTTAACCACTGTGCCACCAGGGAAGCCCAACAGTTACAATTACTAAGCATATCTTCCCTATTGAAATACACTCTTTCATTTTAATCTGGGCGTGATAACTTCCCTGGAAGAATACTATTGTAGCTCACCCTCTAATGTCTTATAACAGTCCTTACCCTGTGTTCCTGCATTCCTTAGCTCTGCTAAGCCCAAAGAATAATACTATTACCCTATGTAAAATATCAAGGTCTCTGACTATTTGGAAAGTGCAATTTGTCCCAGGTTCCAAAGCATCTGTTTTATATACAAATGAAAATAAAAGCACACATTTGAGATGTTAATGCCTAAGCTCTATGCTTACGTTTCTGATTCTGGTCATCTTTCCTGGGCGACCATGCTTGCTTTGTCTCTACAAGAGTCTCAATGTGCCCATTCTTGCGTAACAAATTAATTCATTCTGCAAGTGTCCCAAATTCTGATATTCAGGATTCTCAGTGAATACTTGGTGGAATGAAAAACTGGTTAATGACAAGGGAAGTGGGGTGGGTGGTCAAAGCAACTACATTTTTGAACTTCCAGCAGTTCAATTCAACATAACAATGAGTTTGTGGTTCAGTTCCTGGGCTCTAAATATGAGTAAGAAACAGTCTCTGCCTTCAAACAGCCCATAGTCTAGTAAGGAAGGCAGGTATACACATACACGGGTAAACATAACCGCTGTGCGCAAGGCGGAAGCGGCCCTTAGCACAGATGAGTCATTAACTATAAGGCTAGGAAGGGTCAGGGAAGCATTTTGGGAGAAGGTGGGTTTTGAGGGATCAACTGGAGTTTATTGGATGGACGGGGGATTAGGGCATTGATCCCGGCACCCAGTGAAATGGTTCCTATGCTTTACCTGTGTCACCAATCCAGATGGGGGCCCCTTCCCATTTTTCGTAAGAGGCTTTGCCAACTCAGACACAACCGTGAGCACAAAACTACATTCTAATCTACTGATTCTCTGTTACCTTCTTTCGTGGATCTCATAAGTGAAACCAACAGCTGAAATACAGATCTGGCTAAAAGAAATCAAATCCCTTTAGGCCTTCCCAAAGTGGCTAAGCTTTAGCTGGGAGTGGGGCTGTCTCTCTGGACTATGAATCACTGAGGAAAAGGAACTAAAGCGAACTGCAAGCAGCCACAGGGCTGGGAGAGCTACATGACAAGCATGTTCCCTTTTTATTAAAATCAGATGGTATCAACTTTAGTTCGTTTTCTTCTCTTTATAAGCACGGATGGAGAAGTGCATTTAAAACATGTTTAAAACATGTTCAGGAAAAAACACATTAAGATATTTTTTATTCTTCTAAGAGTATAAGCATGGTAGGGGTTTGAAGGCACCTGCTATCAATATTCAATATAAGTCTTACCTATTTGATCCCTTAAATGTTACCAAATGGAACCACATCCTGGTCAACAGAGAGCTTCATACTATTAAACAAAATCATCTTTAGCACAGTGGGGAAAAAAAAAGCACAGTTTCTTTTTGTGGCTCCAAAGGCAGTAGCATGGGATATTAGTTACAGTATTAGCACAGTCCTGAGCTTACTTTATTTTAAAAGCACGGAACAAACATTTGATGATGCCTCAAGTTCTAACAAACTCTAGTTTTTCCAGCTGGCAAACAACAGTCTGAAAAGTTAAGTCATACAAGGCCATATAGCCCCATGTACTAAAAATATTCCCCACCAACGTTTTTCAAGCCCCTCTAATCCCACGTGTAGGTGGATAAATTTTAAGCTTGAACAACATTTTCAGGTGCGGGCTTTGTGTTAACTTCAGCCAAGAGGTAAAAGCTGTCCAAACCCAATTCTGGCATTCATGTGGAAGGTAACATGTGAGATTAAAATTTACGTGTATAAAAAGGATTTACAAACTTAATGGTGAGCCTAAAATGTGCTGTTTTAGTCACCAAGGCAAATGACAAATCCAGCCCTTTGACACTGCACTTAGCTGAAGTGCTTGCAGTTTACTGCAACTCAGCTTTGAGGTGGGGAGAGGGAGGGAGAGGCTTCAAAAGGCTCCACGGTTTGGCTGGTGTGCCTGACCTCAGAACTGACCTAACCAGAAGGGTTCGGATCCCAGGAATCTTTAAACAGGGCTCCAGTTAGGTGACATGTACACATCCACGTTTTTTGGTTGGTTAGGGGAATGGGGAGGATTAAAAAAGATGAATCTTTAACTTGAACAACTAGAAAACAAACAGACTGAAATTGATGGGGTTTGTTTTGTTTTGGCTGCACTGCATGGCACGTGGGATCTTAGTTCCCCCACCGGGGATCGAACCCGAGCCCCCCTGCATTGGAAGCTTGGAGTCTTAACCACTGGACCACCAGGGAAGTCCCTGAAATTGCTGTTTAAACCTCATTACGGATGAGACCCAAAATTTGTTAAAACTAAACCCCACAAAACCATACCCATTTAAGTTATGGGCTGAGTTTGTGAGAAGTTAATGAAATGAACACTGCTCCACAATGACCTGGGGAAAACATGGACCGTGAGAGCAGGCAGCTTCTCACTGGAGATTTCATCAGTGACGCTACAGCAACAGTATTAACGCCGCCCCAGCGTGGTGAATAAGATAGTACGCCCTGGTGCTAGCCGCTGTGACTGGTGGCTCTTGGGACCTCCAACTCCTGCCTTGCCCTGGTGTCCCACCAGGCCCCTCGGGACAGTGTGAGTGCTCATCCCTCAGACGGCCTCTCCCAGGCAAAGATGAGGCTTTAAATTACTAACTGCCGACATCCCGGAGGCTTCGGACAAACATCCTCTGTCCCTCTCTGTTAGGAGTTCACCTCAGGGGCCAACCCGTTACAGCTCCTATCGGTAAACATGTGGGTTTGTGGATGCCATCGTGTTTTCCCTGCTTCCCATCACTGACTTTCCTCTGCAACTACTCTGCCCAGCCTGGCTGGGGGTGGGTGAGGTCCCAGTGATTATATGCAGTGTTGACGAAGATGGCCCTGAAGAAACTAAGTGCCTGCAGCCCCCTGCAGAGGGATGCTGGATATGGGATGGGGCATGGTGGGCAGTGAGTGTGACCACTGAGTCCGGGAACACTTATTTAGAATGGTGGCTTTTGTGGGACCTCCTGGTCTACCTGCAATATCAATCCTGTCCTCCACCCCCCGGAGAAGAAGTCCAGCCTTGTACTCCAGCAATCTTTCACTGCTGTGACTGGTCAGCTCACATATGAAGGCCAAATTCACTCAAAGAAAGGTGGCTTCAGGTGCCAACCTGCCATGTATAAAAGTGACCACCGCGTGGAAATCAAATGCATTAACTCGAGGCCCATGGTTGGAGGACCCGGCAGGCTCGGCCCCAATCTGTGAACAAGACCACTCCCTCAGTACCACCCTTGACTTTCTGGGCTCACACAGGACTCTCTTAATTGACTTCTTCTAAATTTCATGACAATTAAGGAGGTTGACCAATAAATTCCTCCAGTGCTCTATTAGTTCCATAAATGAGGCAAGCATGTCCCAAAGTGAGTTCTTCACAGCACTCAGCCCATGAGATGCTCTCCAGAAGAAGGATCTTGTGGCCAAGCAAGGATCTTATGGTTTGACCTACATGTACTTCTTAAAATATATACTAGTCTTTTACATATGCAACGTCAGTCTCTGCCAGATTTGTGAAGTAATAGAAAAGAGTGGTAATAGGTGAAACACATCCTTTGTAGCTCATATGAAAATCAAGCCAACATGCATTCCCTGAATTCAATGTGTTTTCAGAAAAAGAGGTGTAATTTATATCATTTCATTTATAATGGTGCTAAGTTAATGCTCTTGGCTGCTTTGACAGAGACCTTTCCAATGGGACTGGGATGATTTGTTTCCCTGAAACACCTTCAGTACCCAAGGACTTTTAATTAGCTTTCTAGAGAGTGTTTTCCTGACGGACATTGCCTCCCCAAAGCCCTGTAAGTTTCCTGGCTTCTAAAAAAAAGAACAAGAAGTTGACTCAGATTCTTTGAGTTACAGGCTTTCTGTGGGTCAAGAACAAACTGTTGTTTTGTGAAATTGGGTGCAACCAATTTGGGGTTGCAATTTTGGGACAGGCTTCTTTCTCCACTCTCTCCCCCACCCCCAGTTCCTGCTCAGTGACTTGACTGCATTTTTTATTTTACAAATGATTGTGAGGGTGTCACTAAAAGGCACGTTTTTACACAAAAATACCAGCTTGGAGTGGTATTAATATGTGAGGCCACAATTAAGGCAAGACCTTGACTTAAAGGGTCACTTCCTAAAGGGTTCTACAGTCAAATAAGTGGGGGAATCCCTAGGTTAAACAGGGTTAATCAGATATCTTCAATGAAAAAAAAATTCTCAGAGCCTTTTAATTTTCATTGTGAACCCTTCAAACTTGCATCATGAGTAGGTAACTAGGACATACACCATTTTCCAAACTTGCTTGGCCATAAGATCCTTCTTCTGGAGAGCATCTCATGGGATGAGTGCTGTGAAGAACTCACTTTGGGACGTGCTTGCCTCATTTACGGAACTAATAGAGCACTGGAGGAACGAGCAGAGGAACTTGCGTTCTGATTGGGTGGGTTGGGTGGGTGAGTAGGTGTAGTGTGGATGGAGTAATGGGAGGACCAAGAAAGGCCTTGAGTAGGGTGCAGCAGATCCTAAAGG
The DNA here is from genome assembly GCF_003031525.2 of Neophocaena asiaeorientalis asiaeorientalis. Lineage (NCBI taxonomy): Eukaryota > Metazoa > Chordata > Mammalia > Artiodactyla > Phocoenidae > Neophocaena > Neophocaena asiaeorientalis. The sequence continues at coordinate 5,812,251 of NW_020174149.1, forward strand.
CACTGCACAAGGATCAGGGCCTTTATCCAGATCTGAGAGCTTCAGTGAAGTCCAGCGTAGAAGGTGATATATGGGCTAACATGGTCCCTATATCCAGATCTACTCATTATCCTTGGTGTTCCCATAAGAGCACATGACCAGTGAGTCATATAAAACAAGGGGTCTTCTGACTCAATTACTTCTCTCACTCATTCTGTCATGTGTCCCAAGACCCCTACAGAGACCAAGATCTTTGGGGTTATGATTCAGGCATTCAAAAAACATTTTAACGTGGGAATGCCATCAGGGAAGGTAATGTATTAGGCTGTGACTGTGCCCTTGAACCCTATGAGGAGCTCATTATTATTCCCTAATGCCCCCTCTACTTGGAATTGACATTTTTTCTATCCCATTCTTCACCCCCAACACAGACTCTCAAAGCTACTGAGAAGAAAGGTTTTTTTCTCCACACAAAAATGCCAGGGACTGCTCTCTGGAGGAGAAGGCCCTTTGTGTAAGGGCTATTGGGCACAAGTCCAGAGGACCCCAGGAAAGTCACACAAAGGAGGATGGGGTGAAAATGCAGTCACAGCAGACTTCAACCACCTCAGCATTTTGCCTAAGGCCAGGCCTGGCTGCCACGGACGCAGCGGACCAGTGGGAGGAGAACATCTGCAAACTGTAAGTTCAGTCTCTTGGGGGCCTGGGGACCCGAGGTGCAGTAGACTTTTGGAGTGCTACCTCTGAAGTTAGAGTCTGTTTATCTGAGATCCCACAGAGTCAAGGCTGTACATGAACAACGGCAAATCTTGCTTTTGAGTTTTAACAGAATAATTAAGCATGGTAACTCATAAAGCCTTTTGGTGATGGAAAGTGTGTGCTGCTGATTCAGTTCTGTTCTGCCCCGAGTCTGAATTTTCCCCTCCCTGTCCCTCTAGGTACAAAGGCTTGTCTGCATCTGACATACGAATCTCTGAATCTCCTGGTAAGTGCACTGTATTTAAATCCTCAAAGCACTCCTCCTGTGACCTTCAGGAACAAGGGTTAGAACCTGAATCAGTTGGCCATATTTATTCCTGAAATTTCTAGCTTCTGTATCCTAGATACCAGACCTCACCTGGCACTTCAGAAGTAGTTTTCAGTGCTTACTTATTTTATTTACAAAATAAACCTATTTTGTGCTTTTTATTTTCTAGGGAATGGTGACACAAGGAATGATGCTCATGGTGGTCTCTGAGGAAGCGATATCTTAAGCTGGTTTAACTTACAGGTGTGCTTCTGCAGGATTTCAAGTCACATCGCTGGTACGAAGTGTTGTAAACTTCCAGAACATCAGATACAGTTGTATAAAAAAATGGATGAATAAAAACTGACTCAGGGCTTCCCTGGTGGCGCAGTGGTTGAGAATCCACCTGCAGATGCGGGGGACACGGGTTCGTGCCCCGGTCCGGGAAGATCCCACATGCCGCGGAGCGGCTGGGCCCGTGAGCCATGGCCGCTGAGCCTGCGCGTCCGGAGCCTGTGGTCCGCAACGGGAGAGGCCACAACGGTGAGAGGCCCGCGTACCACAAAAAAAAAAAAAAAAAAAAAAAAAACTGACTCAAAAATAACTCCAAATGGGGTGCTTCAGGTTATGTGGAATATTGTATTTTCTTCCCTAGCCCAGCTCTATTGTTGTAATGTCCTACCATCTAGAAGATCCTCATATTTTAAGACACTGCCTTACAAATGCCCCTGGCTCTATACCCAGATTACTGCAATTATACAGTAAGATTAATGAATCCACAGGCTGTTTCTAAGGATTTAATGGTTTCTATTTAATAGAACAGGGTGCACACACAGCTAGACTACTATGACACATCATAAAAGCTTCTTAATAAGAAACCTCAATTCGTTAATTAAAATTTGTTAATTGAAAATTCTAAGAATAGCATGTAAAATAATCCAGACCTCCAGATGCAGCAATAAAACACCTATCTAACATACCTGCCAGACAAGTTCTACGTATCTGTGCAGTAGACCTTGGTCAGCAAAATAAGAAATGAGGGAGTAGGTCATCACACAGAAACCTTGAGAGTGGCCTAATGTATCAGGAATGAGAATTGGAAATTATTATTATTTATCACACAGAGCAGGTGCAAGGAATGGGGGTCACCTTTATTAATCTACTCCTACATACCTACTCCTCTCGTTCCTTTATAGATTCATTGCTCTGCAGGCATATTTAAGAAACAATGCATGGGTTTTGCCAGCTTTGTATATCTTCACATCTTTTCCTGTTCTAAAAGGATGCATTTGATATTCAGGATAGCTCGACAAGAAAATGCTTAAGGTACATATCATTAAGGTGGTTGATGCTTAGTTTCTATTAAAGAGCAGTTCAAACGTTGTAAGGGAAGGGATGCCTTCTAAAGCGAGTAGGTAGGAATCATTTCTTTGAAATGTCCCAAAACCAGCTCCAAATCAAGGGGAAAGAAGGAAGAGTGACAACAGAGCTGTTGTATGCAACCACCATCAGCGGGTCAGTGCAGTGTGCGTGCTGCTGGGCACGCGGTGCTGGTGCGCCATCAAGCAAGCTAGGTCCACAGCTCATCCGAAGCCTCCCTGGCGCTCTACAAAACGGCTCTAGTTGAACCGGAAGCCCAGTTGAGGTTCTCTGATTCCCTCCTGTTATGAGCCTGAGGGTCCAACACTGTGTGTCTCATTTTTCACCATAACTTTCGAGTAATGTCAAATGTTTTCGCTTTGAACTGAGTCTTGGAATTTGATTTTATGGTCCAGCCTGCACCAGACCCACCCTGCTGTGTCCAAGTCAGGTCTCCTCACAAAGACTTTTGGGAGAGGAGAAGGGGGAATGGATGATGATGATGGGGTGGGCTGGGGGGAGGGACAATCAGGCAAAGAACTGGGACGCGAGTTGCTGCTAGAAATCAGTGTAGTACTAATAGTAACAGTGATCGTAAAAGCAGTAACAGGAAAAGTAGAGGAGTGGTGATTAGCAACGGTAGTGGTGGTGGCAGAATAGTGATGGTAGTAGTAATATAAATAATACCAGTAAATATTTGGGGAGATGCCTATTGAGTGTTCAGAACTGTGTAGACTTTTTATTAACTTTTCTTTATTAGCCTCACTATACAGAGGAGAAAATTGTGGCCCTGAGGTTAGGTAATCTAACCTAACTTCCATACAAACTAAACAGTAGACTTAAGATTTTTTTTTTTTTTGGTGGTACGCGGGCCTCCCACTGTTGTGGCCTCTCCCGTTGCGGACCACAGGCTCCGGACGCGACGGCTCAGTGGCCATGGCTCACAGGCCCAGCCGCTCCACGGCATGTGGGATCTTCCCGGACCGGGGCACGAACCCATGTCCCCTGAATTGGCAGGCGGACTCTCAACCACCAGGGAAGCCCAAGACTTAAGATTTTAATTAGGATGTTCCTGATACTTTCTAGTCATACTCAGGGTCTTCTGGACAAACCTCAGGAAATACCTCTGAGCCATTTATTCTTCCATTCCTTTTACATGGAATGTCATTCTCTTTCTTCTCTAGCTAGCCAACTCCTATTTATACTGCAAAGTCCAACTTAGTTTCTCCCTCGTCCATGAAGCTTCTCCGACTACTTCAATTCCTCTGAAGTCATAGCACTGACCATCTGAGCTACTAACTTGGCACAATATGCCCTGTGACATACTTTGCATTTTATCTAAGTTTCCATGTATGTCATCTTACCTGAGTGTACAGACCATATTTCTATTTCTCTTTGTCTCTCCTAAAGTACAATACCTAACACTTGTAGGCGTATATTATCTTTATTTCACAGATGATAAGGCCAGATGACACCAATCAGTACTGCCATGTAAGGACAGTCCAAAGTGGGGCTGGAATGAAATACTGTAACCTCATCATCTACTTTACTCAGCTAAAAATGCATTTAAATTTCCCCAATTCTTCTCTTCGGAAAAGGGATACATTTGTGAGCAACTTTCTAACAGAAAAAAAAAAAAAAGCAAATTTTAAAACCTAAATTCCTAGTTCATTAGACTCATTGTGTTTATTTAACTAAACAGCCTTTCCACTGGAAATTTTTATATAGTTAACAATTCAGGCATCTCTTTTAAACCACATGACTGAAAGTACCCCAAAAGTCCAGTAGTGAGAATTTCTTTGGGGAGAGAGAACCTCTCTGGTTTCTACGTGCTAATTTTTAACCTGCATGTCTCTCCTTTCTCGGGGGAGGGGGGGGCTCTGCACTTATCTTGCCTATGAAATTTCTGTAGGGTTACATTCATTTGATGAACAGCATGAAGACTTAGAAGAGGCCTGATGTAGAAACGTGACAACGACTGGTGGGCTCTAACAGTTTCGGGGGGCTTTGCCACTGTTTCAGGTGGGCTTCTTTGTGCTCTGCAGCACACAAAGAAGTTACGCCATGGCTTGAGGTGCACGTCAGCCTTCCTGTGCACATGTTCTGGGTGGCAGAGAGAGCTGAGGCTGCTGTGGTTGCCCTGACAGGTGCAGGTTGGTATATCTGCAGAGTGAGAATCTGAGAAACCTGGTAGAAGGTAAAGCTGCAGAAGGGTGAACTCTGGAGGCAGAAAGCTCGGCTTCCAAGCGTGACCCAGGAGGCTCTGTCAGCACCTCTCCACCCCAAACTGTTCCCTCTACGCATGACCTGGCAGAAGAGTCTGCTGGGAGATGAGAACTGGTGGAGGGTGAGCAGAAAAGGAAGAAACCACAAGGCGTGACTCCCTGGGAGACCCTGAAGACAGGAAGAATAGACGACAGGCACGGTTAAGAACAAGAGGAGTCACAAAGAAGCATGACAGGCCAAAGACAGTAGGAGAAAAATTAGGCTGATACGAAGAAAGCATGAGAGAGAAGGCAATGGAGCAGCTAACCATGTAAATAAAATCTCTTCATCAGGATGGAAACCTGGCATAGGGGGACTTACAATTTCAACTTTCTTCTATGAGAAACTTAGAGGACGGTACCAGCTATCAATTATATAGTGCTTACTACTGATACATGCCAGGCACTGTTTTAGATGTTTCCATGTATTACCTTATTTAGTATTTACAACAGCCGACAGGGGAGCTATTATTGCCCCTATTTTACAATGAGAAAACTAAGGCACAGAGAGGTTAAGTAACTGGCCCAAGGCTGCATAGCGTATTAGAGGAAGAGATGAAATTTGAACCCAAGTAGTCTGTCCCCAGAGGCGGTGTTCTTAGTCCTTCAGCTGTACCGTCTCCCACAGACCCATGACAGGCAGTTATAATACCGATGATTTGTATGTGTGATATAACTGGCTGAGGCAGGACTCTCAATTCTGACTGCTGCCCGAGGTTGGTGTCTGTGGGTGAGCGGCATAGGAGGTGACTTGGCCCCAGCGACAGCCCCGTACCACCTCATTAGTGAGAGAAACTGTTTACAGTTTGTCACCAAACACATGTCCAGGAATGCTGGTAATGACATTAAACAGTTTATATTTCAGGAAGATATTCCCCCCAAAGAAAGCTGACTGTGAGGTCTAGTGATGGCAGGAAAGACGGGTTTCGCCTGATTATAGAAGAAATCACTTTTGGATAAATTAAAGATTGGAATGCTGACTTTGATCAGCTCTATGATATGGTCTTGTCCGTTAGACATTTTATATAAAACAAGGAAATGTTATCATTAAAACTGTCTCAGTAGGAGCTTGAGCCAGTGGAATGCTGTACTTTAACTGTAAGCCAGTATGATGGTATTTAAGAATCTAGGGGTTCAGGGTGCTCTCAGGATCTTTCCATCATTGGTATCAAAGATCTACTGTAACCACCCAGAGGCAGAATGCTTTGCTGGTTCAGTGTTTTGGAAACTGAAAGACCCAAGTTCAAATCTCAGCTCTACTACTGGTGAGTAACCTCCTTTTAGCTTCAGTTTCATTTATAAAATGAAGATGGCATCTCAGCCATAGTAGCAGAGTATTTAAATAATAATCGTAAACGTTCCTGCTTTCTGCATATGAACTTTTGGTGGATATGAATTCCTGACAGTCCTCCATGTGCAAAAACATGATTTACCACAAAATGGACTGTCTCACTTAACTTGAGAATTTACCAGATACAAGACGAGTAGCATAGAAAAGAAAATACGTGGCGGTAAGAAGTACGAAATAATTTTTCTGAAAATTTTCTGATAGTGAATGTGCTTAGTTTTGTTGACCCTATATTAGAAAATGGTAAGAGTGTTCATGGTGATATTTGGAAAATTCCTATGAGGCCCATAGCCTTACATGTTAAGAATCCAACTGGCTCTAATGACTGGGTGATTCACAGCCTTGCCCAAACCAGAGTCAAGACTTGCTTTTCTAAAAACAGAAGGCTTTCATGCTAATCCTGAAATCTCCAAGGGACAAGGGAAACCAAAGGGATCAGGACTGGTGGATACAAGTTATATTTGGAATCCCATACTGCATGCAGAACTAACAAATCCATAGAAGAAAGGCAGCAGGCTTTGCCAGGCCATAAATTAATTACCTTTAATGGCCAGGCTTAGAGTAAAAGCAAATAGACATGCAAGCACTTCCCTATCTGCTGCCTTCATTGTGGTATTTAGCACTAGAGCTAAAATCACTTTTAATCAGCCAGAAAGGCAGTTGTTTTTAAAACAGTAACATGCTGAAGAGAGAATTTCCCCTGATATTGTAGGGAATTTGAACTTTGGCCTGGTTGTGGAATAAGCCTACATATGCCTGTCTGGAATAAACTGCAAATCTTTTTTGCCTCCTTTAAATCAATACGCTAAAGTTCCTCAGAGGTGAGCATAAAAGATTCTCCCCGCCATCTTTTCTTTTAAAATATCATTGTAGAGCGTTAGCATTTACCTCTTTAATTTAATAAACCAAGCAAACTGAAGTACAGTGAAGCTTTCAAAGCCAGGGAACTCAAATTCCAAAGTATATCGTGCTTTGAAGTGGAATTCTTTGGGGTTGATTTTCTGTAAATCAAGGTGAACACAGATAGTAAGACTGCAAATTTTCTGGGTAATATATTGTCATATACCCTAGGTACAGTTTGGCATATGGCATTCTGCAAACTTAGTTTCTATTGGTTAAGTCAATGAGAATTTTAGGAGTACAAAAATAATCACCTTCCTCCCTATCACAGCTAAATTTCAATTAACCCCAAATGTGAAATGGTGTAGCTTTGTGGCTGTGCTTCTACCTGTTAAGAGGATCAGAGCTCATTTTTGTTTTCTTTTTGTTTGTTTTCGTTGCTGTTTTTAAATTTTTTATTGGAGTATAGTTGCTTTATAACGTTGTGTTAGTTTCTATTGTACAGCAAAGTGAATCAGCTGTACGTATACATATATCCCCTCTTTTTTGAATTTCCTTCCCATTTAGGTCACCACAGAGCACTGAGTAGAGCTCCCTGTGCCATACAGTAGGTTCTCATCAGTTATATATTTTACACACAGTATCAATAGTGTATATATGTCAATCCCAATCTCCCAATTCATCCCTCCCCCCACCCCTTGGTATCTATACATTTGTTTTTTATGTCTGTGTCTCTATTTCTGCTTTGTAAATAAGATCGCTTATACCAATTTTTTCAGATTCCACATATATGCGTTAAGATATGATATTTGTTTTGCTCTTTGTGACTTACTTCACTTTGTATATGACAGTTTCTAGGTCCATCAACGTCTCTACAAATGAACCAATTTTGTTCCTTTTTATGGCTAAGTAATATTCCATTGTATATATGTACCACATCTTTTTTATCCATTCCTCTGTTGATGGACATTTAGGTTGTTTCCATGTCCTGGCTATTGTAAACAGTGCTGCAATGAACATGAGGGGGCATGTATCTTTTTGAATTATGGTTTTCTCTGGGAATATGCCCAGTAGTGGGATTGTTGGGTCACATGGTAGTTCTATTTTTAGTTTTTTAAGGAACCTCCATACTGTTCTCCATAGTGGCTGTATCAATTTACATTCCCACCAACAGTGCAAGAGGGTTCCCTTTTCTCCACATCCTCTCCAGCATTTGTTTGTAGATTTTGTGGTGATGGCCCTTCTGATTGATAGGAGGTGATATGTCACTGTACTTGTGATTTGCATTTCTCTAATAATTAGTGATGTTGACTACACTACCCAAAGCAATCCACAGATTCAATGCAATCCCTATCAAATTACCAATGGCATTTTTCAAAGAACTAGAACAAAAAATTTTACAATACGTATGGAAACACAAAAGACCTCGAATAGCAAAAGCAATTTTGAGAGAGAAAACGGAGCTGGAGGAATCAGACTCCCTGACTTCAGAGTATACTACAGGGCTACAGTAATCAAGAGTATGGTACTGGCACAAAAACAGACATATAGATCGATGGAGCAGGATAGAAAGTCCAGAGATAAACCCATGCACCTATGGTCACTTAATCTATGACAAAGGAAGCCAGAATATACAATGGAGAAAAGACAGCCTCTTCAATAAGTGGTGCTGGGAAAACTGGACAGCTACATGTAAAAGAATGAAATTAGAACACTCCCTAACACCATACACAAAAATAAACTCAAAATGGATTAAAGACCTAAATGTAAGGCTGGACACTATAAAACTCCTAGAGGAAAACATAGGAAGAACACTCTATGACATAAATTGTAGCAAGATCTTTTTTGACCCACCTCCTAGAGTAATGAGAATAAAAACAAAATAAACAAATGGGACCTAATGAAACTTAAAAGCTTTTGCACAGCAAAGGAAACCATCAACAAGACAGAAAGACAACCCTCAGAATGGGAGAAAATATTTGCAGATGAAACAACTGACAAAGGATTAAACAGCTCACGCAGCTCAATATCAAAAAAACAAACAGCCCAATCCAAAAATGGGCAGAAGACCTAAACAGACATTTCTCCAAAGAGCTCATTTTTGAAGGATAAGACACTTGCTCTCTATTTCATTTCAAATTCTGAATTGCCTGTCGCTGGTTCCCTGTAGTAACTCCTCTTAAGTTAAAATGGTGGCATGCAGGCGGCTGTCAATCCTGGGATCTTGCACATGTTTGGAGTGTATCATAAGTAACAGTACAAGTAATAGCAAATAGACTGGTGTTTGGAAATGACTCCATCTTTAATAAGCTGAGGTAGGCGTAAAGTTAGCCTCGCGTGAGCAGTACTTTCTCCAACATTTTTTAAGTGGAGAGTGATGCTTACACAGGAACCGGTTACTCATGTACACAAAAAATAGTGATGCCAAGTGTGAACTGCTCTAGGGCCTCACCTAGACGCTCCTCCCCAAAATGTTTTAGGATGTAGTAGAAATCTTAGTTTTCCCTTGGGAATGTGTGATGACAATAATCATCCAATATGCGCGCTGGGGCAGAAGAAGGTGGAGACTCAATGGCAAAGGGAAAAGGTCCTATGGAAATAATCTAAAAGGGAAAAACTACTAGCACAGTGAAAGATGTTTGCTTTGGCATAATCTATAATAATGAGAGCTTGTAAGTGGCCATGATGACAAAATGGATAGCATGTTTCTGTGAATTCTATGTTATGAAATATTATGTGGTCATTAAAAAAAGTCACTTTGAAGATGTGGCAACATGGAAAAATGCTCATGAAATGACACAGTTAAATGTGTCTTGATTCTAAGCGTTCATAAATGCCTATAAAATTAGAATGGGACTCAAAAAATGTAAAGGGGGCTTCCCTGGTGGCGCAGTGGTTGAGAGTCCACCTGCCGATGCAGGGGATAAGGGTTCTTGCCCCGGTCCAGGAAGATCCCACATGCCGTGGAGCGGCTGGGCCCGTGAGCCATGGCTGCTGAGACTGCGTGTCCAGAGCCTGTGCTCCGCCAACAGGAGAGGTTGCGATGGTGAGAGGCCCGCGTGCCGCAAAAAAAAAAAAAAAAAAAAAAAAAAAGAAAAAGGAAAAAAAAAATGTAAAGGAACACACAGAGTATTGTGTTAGAAGGGTAGAATATAAATGATGCAACTCTCATCCACCATCTTCAAAGCTTACTCTAGGATTTCCTTAATAATTGAGAAATCCAGGCTTTCTTTAGTGGTCTACACAGCATATTAATTTTTTTTTTTTTTTTTAAAAGGACCTAAGCAGGAGATGACTAAGGAAACCAAAGGAAAAAGGAACCAACCTATTCTGGTGATCATGAATCCTACCTACATGGCTGGTTGGATCACATTCAGATGCCAATGATGGTTAACTCATGAGTCTGTTAGTCCTTAAAATATTGGCTAAAATGCTTAAGCTAATCTCAAGAAAATTTATTAAAAAAAAAAAAAAAAGGAGAGAGAGAGACTTTCCCAGTATATCTTGTGGTCTGGAATTTATTGTGGTATCTGTGACCGTAAGTGTGTGAGTATGTTCGCATGTGTTTCTTTTTTCTAACATTATCAGCATGAGAACGACTCGAAAGACACTGTAGATTTTTCAGAAGAAGTCAAGACAGCTGTGACAGCTACAGGGTTTCATTTACAGGCACTGACACTGCACATTTCAGTACATATCAGACTCAAAGGTTAAAATATGTACATACTGCTCTTCAGCACGAAATCCAAGCAGAGATCATAACTCTTGACAGTACCAAAATGCTGCATTTCTTATTTCTTCAAGTCGCTGTACACCCAAGATAACTGCTCCATGATTTTGTTTTATAACACAAATAAGCAAACTAAAAGTTAGACATCTAATAAAAATGCATCCATTCTTTATGCAAAGTCTAAGATAAAGGAGAACTTGGTGACAGAATTCAAGGAAGGTCTGAACATGTTTATTTTCTTGCACAGCACAGATACATATATATTTTCCTTATAGCTAATATTAACACACATAAATGCCTATCACTCAAGTCTTCTGACATCTCAAAACTACTGCTTGAGATGAATAAGGGCCATGAATCAAAACATCCTTAAATTTCCTCAAATTTGACTACACAAAGAAGACTGGCAAATGTGTCTCTGTTTAAAAAATGTTATATTTCTATGTGACACATCTTTCTAGACTACCTGTGAGAATATTCGGTAGAAGGCTGATTAACCCTTCTTGGTCTTTACTCCTGACAGGAAAGCAAAGGTTGTTGTATTTTGTAAATCTTGAGCACATTAGATTTTGGTAAGTCTAAAGACTAATGAAAAACGAAAGAGGAAAACAAAGCCAAAAATCATAAATCCTTCCTGACTAGAAGGATTCCTCCCTTATCCCTAAAAGAAATTCATTCCCTCACATCTTGTTTGAATTTAACTTCTGAAGTTTGTCTTGTTCTATCTCTAGAACAAGTCAGGCGGCAGGGTATAAAGATATGACTACATGAATAAAAACACATGACCAGTGCGGCCACTGCACATACAAAAACAAGATGGGACAGAAAAACATGAACTGTCAAGTGACACGTCGCTTGGACACAAATGTTTCTGCAGTTTGTCGTGAATGTTCAATTGGAAAGCTACCGGAAGGATCTGAATTCTCCTTCCCCTGCGATTGCAAAACATGGAAATGTAATCAGGAAAAGCTAATGCTTTATGAGCAGCATGCTGGCATCACTTCTCAGTTCTAGAAGATTTGCTAAAAGAAAAAGTATTCAACACATTAACACTATACAGTACACTCAGGAACTCTACAGGGAAGGGTAAGACTCCCGCTAACGCAACGCCAGGCTCTTCCGAGAAGGTACCTCGTAAAGATGCTGGGTTTGAGTTAAACTTGGGAAGAGAGGGATTTTGTTTTTCAATCCCCACCCACTCTTTCTTACACCAGTCTTACATAATTTATAGTATTCTTATTGCAAATATAATAATGAAACCTCACTTTGTGCAGACCGAAGTGGCGATGAGGGAATTGAGGTGGTCTGGCAATGGATGATGGAGGTGGAGAGTGAGATGTAAAATTCTATTCCTGTCACAAGTGAGAAAAACACAAGTCAAGGCTGACCCTGGACACAGTTACATTCATGGGCGGGGGGGCACATATGGAATGTGGCCAGACCTGTAATGATATGAAGTCCATAAAATGCATTATCCCTTCTCTGAGCCTCTGTAAATACAGAGGAGAAGCTGGATAACAGTCTGCCACAATCGTTGCTGGTGGCCAAATCTCTCTAGTGGGAAAGGCAGGTTTATTTTCACGCTTTTATATGAGTGGAAGCTTTTGAATAAACAAAATTCTTCGGAAACTCTCAAGGGATGATCCTGACTGTCTGACCTTCCCGTGGTACCCTGCTTGGAAAGTCCTTTCCAGTTCGTTCTTAATTCCTTTCGGGGTCTGGGATTCTGATCCGGTAACTTGCAAAGAAGCAGTGCAAGCAGCAAAGATGAGGTAGCGGCTTCAACTTCCAGCTGCTTAAGTTCAGACAAGAGAAGAAAACAAGCTGGGACGCCCAGCTTAACTGTAAGATGGTATGGACTTCACAGATCTAAGGAACTGGGCTAGTCAGGGTCTACGTCAATTCCAAACCAAGAGATTTGAAAAGGCCCAATTACTATTTCTTACTTAGCTTCTCATCTTAGACTTCTGCTCATTTTGGGAAGATGGGAAGAAAGTGGGGAGCTGGAGGGGAGGGGCTGTTGAAAAGAGAGAGGACCAGAAACCCGGCAGCACACTTATCTCCTTTCCACCCTCTCACATCTGGTTCTCTAACTCTTCTAGAACCTTTGTGATTTTCACAGACTGATCACAAATGGTGAGAAGGAAAGGGCAAATCTAAACACAGGATGATCCTTATTCCTCAGGAGTCACACAAATGTTTATCTAGTCATTCAGTTTCAAACAAGGGACTCTATAATGTATATGGATGATTTGATCATTGTTCTGTGGGGTCTGGGGCTATAAATCTTGGCTTCAAGCTGGATCTCATATTCAGTACCCTTTTGGAAGGGATTCCAGAAGACAACCTGGAAATTCTACACTTCCTTCATGTGTTGAAAGGATCCAGCCCTTTTCTGACTGTGCCATGGTCCTGTTACATGAAAAACTGGGATCCATCATACTAGTCATTCATAAATACCACATGCCATGTTTTCCTTAATATTAAATTGGCAAAAGTTTTTTAAAATGATAATCCTTAATGTCAGCAAGGAAGCAGTGAAATATTCTTGTTCACTACTGGTAAGAATCAAAATGACTACATCCTTTATGGAAATACTTTGACACTCTGTATCCGTGTTAAAGTGTTCACAGTCTTGAATCCCAGTTCTAGAAACAGGTCAGAGGGAATCATGGCATCATTCATAACACTGAAAAATATAAAACAGTCCAGTGGCCAGCACAGGAAATGGATGAATAAGTTCTAGGTACTAGTGCTGCCAAATGATTATTTTAAAAAATATTTAGAGACCGAAAAACACTCTAAATGTAGTTAAGAAAGTGAGAAAAGCAGATGAAGGAATTCCCTGTACGGTATCTTTCTGGAAAAATATGCACAAGAAAAACAACTAGAAGAAAATACCCAGAAATATTAACCGTGATTAACTCTGGGTGGAGATATTTAAGGTTTTTCATTATCTTCTTAATTTTACTAAGTTTCCACCATGACGAGATAGTGCTTTGTAAAGAGAAAAAAACATTATCTTAATAAGATACTGAATCAAATAGGTGAGAATTATAGCAATGTTTACATAAACATGTTTTTAGGTGGTTAAGTTTTTCATGCTGGCAAAGAGTCAAAAGAATCCTAATCCCCACTGAAGATAAGGAAGGATAGAACAGATTCTTAGACATTCTACACTGGAACCCATTTCTAGAGGATACTTCAGTGAAATTTCTTTAAATTTCAGTTGTACACATCTTCAGACTCAGCAATTCCCCTGATGGATGTTCATCCTAAGGGAATAACTGGACTAGTGTGCAAAAGATGTAAATGCTGTTTGTTCATTGCTGTGTTGTTTTTACATTAATGACAAAAAGAAACAAAAGAAGGAAAACTACCTAAATGTTCATCAAGAAAGGGCGGGTTTAAATAACTTTATAGTAAACTTACACATAGGCTAATACATACCCATTTTAATGATAATATACAGCTGTGTTTATTAATATGTAAATAGTTCCACAGTGAAATTTGTTTAAAAAGGGAGGATTATAAAAATGGAGTATACGGCCTCCCTGGTGGTGCAGTGGTTAAGAAGCCGCCTGCCAATGCAGGGGACACGGGTTCGATCCCTGGCCTGGGAAGATCCCACGTGCCGCAGAGCAACTAAGCCCGTGCGCCACAACTACTGAGCCTGAGCTCTAGAGCCCGTGAGCCACAACTATTGAGCATGCGTGCCTAGAGCCTGTGCTCTGCAACAAGACAAGCCACAACAATGAGAAGCCCATGCACCACAAGAAGAGTAGCCCCTGCTTGCCTCAACTAGAGAAAGCCCATGTGCAGCAATGAAGACCTAACACAGCCAAAAAAAAAAAAAGGAGTACAGAGTATGTTCCATTTATATATTATATTTTCTCTCCCTCTTTATATATATGTGTGTATATATATACACACACACACATTTCATTGTGGAAATGTTCATACATTAATAAATGTGTATATATAAAACATTAACATATACATATAGAGAGAGAATAGAACACACAAAATCCTGGAAGGACATGGGCCAAAAAGTTAAGAGCAGTATTTCCTGTGCATGGTGGTGGAAATATATTTTCATTTCTCTTTTATATCGTTCATTGATATGTGAATCATTAATAATGAGAATGAACTGACTAAAACATTAAGATTTCAAAATGGTTTAAAGAACCCTGCAACAAAAACTTGTAAACCCACCTCCAGCTTAAGAAATAAAATGCTACCAACACAGGTGAAGCCCTTTCCCTACTCTTTCCCGTGGTACTCCTGTCCCTAGAGATAACGGTGATCCTGGCTTTTATAGTTCTCTATGCCATGCACTTCTTTACACTTTTATTATGTACATCCATATACTTAGGCACATTGCATTTACTCTTAGAAAAAAAAGCTGTTCTCATTTTTTAAAAGAAATACCTTACATAGTTTCACCGTTTGGGCAGTGGCTCAAAGCCACTAGCAGAGCAAGATGCATACAGGGGCTCTGGGGGAGCAGTGGAGTAGACACTACAGGTTCAGCTGCATCCTGTCTGGCCACATCCCTCCCTGAGGCATGGGCAGGAATGGCTCAGGCACACCTGTGGGACTCTATGCTTGGGCACAGGAGGAGAAAATAGAATACAGTGACACTCCACAGTTTTCTGACTGTCTGCCCTTCCTTACAGTGGTAAAGGCAGGATTCAACAGACCCACGCTTTTATTTGTAAAAAGATGGACTAATGTCTTCTTCCCAGCCATATTTGTGGCTTCACATTGCCAGGGTTTTTAAAAACTACTTATCATTGCATAGCAATCTAGAAAAACATAAGTGACAAAGCAAAATTTTAGAAAGAGTTTAGCACAATTTTTAAACATATGTGTGGATAAACACTTGGAGGGAAAGATAAAAGCATCTAATTTGTTGATGAAATCCGAGTGCTTATTTCTTTCCATTTTTAATTCCTATTATTTTAGCATTTTTATATACCAAAAATAAAGAGGTATGATGGGCCAAAAATATATTGCTCTAAATACCACTAGACGACCACCAGAATGACTGAAACTGAAATGGCTGGTGAAGTGCTGGTGAAGAGGCAAAACTACTGAAGTCTCATTCCTCGCCTGTAGGAGACTGCAGTGGTTCAACCACTGGCAAAAACTGTTTGGCTGTTTCTAACAGCTAAATACACACTACACCATGCCTCAGCAATTCCACTTCTAGAAATACACCAAAGAGAGATGAATGCTATATCCGCAAAAAGACTGTAACGAGAACGTTCACAGACTCTCTGCTTGTAATAGTCAAAGATCGTCATTGGGAGAATGGATATGACAAGCAAAAACAAAACATGTGCTAATACGTGCAATAGCACGGATGAATCTCAAAAGCACATGGTGAGCCAAAGAAACAAAATACAATTAAATGGAAGCCCACATGAAATTCCTGATTAATTTGCTTTGCCATAAACAGTATTATCCTATACGTAACAGAATGAGTCTCATAATTCACAGTTCACGTAATAAACTTATTAACAGATGGGAAGAGATGACAGCCATGGGCAAAGCTCTTGTTATTTCGAAGATGGGGGAGAAAAAGGCTTATCAGGTAGAATTCTAGAGCCAGGACCTGTCTTTTGTATTGAACATCTTTTAGGGGCTACAAGGATGTTGGGTGACCTAAGGGAGAAATTGAAGGGTTTACAATAGCTTTTCAAGTTTAAATTAAGATTTCTTTAACTTTGATATTATACACAAAGATGTGTCTGCCCCTTTAAAACTCTAGAAAATAAGATGTTGATGCCTTAGTCCTAGAGAAATCTATGCCAAAGACCTTAAAAAAATTTTTTAAAGGGTAAATGAGCTAAGAGCATAAGGTGCCTTTATTAATTAAAAGCATTCCAGCTTTGAGTTTTCAAAAACAGGGCTGACGTCTAGCAAAGATGAATGTGATACAGAAACCAGCTTTCCATCATACTTGTTTGGCCCAAGAGAATTGTACATCACTGACTGTGGCTGGTGCTGAACACAATGATAAAATGGGCAATAAAAGAAAGAGGAATGTTTGTATGGTCACAATGAAGAACAAGTCTAAGCAAATTCCCAGCTTATTTGCTCCAAATGAATCTGCCCCAATAATGAAAATGAAAAAATAAATCAAGTGTGCACCAACAATTGATTCTCTTTTTCCTGGAAGGCTGAAGCGCAGAGGAATTTGCAGTTCACACACTGCCAAAGAACACTGTGCATTCTTCCTCTGGTCGTAGGGACGGAGACGCCAATTATCCTTTCTGGCTAACCACAGTTCGGGCAAAAGGCAAACCTGGGCGGTATCTGATATAAAGAGAAGGGCATGCAATTTGCCTTGGTGAGACTGCTTTTCGAGAGAACCAAGTATTGACAGTTGCTAAACTCTGAACTTGAAATGAAAAATTGAGTTGGCTAAGCCAGGAACAGTCAAGAAAAGATGTATACAGACACTGCTGAGAAGGCAGGGACAATGCCAAAAGCCAGAGGCAATTTCTGGCCTTGGCATGCTGAATCGTATCTCATTAGAGGAGAGAGGGAGTTGGCAAGAACTGATTGTGCACTGGCCCCCACCATCTGTAAATTACATGGGCCCATGTTGTCACCTAAATCGGCAGGGAAATTTTGGTGATCGTGAGAGGTGGAAGCCCCAGGAAGGCTTCTCTGCAAATCCTTCTGCTTGTCGAACATCACGTTTATGGCCTGAGCAACGGTGCAGAGTGAATTGACTGTCAAGGAAAATGCACTAACTGGCATCAAGCAAGGGAGAAAAGCCCCTGGGAAAGAACTGACAGGAGTGCAATGACCAGAGACTAAATTACCACCTGCTTATTAGGGTGGAATGAAAAATCCTCCCTGCTTGTTGTTTGGGTTTTATCAGCAACTGGAGACAATGACATAAAATACAAGCTAGCACTTAAATTATTCAAGTCTGGTAACTGCACATGGTTTGCATGTCTGACTGAAGAACTATATGTGGGTAAATTCTGAGCTGTAGGTTTTTAGATGCAATGTGTATGAGGCAAGACAACAGACTGGAGATTAGGAGACATGGGATTTCTCCTGGACATGCCTGGATTCCATGTGGTTTTGAGAGAAATTATCTGACATCTTTTTACCTTGGTATCCAGGTAATCCTGAAGAATGATGAGAATACAGGACAAAAAGATCTGGGAGTTCAAATCCCGAGTCTGTCATCTAGTAGCTGTGTGAATGTGGGTAAGTCACTGAATTTCTCTGATCCTCGTAGAAAATAAGGTCAGAGAAATTGTTGTAATAGAATCATGGCTCAGTGGAGAAAATGTATGATTTCATAAGAAATCAGAATGCTTGGAATTATTTGTGGAAGTTCCTTGTTTAAAAAAAAGGTTTATTATATACATTTTAATTTTTATTATTTGTTTGTGCCATGACCTACCCCACACGGCAGTACGCTGATGACTAAAATATGTGAAGTTTTTACGGAAAGCAAGGAATAGTATGGGGAGGCACCATGACATACAAGAAAAAGCAACGACTTTGGAATTGCGTCAATTTGGATCTGCGTTCACCTCTGAAAGTTACTTAGTAACGGTGACACCTACCTGAGGTGTTCTTAACCTGGGGTATGTGGACCTAAAGGGACCATGGATAGAACTTAGGAGACCTGTGAACTTGAATTTAAAAAATTACACCTTTCACTAACCTTTAACTGAAATGTAGCATTTCTTTCAATTATGAATATAGGCAACTAATCATAGTATTTTCGCAGTGTCTATGACTTCGCACCCAGAGATGTCACAGATATTTTGATACCACAGTATAATTGTAACAGATATCTCAAAATATTGTTTATATTCATACTAATTTGAAATTATGGAAACTATTCACCCAGCACTTAAGCTTTCTTGTTTAAGGCCTTAAGAAGCACATATCAAAAATTCATAATTTTAATATTTTGACAATTGCATTGGAATATAATTGGTTTTCTTTGTAATATTATATATTTTAGCTTATGAACTTAAAAATATTATTTTGGGAAATAGTCCATAGGCTTCTCCAGCTCACCAGAGGGGTCCAAGGCACTAAAAGGTCCCACAACCTCCCTGGGAATTCATTTTATTAGGGGTAAAAGGGAGAGCAGAGCTGTGAGGCAGAGTCATTGTGAGATTACGGATGACGCAGTGAAGTGCATTGCCCTGTGCCCTGCACACAGTAGGTGCTCAACTAACAGAAGCTAATCTGTGTTGAAAATGATGAGACAAAGGAAGTAATTTCCTGTATTACACATTCCATTCTTCCTTAACGTGACAATTTCAATAAAATTTAGCTTTGGTCTTCTAAGGACATAAGGCTAATGCTTTCTCATGACTTGACTGTCTTCTCTTATTTGGGCCGGATCGTCTTGTGTGGTGTTGCGGGGCATGGCCGTGTAGCTCTCCCCTCTAAGTCTGCATTGCTATTGCTGGGAACAACCTACGCACGGACCAGAGCTGAGAGTCTACACTGTGAGGCTGGTGAGGTCTTTCTGGGGCCACGGGGCTGACCCAGCTGCTCTACTGTGAGCCAACAGGCAGGGTCTTGGCCATCGTAGCGGAAATGAGAACAAGTTATTTATAAACTGGGAACACGAAACTATTTTAAAGCTTGCCAGTGAAGGGGCCTTCAGAGGCAAGACTAGTCTTGAGGCTCAGCATAATGAACCTCAATATGAGAAAATTAAGTAATGTTTCAACTTGAGCCCCAAATCAACAGCCTCAGCAATATGAGAGCATCCAGCAAAGGGGAGTGCACGAGAGCAACGGAGGGAAGATTCATGGCCTTCTTAATTAACTCCGAGGTGCGCCACGTAAGGGGAAAACGATAAATCAAGTAGATTACTGCCAGCGATCTGAATTTCCAAATGAAATAAGAGAGGTGTAGCGCCTTGAGTCATTTTCTAAATGTGTATGGTGGCAGGCGGAGGGGCATCTCCAAGGTCGTCCCTCATGTTAAAATTTGCTACCGGGCACAACAGTCCTTTGATTGCATCTCATACCACAGGCAAAGTGCTTGCCATATAGTCAGGTGTGAAGAGGCAAGGAATAGAAAGATGAGTAAAACACGTAACGGGAGGGCAACGCAAGACACATACATATAAAACTACGACTGTTAGTCACACGCTTATTCAGGACATATTCACTGACCACCTATGATGTAACAGGCCCTGTTCCGGAAGCTGAGGACACAGTGATGACCAAGACAAAGTCCCTGCCCCCAGGGAGCGCCCATTCTCCAGCGGGAGCCAGGTACCAAACAACAAAGCAATTAATTAAACTGTGATTTGAGGTGGTCATAAGTAACATAAAGAACAAGAGAGCAGAGTAAGGCCGACAGGGAACTATTTCAGCGGGTGGTCAGAGAAGGCCTGCTGTGCAGGTGACACGTGACCAGATACCTGAAGGAGGGGAGGGAGGGAGCTGCGTGAAGCTCTGATGGGAGGGAGAGCATCCCAGCAGAGGGACTAGCGGGGACAAGGGCTGGGAGCAGGGCGATCTCACCAAGCAGGAGCTGTGCTGGTGAGGGGTGAGGCTGAGAGGTGGCGAGCGCCCCATCACAGAGGCCTGGTGAGCCATGCTGAGGAGTTTCATTTTGACTCCACATGAGACGGGAAGCCATTGGCGGGAGAGGGAGATGATCTGACTTAGGGTCTACTAATGTAGAAACACAAGCAAAGAATATCAGCGTGCAGAATAAACAGGGGTTCATCCGTGTGGCAGCCCTGTTATTAGTGGCAAAAACACAAACACATGCAAACAGATCTGACAACAACCTGAATGTCCACCAATCAGTAGTGAAAGGGTTGAACTATTATACATCTGTTTCTTAGAATTTTACGTAGGTATTAAAAGAATGAGTTAGAGCTAGCTCTAACTTTGACCCGAAAGATGTTAAATGAAAATCAAAAAGAGAAGTGCGCAATTTATACACACACACACACACACACATATACACACACACATACACACACACATATACACACACATATACACACATATACACACACACACACATATACACACACACATATACACACATATACACACACACACATACACACACACACACATATACACACACACATATACACACACATATACACACACACACATATACACACACACACACACACACATATACACACACACATATACACACACACACATATACACACATATACACACACACACATATACACACACACACATACACACATATACACACACACATATACACACACACACATATATACACACACACACATATACACACATACACATATATACACATATACACACGCACATATACACACATACACACACACACATACACACATATACACACACACATACACACACACACATATACACACACATATACACACATACACACATATACACACATACACACATATACACACACACACATATACACACACACACATATACACACATACACATATATACACATATACACACACACATATACACACATACACACACACATACACACACACACATATACACACACATATACACACATACACATATATACACATATACACACACACATATACACACATACACACACACATATATACACATATACACACGCACATATACACACACCCACATATACACACATATACACCCACACATATACACACCCCCATACACACACACACCCACACACATATACACATACACATAGACACACACACATATATACACATATACACACGCACATATACACACACCCACATATACACACATATACACCCACACATATACACACCCCCATACACACACACACCCACACACATATACACATACACATAGACACACACACATATATACACATATACACACGCACATATACACACACCCACATATACACACATATACACCCACACATATACACACCCCCATACACACACACACCCACACACATATACACATACACATAGACACACACACATATATACACATATACACACGCACATATACACACACCCACATATACACACATATACACCCACACATATACACACCCCCATACACACACACACCCACACACATATACACATACACATAGACACACACACATATATACACATATACACACGCACATATACACACACCCACATATACACACATATACACCCACACATATACACACCCCCATACACACACACACCCACACACATATACACATACACATAGACACACACACATATATACACATATACACACGCACATATACACACACCCACATATACACACATATACACCCACACATATACACACCCCCATACACACACACACCCACACACATATACACATACACATAGACACACACACATATATACACATATACACACGCACATATACACACACCCACATATACACACATATACACCCACACATATACACACCCCCATACACACACACACCCACACACATATACACATACACATAGACACACACACATATATACACATATACACACGCACATATACACACACCCACATATACACACATATACACCCACACATATACACACCCCCATACACACACACACCCACACACATATACACATACACATAGACACACACACATATATACACATATACACACGCACATATACACACACATACACACACACACATATACACACACACACATATACACATACATATATATATTTCAGGCTCCCATTTTTTATAAAAAAACAAATGTCACCAACAACCAAACCCCTACAATACATGTCTGCACCTGAGTACAAATGTAGATGGAGACCCACTACGATGTTGGTTGCTCTGGGGTAGGAGGCTTGGTGGGGAGTTGGGGAGAGAGGAGATAAGCTACTGATCTTAAATACATTTGTACACAAATCTAAATTTTATGAGTCAATGGTCACAGCAAAGTGTGTAAATGCTAGGATTTTGGAAAACGAACTTAAAGATTTCAACAAATCATTCTGGGATTGTGGGGAACCTTCATAAAATAGGTAGAATTAAAAGTTGATCTTGAAGAGCAAAATTGTCACAGCCAGGAAAGAGTGAAGAAAAGAGGAAGAACACGGCAAGCTGAGGGCAAAGCATGGAAGGTTTTTGTACCTGGTGCTGATGGACTGATACTTTTGACCAATCTTCTGATGGCAGCTGGCACTCAGGGTGGAGGCAGGCAGAGAGGTTCATGAGTTCTTGAGACAATCCGAAACAGGGAGTTAGAGTTTCAAGGAAGGACGGTAGCAGGGGAAGTGTTCAAAAGGTGATGAGGGGGCTTCCCTGGTGGCGCAGTGGTTAAGAATCTGCCTGCCAATGCAGGGGACACGGGTTCAAGCCCTGGTCCAGGAAGATCCCACATGCCGCAGAGCGACTAAGCCCGTGCGCCACAACTACTGAGCCTGCACTCTAGAGCCCGTGAGCCGCAACTACTGAAGCCTGTGTGCCACAACTACTGAAGCCCACGTGCCTAGAGCCCGTGCTCCACAACAAGTGAAGCCACCGCAATGAGAAGCCCGTGCACTGCAACGAAGAGTAGCCCCCACTCGCCACAACTAGAGAAAGCCCGCGTGCAGCAACGAAGACCCAAAGCAGCCAAAGATAAATAAATAAAATAAATTAATTAATTTTTTTAAAAAGGTGATGAGGATGCAGATGTTACAGATTTGGTGCCTGGTTCTTTGGAAATGGGGGTGAGAGAAAGTGGTGGGTAGAAAATAATTAACTCCAAGCTTCCTAGGCTAATGAATGGGTAAGGCATCATGAAACAACATTATGAATCCAAAAAGGAGAAGCCATTTTGGAGGGGGATGTGAAAAAATGGGCCCAGCACTGGATGAACTGAGCCTGTACTGAACATTCATGTACCAACCGGCAGTTAGAAATGAGAATTGGAGAAATCCTGGCATTAGGGGTTGGGAGTCCTCTCCACAGAAGTGAGAGCTAAACTCAAAGAATGGAGTGAATAAAGACGGAAAAGCAAAATTCTAGGGACAAAACTTAGGGAGAAGCCTCTATTTGTGTGGCCAAGAGGTAGGAGAAAAACCAGGACAGGACAAGTTTGTGGGTGCAAGGGAGGAAATGGTTTCAGAAACAGACAGTGGCCAAGGGCATCAAATTTGGTAAGCCAAGTAGGGGAAGGTCTCAGGGAAGATGACGTAGTTATCCATGAAGAGAAAACAGAAATGGACAGGGCATTCTTAGGATAGACCAGACCTTAGGATATATGAAGTGTGACTAAATGAAGTCAGACAATAGGGGGTTTAAGGCCACATAGACGAGAGATGGCTGTGGAGTATGGGCCTTGACGCCAGCTTTGAACAAGGGAGAGAGAGAATGAACAGAACATGGATGAAAAATCCAGATGAGATTGGAGACGGAAAAGAGAGAAGTTGAGACGGGATGCAGAAATGGTCTCCATCATTTCTGGACAGGAACTGAGAACATCTGCTGATGAGGGGACTGGGAAGTCCTTTAGGAACATTAATACAATGGGAAGCACTTGAAACTGACTGTGGTAAGTTTAACAAGGTTTTAACTTGGGATGAAAGGATTATGGGACAGTCTTGAGGGTCCAGCTGAGGTTGGAATGGTTGTGTTTGTGGTGGAACACATTGTGCTGTAAGGCACTTTTCTGTAGTGACTCTCAGCAGCTAGCCTGAGAAGCGAGGCACATCATGTCAGGTTGACCTGAGGCTGAGACTGGAGATAATGAGTGGGCAAGGGCCCTGGGATGAGGGATTAATCTAAATTGGTAAATTCAAAGCTAATATCCAGCAACCAGCCCGAATGTGGAGGTAAGCAAGGAAGGAAGGGCTGAGATCCTAGAGGTCTCTAGGTAAATGTGGTGCCAGGAAGAGGGCACAAGAGGGAGGCGGTACTGGAGACTCTGATCCACAGGGAAATGTCACAGCTGGAGATATTGAAAATATAGCAGCTCTTGCTTAGGACAAAGTCCAAGAAATGGGTTTCTACAAAGGGGAGAAAAAAAGGAAATCTAAGACTATTTCTAAATGGTTTCAATATCACTGAATCTCTTTCGACCAATAAGTTTGAAGATTTTGAAAAAATGTAATGCAGCTTTGAAATGGACTTAAAGATACATAAAAAGAACAATTACAAATACTTACGGGTAGACATAAGAAAGACTAAAAAATGGCCCAGTATGATTTGAGTTGTATAAGCAGCCTGTTTTAACATGCTGATTGCCCTAACTGTAGATGACAAGTAAGTTATACAGGGAGGCCCAGTACCTAAGAAGCGAATCATATCACCCAGCTCTGCCAAGACTCAACTCTCCCACCATGTGTTTTATGCCAACAGCACAAGCTAATTCTGTTGGAGCAAAAGCCAAAATGTCACATAAGGGCTCTTTCCAGCTTCCCAGTGTCTCCTGAGAGTACATGGGTCTTGCAGTACACAATGAGCAAGCCAAATCAGGTTAGAGATATTACAAGGAGAATCTGGCAGGCAGCCATCTCGGCTTTGTTTCAACTGATGTCCATAAGAACATAGGCTAAGAAAATGGTAGCACAATGTCTGGTATTTGAGATCTGACAGCATGCAACATGTTTATGGCATACATTAGGCTACAGACTTCAGTCTGGGGCCGGAGCACACAGCAGAACCTCAGATCTGGTGGACAGAGGGAAATAGGAAAGCATGTCTTGTACTGTAATAAATGATTGCTCTCAGAAGACCACAACAGGTAGTTTCATGAAAAAAAAATCCACTGCTTTCAGATTTAAAACAAAGTCAAATGCTTCAGGCTTGTTTGTATAAAATAAATAGAAGGGCAGTTCACACTTGGCCAATTACAGCCTTTTTTATGAGGCCATGACTGACTATAGTCTGGCAAAAATAAGTCCAACTGAAATAGCAAGAGTGAGGGTTTGGAGGAATTAGGTGAGGTTTTGGAGTGGGAATGAAAGAAAGAGGAAGAAAGCTTTCATTAAGTAGTTCAGATTCTGGTAGGAGAATTTTTTTTAAAAAAGCATCCAGACTAATTTTATTTTCATTCAAAACACTCTTATTTAGTATATTTTTCCTTTACGTCTTGAACACATTTATAATGACTGCTTTTAAGTCTTTGTTTCCTAAATCTAACACCTGAGCCATCTCAGGGAGGGTGTCTATTGACTGCTTTTTTTTTTTTTTTTTTCACACTGAAGAGTAAGACTTTCCTAAGCCTTTCATGTCTAGTAATTTTTTATTGTGTATTAGACATTGTGTATCTGATTAATTTCTGTGAAGACTATTGATTTTTGTTCTAGCAGACAGCTCAGTTTCAGGCTGATCATGTTGAACTTGTGTAGGCCTACATTTATGGTTTATTAAGGCCGATCTGCGAAAGCCCAAAGTGTTTCCCAAGACCTTCTAACTTGTCAGCACTCACCTCGAAACTGTCTCCTCTGAAAAACTTATGGGAGTCTTGGTTTTAGGAGCTGTTAGGCTATCTCTAGAGCAGGACACACTCTAGAACAAAGTCCTTATCTCTAATTTGAGTCTTTCTGGTACCTCAGTTGGAAGATTAGGGTATTAACAGGTTGTTGTTTCCACGCTGGCTGGGCTAGAATGCAATGCCTACCAGTACTGCTTGACCTCCGGTCTTGCTGTTCCATCCTTACCCCTGTAGCTGCTGCTCTTTGGTAAGACTCACAGTCTTACCCTGAACATGTCCACTCTCAGCCATGGACTCATGAAGGACCTTCATACAGACCTTTGTGGTCCCTTTCTGCACAGATCTCTCATCTCCAGTCTCCCTGTGCTACAGATTCCAGCAGCTTTAGTTGCCCTAACTCTGACCCCTCTCTTTGGGTTCTAGCTCACTCGACTGCAGTAAGGAAATTGTCCTGTCAGTGAGCCAGATGACCACAGGGCTCACCTCCTAAAGTCTCCTTTATCTCAGGAATCATCTGGTACTGCCTATTGTCCAGAGCTTGAAAACCACAGTCTCATCCATCTGTCCAGTTGTTTATGGTGGGGGAATTGGCAGTGGCCACTGTTTAGCATACTTTCTGCTTCATTCCATGTGAATACTGAATAAAAGTTGTACCCCACTCCATTTTTATCACATAGCCCTCTCAGTGCACATGGGAAGTAGAGGCTCCTGGTGTCTCAGAGAAGTGTCCCTAGAATCAATGATTTATTCACTCTCTCATTCACTCATATGAAAATTCGTACTCACTCATTTCCTCATTCAATAAACATTTATTGAGTCTACTATGTGCCAGATACTGTTCTGGGGGCTGGGGACACAGTCGTGGGAGATAGAAAGTATCCCTGCCCTCGTGGAGCTTCTTTCCTGGTAGGAACTGTTCTGGCCTGGCTCCAAAGCAATGCTTCCTCTGCAGTTGTTCCTCTAATTACTGACTTGATAGAGAAAAGGGAGACTTAGCATGAGCAGAATATAAAGAATAATAAAAGACCTATTACTTATACAACACTTCCTATGTCCCAGGCACTGACTGCTATATGTGCTTTGTCCACACTGATTTAATGCCCACTGTTAGGAAGGTATTATTATTATCACTAGAGTTGAGGAAACAGAGGCTGAGACTTGTCGATTTGCTCACATAGCTCACGCATAGCAGAGACAGCACTTAAACCTAAGCAGTCTGACTCCTGCTCGCATGCTCTTCACCACCACATTGCTCTATTCCTTAGAGAGAGAAGAGAATGACATTGGAGATGGGCGGGAAGAAACAGGGATCATTTCTAAACAAATAAAAAAAGTTTATTTATTTATTGTTTCTTTAAATTTTTTTATACAGCAGGTTCTTATTACTTGTCTATTTTATACATATTAGTGTATATATGTCAATCCCAACCTCCCAATTCACCTCCCCCCCCACTGCTTTCCCCCCTTGGTGTCCATGTTTGTTCTCTACATCTGTGCCTCTATTTCTGCCCTGCAAACCGGTTCATCTGTACCGTTTTTCTAGGGTGAGCATATATGCGTTAATATTTGTTTTTCTCTTCCTGACTTACTTCACTCTGTATGACAGTCTCTAGATCCATCCACGTCTCTACAAATGACCCAATTTCATTCCTTTTTATGGCTGAGTAATATTCCATTGTGTATATGTACCACATCTTCTTTACGCATTCGTCTGTTGATGGGCATTTAGGTTGCTTCCATGACCTGGCTATTATAAATAGTGCTGCATTGAACAATGGGGTGCATGTGTCTTTTTGAGTTATGGTTTTCTCTGGGTATATGCCCAGTAGTGGGATTGCTGGGTCATATGGTAATTCTATTTTTAGTTTTTTAAGGAACCTCCATACTGTTCTCCATAGTGGCTGTATCAATCTACATTCCCACCAACAGTGCAAGAGGGTTCCCTTTTCTCCACACCCTCTCCAGCACTTGTTGTTTGTAGATTTTCTGATGATGCCCATTCTAACTGGTGAGAGGTGATACCTCATTGTAGTTTTAATTTGCCTTTCTCTAATAATTAGTGATGCTGAGCAGCTTTTCATGTGCTTCTTGGCCATCTGTATGTTATTTTTAATAGAAACCACCTAGGTGTCTGGGCAGGTTGAGAGAAGCAAATGGATCACTATTCAAACAGGCACAGAGTAGAAG
Organism: Neophocaena asiaeorientalis asiaeorientalis; assembly: GCF_003031525.2. Lineage (NCBI taxonomy): Eukaryota > Metazoa > Chordata > Mammalia > Artiodactyla > Phocoenidae > Neophocaena > Neophocaena asiaeorientalis. The sequence continues at coordinate 5,840,407 of NW_020174149.1, forward strand.
TTGATGGAGTTGGCGTATAAGGGCAGAATTTTGTCCTTGTTCTTCCCAGTTGAACAGGAGGGAAATGGTAGTGTTCTGCATTTTGAATCAGAAAAAGACGAGCAGGCTGTCCTGAATAAAAGGCTTCATGGTTCCTTGGGGAAGTTGAGGATGTAAGTGGAAGTGACTGAATTCTAGCAGCCCCCAACTAGCAGAACTAGTCCCATCAGATGCTTCAAGAAAAAGTGCTCTGGGATCAGGTACATACGAAAATTATACTATCTCTCTTGGAGACTTAAAATGCATATCAGCATAGGAGATGATCTGATTAAATCCTGTGGTAAAGAAACCCATGTTATTTAACTCCAGATTTCCTCAAATCAATTGACCACAGAACTATTTGGGAATAAATGAGTTTTGTCTGTGTGTTTGTGTTTGTGTTTGTGTGTGTGTGTGTGTGTGTGAGAGAGAGAGGGAGAGAGAGAGAGAGAGAGAGAGAGAGGGAGAGAGAGAAGAGCTGGCAAACATCCATTGGAATTACTATTCTAGGGACTAGAATTTGCTGTTTAATAGCAAACACTAAGCTAAACAAAAATTCATTTTTAGAGGAGGTCATACCTAACTACTATTATGCCAAGTGGTGCAGGGAGTCTTACAAAGAGAATTCTAGTAGAGCTGTAGTTTAGGAATGAGAGAATATTACATGCTTATTAGGTAGTAAATGACAAGAATTGAGTGCAAGACGGTACCCATTTGTGCCTAGTCATGATATTCCTTTATAGTTTACACTAAAATTATATACACATTTAAAAAATTAAAAGTTAATTTGGAAAATTCAATTATTTTAATACAAACATTTTGTAGAGAAAATAGTGTAATTAACAGCTATAGTCATGTCCATTATCATGTCTTTAAGTTATCCCAATTACCCATTTCTGGGGAGTCACAAGTTATTAATAAGCTATCTTGTCACCTCGAGGCAGCTACCTGGACTATATAACAATAACTTGAAGGAAATACCCAGATGCAGCCCAGCGCTTCTCATCAACCTTTCTAAGGAGATGCCTGACTTCACCCCGCAGCGCACCTATCACCTGCCTACTGGTGAGAGGTGGTGGTGGACATCCTTCCCCACTCTAGCTGAAGCCTGCTGTGCTAGGTTGTGCCCTGCACGCTCAAGCCAGTTTCCTTGCAGCAATATATCACTTAGGAGCTCCTGGTCACCTTTCTCATAGCAATTGTTTTGCTTCTGCTGTCTCCTACTGTTTAATTTTATTAGGTTGTTACCCTCCAATTATCTACAGCACGGTAATTAATCTCATCTTTATGTCCTTCTGCATCCCCTCTGCCCAGCTGTCCTACCCGATTTTTTCATCATTAGTTTTCCACATTCTCCTCTTACTTTTCTAAGCTAGTACTTTACTCTCTGATATCCCAACAAGGCAGCCTGTAGAGCGATTAGAAACACAGGTCTGGAGCCTAACTGTGCAGGTCTGAACCCAATACTCCACTTTCTACCAGCCGGGGACCTAGGGCAAGTTACTTAACGTCTCTGAGTCTCAACTTCTGAACCTGTAAAATGAAGATCATCACAGTACTTCTTTTATGTGGTCACTGTGAAGATTAAATGAACTAAGTAATGTGAAAAATGCTTCGCATAGAGCTCAAGACATAAAAAGAGTTATGTTTGCTCTTTCTAGTATCATTTCTTCTATATTGTCTCCTCTATCCAAAATCTAGCTTTTCTTCTTGCCCTTTATACCTTTTTGCCAGGTGTATAAATATTATACAAACTAAGCAATTAAATTTCCTATTACATGAACTTGTCATTGTTTCTAACGTCACAAAATCAACAGAACTTCCTATCCTCAGAATCCATATCTATCTTTTTTCCCCGGAACTACTCCTTCAACCCTCACTAATTCATTCCATCTCCCTCTTTCTCATTAAACTATTTTTATTTTAAAATTTGCTCAGGTGTTGTAACAGATGCGCTTTTAAAGGAATTAAAGGTTGTTCAACACATTATGTTCAAGAGAGTAAAGCAATTTAAAATAGGTATAAACAAAGGCTCTCCGATTTCCACTCAGTTCTTTTTTTTTTTTTTAATCCAAAAAGCTAGCTCCATTTTAAGTACCCTAACTCTGCAATTTCAGTCAGTGTTATTGCCAAAGAAAGTTTCAACTCAATTTTGAGGTGCCCAAAAGAAAATCAGAGTTGCATAAACAGATATATGAGCAGAAAAATATTAATTCTTTTCCTGTCTTCACTGCTCAGCAAAGATTTTATTTCCCCCTGAGGTTTAAGGGGGAAAAAAACCCTTATTTGTTCAATTTCTTTTTTGAAAAGTACTCTTTTCTGCAGTATTCAGGATATTGCCACCTAGCTGACTTTCTTTTATTATCTAACCTTTATTACTCTCTTCTTGCATGTTTACTGGCTTCATGTGAATTTCAATATGTTTCCCTTCCAGATCAAAGGCCCTTAAGACTCCTTTTTATCCCAATTTTTTTTCTTTTCTTTTTTAATTGAAGTATAGTTGTTTCACAAAGTTGTGCTAGTTTCAGGTGTACAGCAAAGTGATTCAGTTATACATATATATATGTTCTTTTTCAGATTCTTTTCCATTATAGGTTATTACAAAATACTGAATATAGTTCCCTATGCTATACAGTAGGACCTTGTTGTTTATTTATTATATTTTATATATAATAGTGTGTATATGTTAATCCCAAACTCCTAATTTATCCCTTCCCCCTCTTTCCCCTTTGGTAACCATAAGTTTGTTTTCTGTGTCTGTCAGTCTATTTCTGTTTTATAAATAAGTTCACTTGTATCATTTTTTTAAAAAGCTACATATAAGTGATATTATATGACATGCCTTTCTCTGCCTATTTCACTTAATATGATAATCTCTAGGTTCATCCATGTTGCTGGCATTATTTTATTTTTGTTTTTTTTGTGGTACACGGGCCTCTCACTGTTGTGGCCTCTCCCGTTGCGGAGCACAGGCTCCGGACGCACAGACTCAGCGGCCATGGCTCACGGGCCCATCTGCTCCGCGGCATGTGGGATCTTCCAGGACCGGGGCACGAACCCGTGTCCCCTGCATCGGCAGGCGGACTCTCAACCACTGCGCCACCAGGGAAGCCCTTATTTTTTACAGCTAATATTCTGAGTAGTAATTGAGGGACATTTAGGTTGCTTCCATGTCTTGGCTATTATAAATAGCTCTGCTCTGAGCATTGGGGTGCATGTATCTTTTTGAATTAGAGTTTTCTCCAGATATATGCCCAGGAGTGGGATTGCTGGATCATATGGTAACCCTATTTTTAGTTTTTAGGGAACCTCCATACTATTGTACATAGTGGGTGCATCAGTTTACATTCCCACCAACAGGGTAGGAGGGTTCCCTTTTCTCCACACCCTCTCCAGCATTTATTATTTATAGACTTTTCGATGATGGCCACTGTGACCGGTGTGAGGTGATACCTCATTGTAGTTTTGATTTGCATTTCTCTATTAGCGATACCGAGCATCTTTTCATGTGCCTGTTAGCCATCTGTATGTCTTCTTTGGAGAAGTGTTTATTTAGATCTTCTGCCCATTTTTTGATTGTGTTGTTTGGTTTTCTGATATTAAGCTGTATGAACTGTTTGTATATTTTGGAAATTAATCCCTTGTTGGTCGCATCGTTTGCAAATATTTTCTCCCATTCCATAGGTTGTCGTTTCATTTTGTTTGTGGTTTCCTTTGCTGTGCAAAAGGTTTTAAGTTTAATTGGTTCCCATTTGTTTATTTTTGTTTTTATTTCTATTACTCTAGGAGACGGGTCCAAAAAAATATTGCTGCAATTTATGTCAAAGAGTGTTCTGCCTATGTTTTCCTCTAGGAGTTTTAGTGTATCCAGTCCCCTTAAGGCTCCTTTTAGCATTTTTTTCCCCTATGGCCAGACTTGGCTTCCTCCCTGCAGCTCTCCATTGCTCAGCTCTCTTTTCCGTCTACCGGGTATTTATCACCTACACACCAATATCTAGAGGGTCTACCATGTGTTCAGTCCTGTTATGTATGCGGCACTGTCCACAGAGGGATCCCGAGTGAGAAGGGCTGTTAGTAACCTGGGCAACCTTCCATACACAGTCCTTCTCTTGACTTAAAGATCACGAATAAACATCTCAATCCCCTACATACGTCTGCTTCTCTACCAGCCAGGAAAGGATATGGCGAATTCTTTATTGTCTCAGACCTCTAAATACAGTATGTCCAGTTCAAGACACATCTTCTCCAGATCTAACTTCCAGCTTATAGCAAATAAAGGACACAGAGGAACCTGCCAAATAGTCTCTTGGAGAAAGCCTAAAGGAAACCCAGAAGGCGGACGTATTCTGTGGGACGCTGGCCCATCTCTTCAACAAGTCACTGTGCCAGATTAAAAGAAACTTGGGGGGCAAAACATCCAGGTGCAATATGATGTTCTGGATTGGACACTGGGTTAGACAAACAGCAATAATGGACTTGTTTAGATCACCTGGGGAAACCTGCATATGATAAGGGTATTAGATTAGATGCAAATGTACTGAAAAAGTAGAGATCAGTGGCACAACTGAGCAGGCTGCAGAAGAGTATGTACAGCTTTGGGTTAAAAATTATATTGTTTTGTACGTATGTATATATGTATGTATGTATATATTAACTAATTACTGAAGTACAGTTGCTATTATATAGTATATTTTAAAAGTGATCTGAAAAACGTGTGTTAAGGTATTACCAGTAGTGATATCTGGGTGGCGGGAATGTGATGTTTTAATAAAAAACAATTTTTTGGGGATTATATTTTCTAATTTTCTACAATATACGGCTATAATAATAAAAGGTTATTTTTTTAAATGCTCATTTTCTTCCAGAAGACTCATCTCAGAAAGTCCACACCCAGAAGACTCATCTCAGAAAGTCCACACCCACTGATTACACCCTGACTCTCTAGGGTTGAAGCACATCCTACTGCACAGTTTATACTAAACTATCACACTTGATTCAAGTTCTCTGGTGGGTTTTTTGTCTGTGGCCCTTGTCCCTATACTTCAACTTCACTAGAGTCCCAAATCACACCTGGCAGAATATTTCTTTCTTTAGTAAGTGTAATGTCCATGTAATTAGTAGATCCCTGTTGCCCACATGGCTGACAATACACACAGGAAGAATGAATGTGAAAATCTCACAGACTCTCATTAGAATAAGGCTTAATAATACACGCGTTTGTATATACATAGGTAACATATTTTACCAAAAATACAATAGCCACACTATTTAAAAGTCCTATCCAATACCATAATTGATCTATAAGACTATTTATCCTATTCCTCAATGTTACTAGGCTAATTCACATACATTTCTTTCACATAATTCTAATGCATACTTAAAGACTTTTCAAAACCTGTGCTAAACTCGGGAAACAACACGGGTTTTGTGAGAAATCCAGATAAGCACATACATCTTTATTTGTATTTGATGTGATTTTGAAGGTGTTCTACTTAAAACAGCCCCAAAATTATGGTTAATGAAAAACTAGATATTTTATCTCACTTCCAGGAAAGGCTGATAAGTAGGAAACCCAAAGAAGATATGCAAATAGATGTTTATATTAATGAATCCTTTAAAAAACATGCTTCATAAAAGAACTTGAAGCTGAGCACAGTGACTCCAATTCAAAGCCTTCTCTAGACAAGATTTAAGTAAATTTTCTGAAAAGGCATTAAAATGAAACAGTACAGATAATTCATTCCCAGCTTTCCACCTCAGATCCTGAACCTCAGCTCTGGTACCAAGAAACCAGAAACACTCTTTGCCTTATATAAAAAGGGGACAGTCAATAGAAATTCAAGCACTGAATTATCAGCCGAGAATTTTTCATTCCCATTAAAAACTAGTTTCGCTTTTCCTTTGTCTTTTTCTCATGTGGGGGGGGGGGCGCGGGGGTTTTCCTAACATCAGTTGATTTCAGGTTCTCTTCAAAAATCCCTGTCTCCTTAATTATTTAAGTTGGATGAAACAACAAGTCCTCTTTTAGACCCGATATATTAGGTTCTAAACTGTTCTCTAAGGTCGTGCTCGCACGTTCAGTTTCAGGAAAAACTCGTGTGACTCAACACAGATGGGTCAGTTGAGAATGTTTTTACTAAAAGGTGAACTGCTACTAAGTAACTTTGATATTAAATTATTTCAGTTTGTTATATCCTGATATATTCTGATATTCCAACAATGTTCTGAATTCATAAAAGCACCTCTTCACCCCAGGGTTTAAAAGTTTCACTCAAACATAAATCCATTCATCTCCAAACTGCCCTATGAAGTCAAAAGAGTATATTCTAACTCTGCACGCAAACTACTTCCAGAATGAGCTTATAAATCAGTCACGTTCCGGCCTTATGAACAGAGAACTACAACCTGCCTCTCCCCATCACAGAAACAAGAAAATTCCATATAGTAGTTGATCTTAAATAATCTCCTGTAAATAACTGAAGACTGAAAACATTTTTCCTACCCCGTTAAAAAGATACATTTAAAAAATAAACATGTGGCAGATATGAGGTTGCTATAAATTCTGAAAATGGCTTACCTATTAATGTAACTGAGGGCAACATAGGTTGGCTGCTGTAATTCTTGTTTTTCTAAAACACGTGGATCCGTATCTGAAAGAAAAACACAATTATGATTTTTCAGCTTTCACATCAGAATATATGTGGCTACCTAACCTAAAGTAACAGAGGCTAAATGGAGAAAAAGATTAATTTAGTAGACCGCTTTTTAAAGACAACTCAGTCAGCAAAGCACCATCATTTGTTCATTCATTCATAAATAACAAGAGATTGCATTACTTTTCAAGAGAATTCCAAACATCAACAGTGATAAAATGTCCATCTGTCACACAAACTCTTGCACAATCCCCCTCATAAATATTGGTTTTCATGGCTTACAGTTACAATGTTGGCATGGTTTTTGGTGGTTAATCGGCCTAAGAAAGAAAGGCTCTGTTAATTACGCTCACTTCAATGCTGGAACAAATTAGTTGCCATTGGAAAGCTCCATCAATCTGAAAATCTACTGAGCGCTGTTCTTATTCACTGCATACTTTCCTGGGTTTGGATTCACATTCTAGAGGGCAACTCTTCTCCTTCTTAACTGTATGTTTATTATAACTTTTCTAGACTCTCAATCAGAAATTCTCATGCTGGTTCAGAATCCACAAACACCACATTCATCAGAGGGTTTTTTCCCCCTTGAAGAGAGAGAATTCAACACCAGAGCAAAGTTCCCTAACAGTGCTTCTCCAACATAGCACCAAAACATGCACTTTTAACAACTAGAAATATATTCAAACTTCTCATGTAGAGAAATGATTGTGCTAAGTATATGCAAAAACAATGTTGCTATAGTAAGACTATAAAGAAACGTGAACACATTTTTGTTTTCTTAGAAAAAGGTTTAGACATTTCACACAGATTTCATCACAACCTCGTTTAAAACCATCTCATTATTAGAACTCTTCCAGCTGCACTTGGCAATAACACCTTCTTTGATGTAATGACAGATATTGTTTCAAGCACCTTGGTACAGGAAGTGTTTACTGCCCATGGTGGATGTAAGATATACATGCTAACTCCAAAGTGCGTTAACAGGTGATGGGGGTAGGGGGTGCAGACCACAGTGGCATAGAGCACAGGTGGCAAAAATGACAGCATCAAAATCAATTTACAATGCTTTCCACTCCCAGACTAAAACTGGACAGTAGTGGCGATTTTTTTATTGGTGTTATAGTTAAGAATCTCATGTTCACTTTATTATTTTTCCTATGCCAAGAATTTCAGGGACACACTATTCAGAAATCCTGCTTCCTGGGTCGTTGCCATCGCAAGCCATGAAAGCCAAATTCTGAAACAAGAGACAAAGGTTCTCTGAATGGCTCCATCACATTGGGTCTTGAAGTTTTGGCAGCGCAAGTGAGAACAGATCAGTAACTCAGCATTTCCTCTGCCTCCTATGATGATTACATATGCACCTGAGGCTGTTTGTACTGATAGATCCCTGGCCTACAGAAACACTGTTTTCTTTGTTCCACCATCTTCCATAACCTAGGCTAGATTTATGCTCACATACCCTCAAATTATTAGCGGTGAAATGGACTTCCAGAAGCTTCCAAATGCCTTTCCATAACAACAACAACAAAACCATCTGGAAGCACCTCAGGCAGGATTCTCCTGTTTTTCTAGAATGCAGACCCCGGTAACCGACAAGAAAGTAGAACTTCCAGACACATGTCCACCAGGCCTGAGACATCTCTTTCAGATTAAATGTTTCCTTGGGCAACCTTTAGAGCATCCATGAAAGCTTCGTGTTCTTAAAACGAAATTAGGTACTTGGTGCCCACAAATCAGGAGAAGCCTGCACAAGTGCTACCAGAGGAAAAGCATCAGGGGCTGGTCGCGAATAGACATCAGCTCCGTCACCCACTTCCTGGCTGACTGGCGTGCAATGATCATGACTCACCATTTTATGGATTTAATTACACTGTGGAGCACTTCGCATTCAGTAAAAGTAAAATAGCCGCCTTCATTATTTCTCCCTCCCTGACCAAAAAGTAACTGTCTGACGCTAAAAACTCTCTACAGGAGAGGACTGGAGTGACAAGGGCCTCCGGTGTTCACAGCAGGACGATGACGTCCTCCTCATGAAGACGGAACGTCATTAGCAGAATGAACTGGAGAGTAACACTGTCCGTTGGAAATTACTGACTACAACAAGAACAACTTCTGTAAGCCACGTGCCACACCACCGAGACAGTTTTTGCACAAGTCGCTACAATAAGAAATGTGATATGAAGCTCAGTGGCCATAGTGCACAATCTCCCAGATATTTCTCTGGCTTGTTTATGGCACTGATCAAAAGGTGAACCTGGAACGTTGGCTACCGTTGCCCAGAGATAAAATCCATCTCAGTAAATGGTCTGTGGGATAGAAACGCCTGAATTTTTCATGGCCACACGATGTTCCTTAAACTGGCAACTGGCAAGAAAGTAAAGCATCCCATACTGCGGCTACCTACAGCCCCATGCAGCAATGCTCTACCACTCTTATATCACAAAGAAGGGACAGGAAGATGAACCTCAAATTTCTCAGCAGGGCAGGGCACAGCCAAAAAAACCCACTAAGAGTTGACTGTTTTCTGTCTCATATCACCCCTTGCACTCTCACAGATTTCAGGCTGACTGAAGATAAAGGAATTCAAATATGAAAATGTATTTTAAGATACCCAAGCAATAAAAACCTATCAACTTCAAAGTTTCTAAAACGTAGTACCCTCCACAGTAGACAGCAATGTGCTTCTTCTACCATTCCTAGTTCAGGGTAATAGCTTGAACACACAGTTCTACAGTAAGGACGAGACACAAAGTGGAAGCTCGCTGTAGCTCATCTGGTCCTACTGCCCTGTGGTTTTATAGAGTCAATTAAATGGCAAAAGGCTCAATGTCACAGCACCAGCTCCCATGACTTCTCAAGTAGTTAAGAGAAAAGCCAAGCAAACGGCAGAAATAAGGGAAGGACAGTCTTCAGACCCTTCTGGATAGGAACCAGAGTTAAACATGATGAAAGGAGGGCAAACAGCACACCTTGTTCAATCAGGGAGGCCTGTATTCATCAGCTCTGCTGTCTCTGGTGTTGGGAACCAATGTCCACCAAGTGCCTGGATTTGGGACCTATGTTGAGTCTTTTGTAGCGTTATCTTCAAGCTTCCAGGAAAACTCTATTTGCTGGGTTAACAGAAGCTAACTGAGGAGCTCATGGGCTCTGGCTGTGCTTCAGCTAGTCTACATTGCTGGGATTTATATGCCTGTATTTATTTCCAATTTAAGAATGTCAGAAACCAGCCATACTACCTCTCAACAAGACTAATGAGGCCTCTATCAGCAATGAGCTATTTGCAGGCTGGGAGGCAGCAGGGAGGGGGAGACAGGATATCACGCCGCCCCTGCCCAAGAAGGCCTTCTTCAAATTCTATATCCTCCAAATGCTGGGCTCTTTGCTCTGCGTGGAGGGCAACAGTGGGAGGCCTGAGATGACGTGAGTGGGAAGGCAGACCCGGAAGATCCTGGAGAGGAAAAGGCCCACCCAGCCAGATGAGGGATACTGAAAGTCTGGGATGGAAACACCACTTTTCTGTGGACTCACTTGGTAACAATTAATGGGCACAGTCTGTTCTCAGTCTTCCCCCCAACAGCTGAACTGACAAAATCACAGAGTTTTAGTTTATTCAGCAGAGCCTTCCACAACATCCCTGGCTGAGCGCGTGCATCCCTCCTCCCTTTTCTGCATCACCTCATCCCCAGCACTGTCCCCGCACTTGTGCCACCATAGAGGCAGACGCTGGGCACATCCTTTCCCCTTCCCACATTTCTCAGAGATGAATCATCTCAATTTCTTTCCTCTCTCCAGCACTCAGCCCAGGGGCAGGCATGTAGGAGATGCATCACCATTATTAAATGGATACACTAATTTTATGATGAGAAAATGGAAGATTTGGGGTCAAACATGGCAGATTGATCAAAGGCGTTTTTTTTCCTTCACCATCCAAGGCCCCACTAAAGGAAGAAACAAAGGAATGAAAACCTCTCCAGGGATAGAAAAAAAGGGGAGACATCAGCAGACAAGTGGTTTGGACCAGTGTTTTGGAAGACGGAAAACTCATACAGGAGTGACAAGTGACTCAGAAGAGTAGAGGAAGCTATAGTCTCAAGTGCCTGCAGCAGGGGAGATGCACGGGCCAGGAGGGGAACCCACTGGGTTCCCCTCCTGGCCCATGCTTCTAGCCCCGAGAGGCCCTGGACTTGGAGGTGCCAGGAGTTGCAAAAGGCAAGGAAGGGAAGGTTCAGGGCTGAAAACAGGAGAATTGTTTAAAAGGTTGATTATCTAGAGACACTGAACCAGGAAACCAAGCACAGCGAAGATAGAGGGGGAGTGGGGAGAACACATGGCTGAAAACAAGGGGATTAGAGTGGAAATATACCTACTTCACTGTCCCAAGAACACTGGCAGGCAGGCGGGAGGATTCCTCTCTGATTAAGCTAAGTGGATGCAGAGACGAGATCACCAGATGCTGACATCTGGCAATTCCTTGATTAAGTGATTTCCCTGCAGATAAGTCTATGGTCAACGAGCTCCATCCATGCCTCTATCCAGAGCCTCCCATCAGATTTTTATTGCCTCAGTGTCTTAAATAGGAGCCAAGAACAGTCAAGGAGTGATCATTAGACATTTGAGGTTAAGTCTTGAACGTGAACGGAAGATACACCAGAACAAATAAATGGTGGGAGACAGGAGCAAAGGAGCAGACAAATTGAGGCTTGGAAAGTTAAGTGACATGCCTATTTACACAAACCCAGTTAACAGCAGGGCTAGGACCAGAAGCCCTGAGTCCTGGGTCCCATTAGGCCAGCATTTTGACCATTTAATGCTCATCCTCTGAAGTCAACCCATTGCTACCAACCAGTTGCAACACTGGCCTCCATACAATCTTTATAGCTTTCTTAAAAGCCCAGCAAAGTTCTGTTGCAACTTTCACTCCACTTTTAGGACTGAGTTTTGATGAACTGACAACTTTTAATTCACAGTTAGTTTACTTCAGCTGCCGAAATAAATATTTCTTGCCGGCAATGGTCCTTTCAAAAATAAAAATAAAAAATCCTACAATTGCACATAACTGGCCTTTGAATGGATCAACTTTTCCTTTGTTTATAGACACGTCATTTGAAACTTTTCCCAAGCCATAATTTCCATTACAGGGCAGTCAGTGCAAATTACAGTGAGATTCTTGCCTTTCCAAATTCAATGTGAAATCCAGATGCAGTTAAGTGGTGCTGTAAACTTTATGAGTTAAATATCTAAAAGTCGGGGACATTGTGCAGTACGATAACGCCATCTATTAGAAAAGCATTTATGTTCCCATTTGCAGCCTGAGTTTTCCTCCACAAGTGAATGAATAAACGGTATTCAACCAAGAACCGTTGGGACAATGCTCTAGGAGGCTGATTTATAAACAAACACAGCATACTGCAGCCTTTTCAGTTTCCGGCATGACCAGAGGGTTAAAGTTATTAGAAATAAACAGTTCTGACCAGGATGCTTTTTAACTCTTCACCAACCCATCAAACTCCTAGGGTCATTGATGACTGCTTGAGAGTGGTAGCTATTTTTCCCCAAGTATAAGGTGTGTAGCCTTATATGTATGACACTCTCAGTCTGCACTCTTCAGCCAAATTCTCTACCTTGTTACCTGGGACAAGAGAGACTGTCAGAGTCCATCGTGGCTGCCAGGTATGTTTGTGCAGTGCACAACCTGTACATCTGTATATAGTGACCCTGAAGACTGGGGTGCTGGGGTTACACAACAATATAAAATTCTTCCAAACAGGAATAAGGCCAAAACTTAGTCCCATTTGATCTTACAGGCATGTGTGCATGTACACACAAATGGACGTGTCTGCTTTCCCCAGAAATGAACCTGATGATGGATCCAAGTAGCATGTGATACAAAAGGCCGTAAAGGAGCTTCTATGTCACCACTGCCCATGGGAAGAGCCTAAAAGCATGTATCTGGAAGAAAAGAGAGCTGCTGGTGGGTGAAGGTAAGTGACAAAAGAGAAGGCAGGGAAAACAAGGCTCTCGAAGTCCTCTCTCCAAGGATGGAAGGGCAATGGCTGTTCATGAAAAGAGACCTTCAACTCCTTCTGCCTAAAATTGTTTGCCTAAGGAAATTCTACCCATCTTCCAAGGCGCTGGCCTATGCACTACCTCTACCATGTGTTATGCTACACATTTGCCAATCTGTCTTAACACCCCACCAAAATGGAAGCTCCTTAAGGGACCAGATTTTAGAGGCCACAAACCCTAAGTCCAGTGCTTCGTAAATAATCAGTGAACATACGCTGAACAAATAAATGAATGCCCTGGGCATGCATAACACAAGAGACATAAAGGTAAGCATTCGGCTCAGACTCTTCAACTAGCAGAGTCAGACGGACAGGAGAGGAAAACAGACCCAAGTGTGAGGGACTGCCAGTACAGAGAGACACTTATAAGAAAAATATATACCAGTAAGCGCAGATGTGCAGAAAGACGGAAAATGATGCAAAATTCAGAATAACGAGAGAGAGGGGCAGAAAGGGCTAATCTGGGAAGGATTTACTGATGAATAGGAACTGAGTTGGGTTTTGAAGGAAGGGACTTAGGCATAGGCAGTGGTTCATAGGTGAGGTTAGGGATCTGAAAACGGCATGAAGTTTGAAGCAGAAAGCACAGGTGAGAAGTCTGTGGGGAAATGTGGGCTGCAGAGCCGATATCCATTAGTTATAAAATATTTATAGGGATACTTTAAAACAGTTGCTCTGAACTGTGGGCGATTTTGCCCCCCACCCACAGCCCATCAGGATGTTTGCCAATATCTAGAGACAACTGGGGTGAGGATGCTACTGGCATCTGGTGGGTAGAGGCCAGGGATGCTGCTACACGTCCTACAGTGCACACACAGGACAGCAGCCCCCACAAAAGAATTACTTGGCCGACGACGCCAATGATGCAGATGTTGAGAAACCCTGTGTTAGAGCTCTACGAATATCACGAGGATGGAGCTATTGCCTCTAGATGATAATCTCTGTTATTTTCCGTGGTCTAAGTCAAATGGCTGGTTAGGAGGCTACAGAAGATATAAGGCGTTGTTTGGACTTACAAGAGCTCAGACTTTCTTCATGGAGACAAAGATACTGAGTTCATTTCAAGAAAGACATACTGCACTCTTGTCATGCACTAGTTGCAAAAGGGAAATTCTCAGTCAGTATATTCACAACTGAGCAAGAAAGACAACACAATTCACAGTTAACAATAATCCAAGACAGACAGATCTGTGTCAACCTAGAGGACTACACTAGCTGCTGTAGAAACAAAACAGGATTCTCTGGGCGAATCAGAGAAACTTCTTGAAAGGAAATTTTACATGAGGCTTGACCTAAATCTCTAGTCAGAAAAGGTGAGAAAATGGTGAATCAGAATAGAAAACGGTCTGAGCATTAGCAGAGACAGGGGCAAGAAAGCCAGTGCGGCTGGAACTCTGCACGAAGAGTCTCACAATGTAGATCAGGCCCACGTTCTGGAAGGCTTGAAATGTTCTCCAAGAGTTTGGACTTAACTCCGTGAACAATGGAGAACCTCAGAAGGAGTAAACTGATACGGTCCACGTTTTAGAAAAATAACTGGTGGTGGTGTGGAGAATGGTGGGAAAAAGCTGGAATAAAGAAATATAAGATTTGGTGAAAGTAGAAATGGAAATACACTGTTTTTCTTGTGTTACAGATCTGAGGGCCTCATTACCAAAAGTAAGGAAGAAACTAGAAAGTGAGAAGGGTTTGACAGGCAAGAAAAGGAGGTCTGCTTCTGATGTGTGGTAAGACATTTTGCAGAACCGAGAAGACTCAAAGGAAGAAGAGATAAAGGACTCAGGACACAGATAGGGACTGCAGCGCTGTAGATTCCCACCATAATGCCACGTTCCAGCAGGCACTGGAACCAGACCATGTCCCTCAAAACAAAACGACGATACAGCAAAAACCTGACCACTCTGAGTCAAAACTTGGTTATCATGTAACTCAGCCAATTCATTAGGAAGTACTGACTGAGGACCTAGTAGGCCTAATAAAATCCCAGCAGGGATAAAGAAAAGCCAGAGGTTGTATTGCATTTGAAACCAAGTAATAGGCAAATTTCACAAGGGAGTGAATATAAAAGATTGGGACAAAAAGAGAACTGAGTCAAAACGGACCCCGAGTTCAGTGTTTTAACTGATTTGGTACCCAAGACTCTAAGGCTCACTCTACTGTAATCACCCTCCCACGGGAATCCCTGCTCCCACTTCTTGGTGATACTAAGGATTATAATGCAACTCCACACCAGTCAAACTGCCTCTGTTCCATACTAGCTGTATAACTTCTTTAAGTCTTAGTTTTTTTTTTCATCTGTAAAATTCTGATAAGGATAGTACTTTTGAGTGAGTGCTGAAATGAGGATTAAATAAGCAACGTGTTAGGTGTAGCTACTAGTCCGTTCTTTAGCCCGTAGAATGTTTTGAAATCAAACTCTGTACTGTTGTGGATTATCTCCATTTTATAGTCAGTGGCATAATGATGCACAGATGATCTAAGAACTCATCATTCACATAATGTAGTGAGATTGCTGGCTACCACTGGGTAGTCACTTTCCCCTTCTTCCTCCATAATGCTTAGGAATATGGCTGTCTGGTATAAAGACTACATTTCCCAGCATTCCTTGAGCCAGGTGTAGTCCTGTGACGAAGGCCTGGCCAATAGGATGTGAGGCTTCTGGGAAGCCTCTTTAAAGTCATGTGCCTTTGCTTGTGGTTATTTTTCCCTCCTGCATCTACTTTGGATATGATATAATCTACAGAAGTCATACATGGCTGAGCAACACAATAGGAGCCTGAATCCCTGATCCCATGAAGACCCACACCACTCTGAGACTGACCACCTCCAGACTTCCTGAAAGTGAAAGAAATAAACTCTTCCCCTTAAGGCATGTGTTATGTAGGGTTTTTCAGTTACATGAAACCAAACCAGATCTTAACAGAAACATGAAACAACTGGAATGCTGGTTTATTTTGTTGGACTCAAAGTTCTAATCTGATGTCTTGCTTTGTTTTTTCAGATTCTTAAAAAAATTCTCTTTAACAATTTAACACGCCAGCTCATGGAAAGAAAATAAGAGTAAAATCACACGCACATCACCACACCATCCGTGGATCACTCTTAACCTGGGATAATTAAAGAATGGGAGAAAGAGGAGGAGGAAACCATCATGTCAGATTATGGCTCCTCTGGTGGCTTTAGGACTTTCTCTAGAATTGGTTATTAACAGGCAATAATGAAGCAAATTGCACATGCATATTACTTCTGAGTTATGAACAATGCAACCAGCAGTAACCTTTGGAGCTGTCAGGATCTTTTCAGGCAAGCAATTAAAGTGAAAAATGAGAGTGTGCACAACTTCCATCACCCAGTACTACATGTAATAACACCGCCCACAACACTGACATAAGAGTGGGACTCAGTCTGGATATTTATTAATGCAGATCTGTTCCCATTTGTTCCTCTTTTTTTCCCTGTAACCCATTCCACCCCCACCTGCCAAATTTTTTTTTTTTCTTTAAAGGGCAGCTCTGACACCATGGATTTCATTCACCTGAAACCTCCATGCAGTGTGACATCTCTCCCATCTTCACCTAAAGAAATTTCCTTTGCTATCCCTTGACCAAAATATAAATTTAGGGCAAGCTTGGATTCTAGAGAAGAAAAAGTGGATAAGGAAGTAAGCCCCGATTAGGACAACACAAAATCAAGATTAAAATAATTAACATACAGGAGGCCAAATATATGTCAAGTACTGTGTGCTAGGCACTGAAGGCCCCTCCCCCATCCTCCAAAGGTCCCAGTTCTCAAGTAGTCCAGACTCTGGAGGATCTGACTTACAGGGATCTGTAATAAAAATGATCTGGTGTAAAAAATATCTGATTTTCTGCCAAAGTGTAGATATCACTCCCTGCTTGCATATGTTTTGTGATTTAAGTACTTGGAAAGACTTAAAGAAATGGCAGGAATAGACACAGAGGTAAGCCACTTGGAACAGGTCTTTCCAAGCAGAGAAGAAACCTGTGTTCTGAGTTCGAAGACGTGAGGCCAATGGGTCCTATAAGCGAGTTTGTCTCATTTGGTTTCAGTCATTTCTATGCCGCCAAATACCTAGAGACCAGCGCTTCTCAACCAGAACTGCTCACTAGTATCACCTGGGTAGCTGTAAAAAAAAGTCTGAGGCCTAAGGCCCACCTCCAAAGATTCTAACAGGCAACCAGAAGAGGGATGAAGATCTGGTTCGGAAAGTCATTAAACCAGTTTGCATTTTTCCCCAAGCGAAAAAGACAATTGTAAAACCGGAAATGATTTACTGAAAGTAATTTAAAAGCTTTATAAATAAATCCAACATCTAGTAAAACTTCTGAATTCAGACTTCACTTGAGGCTCAGGTCTTCACCACCCCCATCCCCCTGCCCCAGCTTTTTGCTTTCTATAGAGAAAGTGCTAAGCTTAATGATTATGTAGACTATTAGTGTCTTCATGTATCTTTAAAAGCAAATCACAAACCACCAAATACCAGCGACCCTTGAATTGTGCGCAATTTTCATCCACTCAATAAGGGTGCTCTGACAAAGACCTCTTACTGGGACATGCCCCCCGCCCCAACCTCTTCCTTTTGGTCACCGATTTTCTTCACAGTATGTCCCTAAAATGGTAAGACTGCATCCCTCGAAGTCTTCCATGGTTCAGAATTTTCTGTCATTCAGATTGGCCCCAACCAGTGTGGTTTTCCTTGCTGTTATTATTCACCTCACTTAGAAATCAGGTCATAACCAAGCATATTCATTTTGCATTTTGGAAGCCAGTTAAGGATTTGGCAAAAGGAATCACCCTCATTACTTCTTGCCTCCCAGGGAGGCAGAATCACTGCTTTAAGAAGAAAAAAGAAATAGCTGAACATCTGGAAGTGGAGTGACCTGACTGTTCTGCCTAAGAGCCATCAAACACAAGGGCACAAATCAGTTACAGTTCGCTGGGGTGGAGGGCTGATACGCAAAGCTCTGCCTGGTGGGCTCTGGGATGCCTCGTGGCATCACCGTGCCCAGATAGCATGCAGGAACAGGGTGTGCAGGCTCATGGGCCACAAAGGTTATGCAGTTTTCGGGGATTTATTCCTCCCCGTTCTGTGTGGCTTGTGCACTCCTTCTACTTGCTAATGAGGAGGGTCACATGCTGGGCTGTCCTCAGATCACTCTTGCTGATGGTGTGAATTTGGGCATCTGGGAAGGCCCTGGCACCTGGCAGATGGCTCCTGGCATTCTTGGCTTCTATGGGAGAACTTCTGGGAAGCAACTCTAGACTTTCTGGGGTTTTTTTTTTTCCTCTCCAAGGCTTTAATTTCTTTAGACAGGCAATATAATATTCATGGGCACAGTCTGCTACTTAACTCTGTGACTTGAGTAAGTTTCTCAGCCTAAGTCTCAGTTTTCTGATATAAAAGACAGTGATTCACAGTTCCTACACATTATGAGGTTATTATGAGGATTAAAAGAGACAAGCCATACAGAGCGTAGTGGCTGATACGTGAAATACTTAATAAATCATACCTGTTATCATTACTGTAGGTAGTCAGGTCTGAAAGCATTTACTGTTTACGTTGTCAGACCACATTTGTGAACAATCAACTGTTCTTAAGTAGCAATGATAACTGACAACAAAAATAGAATTACCATTACTAAGTGCCTACTATGAGTCCATGCAGAATAAGCTGCTTTCTATGTGCAATCCTCATGAAAACCCTGCAGGGGAGGTACCTCCCCCATCCCTTTCTCAAAGGAAAATGTAAGGCTCAGAAAAGGTCCAGATCACACAGCTCGGAGATAAGACCTCAGATCCAGGTATGACTTCCAAGTGCAGCTATTTGACCCTGACCACCACCTAGTTCTACCACACTATTCAATAGCAATGCTCTCAAACTAAATGGCCAACTGGCCTGTTCTTGATTTTTTTCTCACTAAAACACTGCTTCATGGATAAAGCACTGGAATGCTTTGGAAGCACTGGGACAAAAAACATGGACAAATTCTGATGAAAACCAGAACCTGGGACACAGGCTTACACAGTTATTTATCTGCATCTCCTAGTCAATTTCTCCTCTGGGTGAGTGATCTAAAAGAACACCAGATCTGGATCCAGAAGATATGGATTCTAGTCCTCGTTCTAACTAGTTCCAACTTACAGCTTTAAGCAAGTTAGTTTCCTCACCTATGACATGACCATAATGACAGTGCACACCACCCCACAAGCCTGAGATGAGAATCACCTTTGAACTGAGTGATTCCGGTATAAACGCTAAGGCCCCACCTCCGGCTGCCAAGCTAAGGTGGCCTTGGAGTTATTATCCCTCCAACAGGAGCAGCCCAATGCAGCCACATTAGCTACTTGTTAGTCTCCTGAACAAATACTGTGTGGGGAAGAGAAAGATTAAACTATACACTGAAATAGTGACCTGAGTTACGTGTCTAGAGGGGCTTAGACTTCATCTTCCTTCATCCCTGAAGCTTAGAGAGCACATGCATATGCCCTGGGGTTACTTTTCTCCTGCAAGAGTAAGGACCTTCATCAGAAAGCTCTCCAATTCCTCTTCCAAAGAGTCATGTGTCTTGCCAGTGGAGACAGAAAACTTTCTGGCTAGTTTTCAGCTGAGTTTATTAAGCCATTCTGACTAACTAAAAACAGTGTGATCAATTAACTTGCTTTATAGCTAAAAGGAAAGCCTTTCGATTTATAAACCAAAACACACTGAAGTGATTTTATCACACATTCAAACCAAATGCAAAACTCCCCATAATGCCTGAGTAATACAGGCATTATCAAAGTAAGCACAAGACATCGGATTCCTCAGAGGGGTTCAGGAGACTTTGGGGATTTGGTAAACATTACTATCAGCTGAGTTTCAGAAAATGGAAGACAGAGAGGCTGATGGATTTTCTCAGCTTACTGGAGATGAGGCTTAATACTCTAGACATGGATTCAATACCACGAAGATATTAAAACAGGAATGGCTTTAAAAAGGAATGCAGAGATAACATATACTTTTTAAATAGATATGTTCTTTGCTGACTAGACATAGCCAGGCTGCCTGTCGTTCTCTTCCCCCTTCAATCCACCTCCACGCTCTAGGACCTAGCTCAGTGTGTTCCCAGCATTTCCACGGTATGATACATATTTTAAATTGTAACCAGTACACTTCCCACACAGAGGGTTCACAGAACATTACTCAACTTCACTGTGTGCGATGCACATATTATGTCATTTTTTAAAATGTTGGGCTAGCCCATTTAATTGACTTTATGATCCATTAATGAGTCCCAAAGTGGTGATTTTTTAAAAATGTGAATCTTGCTAAATTACAAATCAATAATATCATGCATTAATAAGCCCACCCCACACGTGACTGCTGTTTATATGATAAAAGACTTAGGTAAAATACAGAAGATCCTTTACAATTTGGCTCCAAACTCATCTTCCTTAGTTCTCTTCATGCAACTCCTAACTTCATCTCATCCTCTGCACATACCTCGTTCACATGCCATAGCTTTTGTTCTGATGATCCCGTCTGCCTCTTCAGGTCCACTGCCTGCCCTTCCCTGTTCTGTGCCTCGAGCTAGTTTACCCAAACTCTCTGGCCAGGTTTAGCCAATGGGACGCACCGGTAGGAAATCAGAGGGCGAAGAGAGAGAGAGAGGTATTCTGCTGATAAGCCTTTGTAACACAGGCTGTTTCCCCAACTTGGAACACCTCCTCCCCACTTCCCGTAGCCATGCTCAGATTCATGCTCCAAAGTCCACTACAAAGGGTACCTCCCTCCAAAGCACTCCAGGAACCTACTTCATAGAATTCACCCGAGTACACACCTCTATTAAAAGGATGAATTATGCTTTAAAGTGTTTATGTCCCAGCAGACTCAGCTTCTCCAAAGCCAGCGCCCGGTTTCTCTTTGTCCCCCGCACTTAGCACGGAGGCTGGCACGTAACTGTGATCACTGAGAGGATCCGTAAATGAGTGAAAGGCAAGAGGATTCTTCATTATCAAAATGACATCACAAGTATATGCCAGGAGGTAGTATTTTCTAACAATGGTGGCTATAGAGCTACTTCATCAAAATTCCCACTCTGGGGTGACCTAGTCTATTTCTTCTAAATGTAAATGCTGGGAGTCAGCTCAAGACAACTGCTGCTTACCACCACGTGGTAACCCGGCTACCTCTGGCGGTGACGAACTAGCTCCCCAACGATCCTGCATCACCTGGCAGGGTGTTGTCTGCTTATTATGTTAATTCCATTTTACTTGAAAGATATAATTATTGCTGCAACGCAAGGAAATAATTAATGGCCAATTTCAGTGGGCAAAAATATTCATCAATCAACAGACAAGAGACCTGCAGACTTTAAGAAAGGTCCATAGAGAAGAGAAAAAAAGACAATCACCTAGAGATTTCTCCGTTCCGTAAATATAGGTTAAATCTATTCAATTACAGTCACTTGAATGTTTACATTTCAGATGTACTCCAATGACTCCTAGTGCAGTCTCGGTTTAAACTTTTGGGTCCTCAAATGCATTGCTCAACAGAATTATTTCATCACTGTATTGCATGAAAAGGTGGAGGTGATAAGGTGGAGACAGCATTCATTTCATACTGAGTCTCTTGAAAATGCTGATTCACTTAAGGGTTCCTCGACACAACAAACATCAACCTCTGTTTTCTTACATGAAAGGCAGGGAGGGAGGTGTCCTAATGAGAACACTATTGGGTTTGCCAGATGTTTACACCATCTTTGTCCCTTATAAACACTTGGCCTTTTAAACCCGAGGGTGAGAGGACGTTTTAAGTTCTTCTAACACCTCGGTAATCAGGGCCCAGGAAATATTTGCCAATGGAAAACAACACAGTGATCCAGAGATCAGATCAAACCCACACTTACTATTAAAAGGTATTTCAATCCCCAAGAGCATTGATATGTCCCTCATATAAATGATACACAAACCTCACCGGCCTGTTCCCCACAGCCCTGCTCTTCAATTCCCTTTTATAATAGTCATATCCTCAGATTTACGTCGACTGTATATTTACTAGACGTGTCCCCCCCCATTACACTATAAGGGGCTTAAGGGACCAGAAAGCTGCATACAATAATTTACAGTCGGGTTTATTTTTTACACCAAAAAATATTTCCAAGTTTTCATTTAATTTTAAATGCTAACAACCATATTCTAGCCTCCACGTGCTCAAAAAGCTGCTTAACAGTCCAGAAAGAAAAAAAATTTTTTTGTTTTAAATAATGTTCACCATCCACATCTTAATAGCCTGGACACGGAAGCATTTTTCATTCAGAGTAATGATCTCCAGAAGTAAGAATAATATAATTATAACTGAACTACTTGGTCAGCTAAATCACAACCAGAAATGCACTGGTATGTATTTCATTCACTGTGTCAAAAAGTCTTCATTCCGGACTGTCCACCTCGCACTAAATTTTGATCTGTCATTGAAAACAGGTTGCTTCTATTTCGGGCTTACCGCATGGTAACAGGGGACAGCAACTGGCAAAGACAGCTAATATTTCATATTAAATCTCCCCACCTGACCTTCTGAATCAAAAGTGGAGAGACTCATGAATAAGGAATTATTTATTATATAAACATCTTTACTTCTTAAAAAAAGGTCTCTGAAAGCATGGAAAGATCGATCAAAATCCTTGGGAAGAAATTTTGTTGTTGATGGGATGGCCGCTGAAGACCCGTGAAGGGTGTGGGTTCCACTCCTGAGCTGCCTCTCTAGCAACAGCTAGGAGCGGGCTGGGAGCTCTAGGTGTCTAAGCAGCCCAGAAGACAAAGCCTGCACAGGCGTTTCCATTGAAGGCATACAGATGAAAGGGCAGGCTGTCCACTCTGGGTGTGGCCCTGACTGCCCTTTGCCGCTGCATACAGGGAGCATGAATTACATGCACTGCAGGAGAAAGCAACTCTCCTGAGATCCTCCTCTACTACTTGTCCTGAAATCACACATGGATCCATATTTGAACCATGTTGTTACCTTCTTTTAAATAAAACTTGGAGAAAAACTTTGCAGATACGTCCCCTCCTTCACTATCCCCACCGCAGCCTGGGTAAAGTAGCCCTCCCGCCTGCTCCCACTGCACTCTCCACTCACCCCCAACTTCACACCCCATAGCTCTGGAGCTGCCCGACCGGCTTCTCTCCCATCAGGCCACTGTTTCTCACTGGGGGGCTTTATAAACTAGTTTACACCTGGGCGATTCCAATTTAATTGATCTGGGATGAAAGATCCACTAAGTGAAGTCACCTGGATTTTGAAAAGCTCTTCAGCTGATTCTGATATGCATCCAGGGCTGCTCATCCCAGCTCCCCGAGGACATGCGCTGTGGCTGGCTCACCCTTGATTCCCCCACCCCTGGCACCCAGCCCCGCCCTGGCACCCAGCACAGTACCTGCTCATTGAATGAATAAAAAATGCTGTTCAGTGACTGGAGAAGTGGGGGTAGAGATAGGAGGGGCGTCAGCGTGGGTTACACACTGACAGTGCTTTTCGAACTGGATGTGCATTCGAATCAGGTGGAGGGCCTGTTACAGCTCAAGCCTGTTAGGCCCCACCCCTGAGAAGATGCAATTCTAATAAGTTCCCAGGTGATGCAAATGCTTCCAGAACCACTGCACTAAAAACGACTGAAGCTGCCTAGTAATCTTAGATTAGGCGGTACACAGGAACACGTGACAGCTACAGGCATTTCTGACTGTGTGGCCAAGGGCTGTAATACTGTGGGGAACGTCACAGGAAGAGACTGCTGGCCACAGACCAGGGCCAAGGACACCACCCCTCTGGACTCCCAACCCCATCAGGAACCTTGAATTTTCACAGCTTAAGTATCTGAATCATGTCCATGCAGGATTAAGGTGTGGCCAGCAAGAACAATAGACGGCATCAACGTGTAAGTAAAAATTACAGAACACTTTCCTAGAAATAGGCCCAAGATCAAGTTTTCCCAGAGGACCAGTGGCAGACTTCGGACAGAAAACAAACCCGTGGCTGCTTGTGAAATCAACTCAAGCACTAGATTCGACAGCTGTAAAAATACAGTGGTTTAAAATCCAAGCTTCTGATAGCCACCCAAATAGACGGTGTACTAGAATTTCTTAGGAGAAAAATGCACTCTTTCTTCAACTGCTCTCAGTTAAGAGATTTCTTTCTTAAGAGACAAAGGTAAGGAATAAGGAAAATGCCCAGTGCACCAGGTTTTCCCACGAGTGTACTGGCTACTGGTTCCCAGAAACAGGAAGGAGGAATTCTTGTCAACCCTTCCCACTGCCCTCCAATCACAGGAGCCATTGAAGAGCGGCACAAATGGAATCGTGACAGTGACCTGGGCAGGGCTATTCTCTCGGTACCTAGTTATCAGTCCTCTGGATTCTAGCCAGCACTGATAAATCTGGGTGTCAGAAAACTGAATACTTTGGGGTTGTAAAACAGTTCATCTGTGAGGAGTTTCTGGAGCAGAAGTAAACAGGAAATTGTGGCTTCTGAAAAAGACCCCTGTTATTAGGAAGAGAGGGGCATGAAGATGGAGGACTCACCCACACAATAATTATACAGCCTTACATTTACATACAGCCAGAGTGACATAATGGCTCTAGGAAATGACATAATGGCCAAATGTAATGTGGTATCTTAGATGGGATTCTGGAACAGAAAAAAGGACATTAGGTAAACACTAAGGAAATCTGAATAAAGTATGAACTTTAGTTACTTATCAGTTTGGTTCATAATTGTGACAAGTATACTATGCTAATGTGAGGTGTTCGTAAGAGAGAAGACTGGGTGTGGGGAATATATAACTGTACTGTCTGTAATTTTCCTGTAAATCTCAAACTATTCTAAAATAAGATGTTGTTTAAAAAAATTAGGACACTGATACTCTGAGACATCCGTTAAAGCAAAGTGGTAGATACACTGGTGGGTGTCTGTTGCATTATTTTCTGTATGCTTGAAATATTTCAAAATTTGAAACTATGAAAACTATACACACACACATCTCCACCCCCAGATCCCCCAAAAGACTGGTGTTTGTTTCCATAAGGATGCCATGCTGAAAGCAGGCCTGAAACACACCCTCGTCCACGAGTTGCCATGGATCCTTTTTGACTGAGCCTCCTGGGACTGTAAGCTCTGTTACCATGGAGGGGACACCCTCCCCCATCTCAGGACTGTCCCTGGAGGAAAACTGTGAAGGACATGAACTTGGTCCCTCCTCCTCCCCAGGCTCCCGGTCTCCTCTCCCTTCTCATCCACCAGAGGCCTTCCACGTTTCATCACACTTACATTCCCATGGAGCCTTAAACCCAGCTAGACCCCTTCACGTGTTAGCTGCAAGTGGCCTTAGGATGTGACTCTTCCAAAGAGCAGAGGCATTTTAACGATGACAAAAAAAAAAAAAAAAAAAAAAAAGCCCCTGGGCACAGAGGG